>NC_057807.1:607352790-607710591 GCF_018294505.1 Triticum aestivum | reverse complement strand
CCATATCCATCCTGACCATCAGAACATGTGTACCAAATTGCACACGAGTATCAACAAGGCACCAATCAGCTACTACAAATTCTACACAAGAAATTCCATCTTTACAAGCTACTATGAGCCACACACGCACCACACTAAGAATTAGCATACTCACCCTGCCGGAATTTCAGAGGCTACAACATGCCCGGGCGTCCGGTGGCCGACGCTCATATCCGATTCAGGACTGTTGTCGGTCGCCATTGTCATGGAACAAATCACTTCAAGGCATCACGGGAGGTGACGGAGCTGGACTCGGGAGGAGTTACAGGCTGTTGAGGAGTCGGGCAGAAGAAGCGTCGGAGCTGCCGGCCTCGAGTGGCGGTGTTGGGCGGGAGGCAACGCCGAAGCCGCGACGGGGGCGGCGCTGGGCGGGCAGTGCGGCGGCTGCTATGAATGGAGGCGAGCCGGAGCTGGCGGGGCAGCCTGGCGACCGGCGGTTGCAGTTGAGGATCGGCAGGCGGCGGCTAGGAAAACTGATACGAAAAGGTTAGGTATCGGATAAGGTTAAGTACAAGTACATATGTTCCTCAAACAAATGCTTCAGTTGGACGTGGTGGTTAGCTTGCACGCTGAACAAGTACATCTGTTCCTCATGTCTCTGGTTCAATCCTCCTCATCGCTCTTTTTCCTCGTAATTTCTTTTCCTACTTCTTGACAAGTTGGGCCCACATCATGGAGAGATCTTGCAAATTAGACCACGGGCATTATTATAGTCATATAACATGGTCAACGTCCATTGACCAGATGGTAATAGTGAAAAAATGGCTTTTTTGAGCACGCGTCTAACGAAACAGTGGCATTTCTGAGCAGTGGAAAATTCTAGTGGCAGAACTGGGTAGTATAGTACAACCGATGGCAAAACTGATAAAAACTCATTAAAATATAAGGTAATTCACGGTAAGAATTTGATGGACATTTATTTACACAATCATATTATTATTGACAGGTATATTTCAAGCTAACGTACTAAAATGTTTATATCCCGTTGCAAAGCATGGGCACTGTTCTGGTATTTGAGGAAAGTGGGATGTTGGGTGAGCTAAAATCTGTTACTTTCGGCTGCTGTACATGTATAAAAGGAGGAGAGCATTCGTTTCTGACGCGCGTCCTTGTGATCCGGCCAGCGCCGGCACGTACGGTACGGTGGCCTGAGTCGAGAATGACGAGCGCGCCCTTGCAGCTTGCTCTGTTGCTCACGAAACAGAACATACGGTTCGCCGGCCACTGGCGCGAGTGTTAAACTGTGGTTTGGTGAAAACTGGCTCAACGCATTTGGTGCGTGGCCTATCACTTTATATAAGGTACAAAGAGATACAATACAGATACAAATATAGTTGTCGTACAATATATAGTCTAACACCCTTCCTCAATCTTAACTGTGGCCTGAGGTACTCAGTAAGTTAAGATTGCGTCTACAGCCTATGAACAAAGGAAGAGACAACGGTTTGGTGAAGATATCATCATGTTGATCCATGAAGGAGATGAACTTGATCTGCAGGAACTTCTGTGCAACACGTTCTCTCACAAATGATAATCAACTTCGATGTGTTTTGTTCGGGCATGAAATACCGGATTTGATGAGAGGTATGTAGCGCCGATGTTGTCACACCAAATGATAGGAGGCTGACTATGAGAGATCTTCAATTCTCGAAGAAGGGACTGGACCCAAATAAGCTCAGCAGTGGCATCAGCAATCGCCTTGTACTCAGCTTCAGTGCTACTCCGAGAAACTGTAGCCTGCTTCCGAGCACTCCAGGCGATCAGATTAGGTCCAGAGAATACTGCATATCCCTCCGTGGATCGCCGGTCATCTGGGTTACCAGCCCAGTCCGCATCACTGAAGACCGAGAGCACACTAGAGGGCGCCGACCGGAGATGAAGTCCATAAGAGGTAGTGGAGCAAACATAACGCAGAATGCGCTTGACAGCAGTCAAGTGAGGCTCTCGAGGGGTATGAAGATACTGGCAGACACGGTTAACTGCATATGAAAGATCAGGCCGTGTGATGGTAAGGTACTAAAGAGCCCCAACAAGGCTTCTGTACTTTGTAGCATCATCAGCAGAAAGGAGAGTCCCATCAGTAGCAGAAATGATCTCAGTGGATGACATGGGAGTAGTAGCAGCCTTGCACTCCAACATGCCAGCACGCCGCAAGAGATCCTGAGAGTACTTCTGCTGAGAGAGAGCAAGACCATCTGGTGGATATGTGACTTCCAGGCCAAGAAAATAGTGAAGTTTGCCTAGATCCTTGACAGCAAAATCAGAACTGAGAGCCAGAACCAAACGATCAGTCGCCGCAACAGAAGAGCTGACAAGGATGATATCATCAACATAGACCAGAATGTACATAGTGACTTCCGGTCGCTGAAGAATAAACAGTGAAGTATCAGCAGTGGAGGGCACAAATCCATGAGCACGAAGTGCAGAACCCAGGCGAGCATACCAAGCACGGGGCGCCTGTTTGAGACCATAGAGCGCTTTCACCAAGCGACAAAGATGCTGAGGACGATCAGGGTCAACATACCCAGGGGGCTGACGCATGTAGACCTCCTCCTGAAGAACACCGTGCAGAAACACATTCTGAACGTCCAACTAACGAGGGGACCAACCTCGTGTGACAGCGAGCGACAGAAGTGGACGAATAGTGGTTGGCTTAACAACGGGATTGAAGGTATCCTCGTAGTCAAGACCATACCGTTGCTTGAAGCCCTTAGCAACCAGCCGAGCCTTGTACCGCTCAATAGAACCGTCTGCATGTCGTTTGACCTTGAAAACCCATTTAGAATCAATGATGTTGATACCTGGACGGGGAGAGACCAGTTGCCAGGTGCCATTCTGACGAAGAGCCTGAATCTCGAGGTCCATAGCAGCACGCCAGTGAGGTATACTCATCGCTGCTTGATAGTGTCGAGGTTCCGCAGTAGGATCAGACTGCGCTTGGGCCAAGCAAGCAACAATCCATGCAACAGTGCCATCTTTGCGTACCTTGGGCCGGGAATACGCTCCGGCTACGTGTATGCGGCGGAAGGACTAGAGGAGCTGGAGGCGGGTCATCAGCTACCTCGTTAGCAGAGGCAGGCGATGATGCAGGAGACGGGCTCCCGATCGGCGAGGCCGCAGGTGAGGCAGATACTGGCGAGTCTGGCCCAGGCGGAGAAGCGGAACCGGGCGAGGCGGGCACGGACGAGGCGAGCGCAGGGGAGACCGGCCTAGGTGAGGCGGGCGGTGATGACGTGGGCGAGGAAGACCGCGCAGGCGAGGCGGGAGGCGTGGGAGGCCCAGAGCCAGCCGGCCGCGCGGGCGACGTAGTGGCTGAGCCAGGAGGAGCCGAAGAGGTGGCCTCGGGACGTGCGCCCGCTGCATGGCCCATGCAGCGATCGACGCCGCGATCATCAGAAGCAGGTCCGGGCAGCTCCTGTTCGGCAAGAAGTTCGAGGAGAGCGCCACGCCCCGTACCTGCACTGTGGTTAGGTAATAGCACATGCGAATATGCAAGATCCTCAAGCTGATCAGGCGAAACACAAGAAATATTAATGGGTGATGACAACGTTGGGGAAGATGGCATATTCGAAAAAGGAAACAAATTTTCGTCGAACACGACATCACGGGAGATATAGACTCTATTTGTTGGAACATGGAGACATTTGTAGCCTTTGTGAAGAGCACTATACCCAAGGAAGACACACTTTTTGGAGCGAAACTCAAGCTTGCAACTGTTGTAGGGACGAAGGTGCGGCCAACAAGCACAGCCAAAAACCTTGAGGAAAGTATAGTCAGGAAGTTCATTAAACAACAGTTCAAGCGGTGTCTTCATTTTTAATACTCGAGTAGGAGTTCGATTAATCAAGAAACAAGCAGTGGTAAAAGCATCACTCCAAAACCGAAATGGCACGGAGGCGTGAGCAAGAAGTGTAAGGCCAGCTTCAACTATGTGACGGTGCTTGCGCTCAACGGCACCATTCTGCTTATGTGTATGTGGGCAAGAAACACGATGAGATATCCCAAGCTTATTAAAGAAAGAATTGAGGTTGCGGTATTCACCCCCCAATCGGACTGAACATGAATGATCTTATGCTGTAGGAGTCTCTCAACATGCAATTGAAATTGTAAGAACACATTAAACACATCAGCTTTGCTTTTGAGGAGATAAAGCCACTTTTGAGGAGATAAAGCCACGTAAAGCGACTGTAGGCATCAATGAAACTGACATAATATTTATGACCACTGACAGATGTTTGGGCAGGGCCCCATACGTCTGAAAACACAAGCTCTAATGGAGTAGTAACAACTCGAGATGAAGACACAAACGGTAACTGGTGACTTTTTACCTGTTGACAAGCATCACAAACTGCTAAATTTTTAGAACTAGACAACGTAGGAAGTTCATGTCGATGCAAAACATGGCTAACTATGGGAGACGCAGGATGCCCAAGCCGGGCATGCCAATGGGACGTCAACGTGCGAACAGCAGTGAAGGCCTCCGGAAGAGATGGCGCCTCCAACGCATACAGGCCCTAATGGATGCGACCTCTAAGCAGAACCTCTCGTGTGGCTTGATCCTTAACGAAGAGATGAAACGGGTGAAATTCACAAAACACATCATTATCATAAGTAAACTTACGAACAGATAGTAATGGACGAGTGACATGCGGGACGTGAAGGACATTACGAAGACGAAGGCGACGAGAGGAACTAGACAGAAGGGAGGCCTGACCAACATGAGTAATGGGCATACCTGAACCATCAGCGGTGCGGACCTTGTCACGGCCGCGGTAGGGCTCCTGCGCCTGGAGATGACCAGCCTCATTGGTCATGTGCTCCGTGGCACCCGTGTCGAAGTACCACGCGGGGTCGATCGGACACGACGGCGTGTACCCGCCTCCGCCGGGGTGGCTGGTGGAACTCTGTTCGGCGATGGCAGCTTGCTTCTCGTTGCCGCGCCCGTCGTTGCCGATGCCAAGGAAATCCCTCTTGAAGCGACGGTGGCAGCGGGAGGCATAGTGCCCGTGGATGCCACATAGCTGGCAGTCGACGTTGGGGCGGCCGCGGCGATCGATGGTCACAGGAGGACCACGTGACGGCTGCGATGGAGGAGGCTGGCGGCCACCACCTCCCGTGGACGGGCCAGCACTAGGGCGAGGTGGACGATGGCCACCAGTAGAAGCACCACGGTAGGCGGCGTGGGCCTGAGGATCGTTCAGCTGCATCGCGGCATGGCGGGCATCAACATGTTGCTCGGTGGAGAGGAGGCGTGCATACAAGTCCCGAGAGGACAGGGGCGTCTCACGACCCCGCACCGCCTCAACCAGATTGTCATAGTCCTGATCGAGACCTCGAAGAACGAAGTCAGTGAACTCCGTGTCACGAAGCGGCTCCCCGATAGCGGACAGGGTGTCGGCGATCGTCTTGATCTTGTTGAAGTAGACGTGCGCAGAGGAGTCGAGCTTCTTGCACCCAAGGAGTTGTTGACGAAGAGCCGACGCGCGAGCGGAGGAGTTAGCCGAGAAGCTGTCCACCATCGTCGCCCAGACGTCAAGAGACGTGGCGGCGAACACCACCAGGCCAGCAACTCCTTCCGTCAGGGAGGACTGAAGTGCGGACAGAATCGTCTGGTCCTGCGCGACCCAGGCGCGGTACGCCGGATTCTCGGCCGAGACCCGGGCTCCGGTGGCCGTGACCGTAGGGACGAGGCTGGGCGGACACGGGAGGCTCCCGTCGACGTAGTCTTTGAGGTGACGGCTGCGAAGGAGCGGCAAGATCTGCGCCCGCCAATACAGGTAATTGTCCTGCGTGAGACGCACCATGATGAGGTGCGTGAGCTGACAGGGGTCAGTGCCCGGGCCGTCGGCGACCGTGGATCCAGCAGGGGCGGCGACATCGGCCGCGGTGGAGTTGATCGAGGCCGAGGGCGCCGATGGAGCCGGTGGTGGCGCCGCACCAAAGGGCACCCGGGGGGCCGATGCGTAGGCCGGCGACGTAGGGAAGAACCCTGGGGCGAACTGCGACGAGCCGAGGTACAAGGGGCGCGAGGTGGTGGACGCGGCCATCTGGCTCGTGGTGCTGGCGGCGAGGAGCGCCGCAAGCTGAGGCGGGATGAAGGGCGCCGCTGCAGGTGAGGATGCAGAGGCGGGCAAGGCAGCGGAAAAGGCCGAGGGAGCGCCGGAGGAGCTCATGGCGAGAGGGATCTTGGCGGCGGCGCGGCGATCAAAAGAGGCGGCGGCGGCGGCCAAGGACTGGGAGCGGTGGCTAGGGTTGAGGAAACCTAGTCTGATACCATGTTAAATTGTGGTTTGATGAAAACTGGCTCAACGCATCTGGTGCGTGGCCTATCACTTTATATAAGATACCAAGAGGTATAATATAGATACAAATACAGTTATAGTATAATATACAGTCTAACAGCGAGGGACCGAACCAACATACCTACCTGCCTATTCGGCAATTAGGCGCTTGCTCGTCTTCTTGTACGCTTGGCGCAGCGCTTTCATGCGATCAGCAGACCGAGCACCTCCATGCCAAAAAAAAAAAAAGCAGACCGAGCACCTGTGGAGTATCCATGTGTCCAACTTTTCTTTTCATTTCTCATAATGCGTGACAGAAAGACAAAAGAAGTGTTCTAGTCAAGCTGGACACGTGCTCCTCTGCTTGCTTCGACGAATGATCGGGTCAAACACGACCAACCGTACATATGTATGAATATAATGAACGACGATGGCTCCGTCATTAGGAGACGGCCACCGGATTTACCGCCACCCAATCCAATCCCATCCAATCCCAGCAGTTCACGTAGAATTTGCCGCCACAACCTACGATTTTTACTCATACCAAATTTTTACCCCGCGTGGAGATGGTTTGTCCGGCGCGGTGCGCGGCAGAAATGGAATCCGTTGCACGGTAAAGTCTGAAAAAAAACCCTTTAAACTCGTAAAGCCAGTCGGAATTGAAGCTCGAACTTTCAATCCCTGAAGTTGGTACCTTGTACTTTGTGATCCCAGTCAATTTTAACCCTAAACCGAGGCAGTTTGTCGCATCGGAAAAGGCTCGATCCCGGCTGGGATTGTCTCTTCTTTGACTGACTGTGCGGTCCTACTTGTCATATTATCTTCTTTCCCCAATCTCCTTCATTTTTTCTTGCTCACGAGGTGTCTGTCTCCACCACGCGCGACATAATACAGAACCCCTTGTGTCGCATGTCCACAGCCGATATGACTCAGCTAGGAAGGGCGGACATTGTTGTCGCCATCGTCGTTATCATCATCGCTGGGATTGGGAATTAGAAACACGTTGGCGAAGAGCTCTTGCTGAAAGCCGTCGCTGGTACGACTCCGGCTTCGTCATGTCCATGGCGCTCAAATGCGCCATAGAGCTCGGCATTCTCGGCGCCATCCACGGCTGCGGCGGCACCGCCGCGCTCAGCGAGCTGGCCACCATTATTGCGCTCATTTCTTCCAGGCTCCCGCGCCTGCGCCGCCTCATGCACGCGCTCGGCGTCTTCGGCGTCTGCTCTCCGTGCAACACCAGCAGCTAGACGACTCCGCGGGCAGCGACACCACTGCCTTCCGCCTGCGAGCGCGTTGTCTTCTGCGGGATGCGCTCGATGTCTTCCGTGAGGAGTGGTTCGTCACCAGCGATATATTCGAGTACCTCCCTCCCCCCGGCCAATGCTGTTCTGCTTGCTGAATGTGCCAGGCTCGTACGTGATTAATAGCTTCAGCAAGACGTGCAAGTGGAAGAAGCTAACCAAGCAAGCAGCTGGATTGATTCCCAAGCTAGCCACGGAATTTGGTTGTGAGTTTACGGGACAAGTTGCTCCGATATAAACATAGCCGTCGCAGCAGGCTGCGCGGCCGCGGACACCAGATGGATCAGGTGGATGCAAGCGACTCGATGTGCTCGAGCGCGGTGTCAACGGCGTTGAGGCGCCTGGTCGCCTTGGAGTTGGAGGCAGTGGCAGGGCCGGCCCTGAGGGGGGCAGGGGGGGCGGCCGCCCCGGGCCCCCAAATTTCAGGGCCCCCCGCCCAGGTATGTAGGTAGGTTAGGCCTATGGCCCATAATGCAGGCAGACGCGCGCAGGGAGTAGCACAGGTCGATCGCCTGATCCCAGCGAGCGATTCGTTTTCTTAGAAAAGCACCAGGCAGCGATCTATTCCGATTTCCTTCGCATAAAAAAGGAGAGCGATCACGTAAAAAGGAAAAGAAAAGGAGCGATCAGCGCTCAATCCGAATCTGACGGTTCACTTCCTATTCTGTTCCATCATGCAGACGCCGCCCTATGCCGCCGACGCCCTACGCCGTACATGTATTCCAGCCTCGCCGTCGTCCCTTGGTAATTGCCTTACTAATCCGATTATGTCAGCCGCCTATTTCAATTCTGGGGCACCATCGTCAACAATAATTTGACCTTTGCTCAATTGCTCTTCTCTCAATCCTCTGCAAACTCGCGCTGCGCTGCTGCCGCGCTGTATAGGCAGACAAGCCGCACCGAAGTTTGACCATCAGGATCAGGAATTGAGGTATATTCATATAATATTGATACAATAATTTTCTTGGTTGCATAGCTGGCACCGTTCAACGATTGATGCAACAAACTGTTTTGTTTTCAACATTGTGTTGTTATCATGTCGTCCAGCAAATAGGACATATCCATCGGGTAGCCACCAAAGGAAAAGGAAAAAAGGAAGTGGATAACTCGATGCATCAAAAAATTTCAAGAAATTATAGAAGTTGAGAAGGCTTTCCGAGTTAAATATTTTAATGTTTTGATTGATATGGCGAAGGATAGATTTAAAGAACTCATGGTGTTTAAAGATATATTTGGATTTTTACTGAGCTCGGGCACCCTGAAGTCACTAAGTGATAATGAATTTGAAGAGTGTTGCACAAAACCTGCGGAAACTTTCTCTCTTGATGGTTCATCTGATGTTGACGTATATGATCTTATTTCCGAATTGAAGATTATGAGATTTACATCGAGAAGAAATTATTGGATGAGATTGACATCTACCCCAGCATAAGTGACTTTGCATCGAGGAGTGTTATAAGAAAATTTTAAGGTAATTTTGACGTATAAATTATTTGATACACGTACTGATTTTGGATGCATTTAAATATTATTGATAACACTATATATATACGTATATCATTTGCTATTACTATGATGTGTATATTAAGGGCCCCGAGTTGTACGTTCGCCCCGGGCCCCCAAAACCTTAGGACCGGCCCTGGGCAGTGGATGAGAACCCTCCCTGATTTGAGGAGAACGAGAGAGAAAAGGACTGGGAAGAAGATAGCTATGACATGTGGGGTAGGGATGTCAGTGGGAGCAGTCTACGCCGGGCGGGATGAATCTTTTCCCGGTGCGCCAAACAAGTTCAAGGTTTAGATTGACCGGGATCAACAAGTACAGAGTGTCGATTTCAGGGATTAAAAGTTTGAGGTTTAATTCTGACGAGCTATAAGAATTCAAGGTTTAAAATAGACTTCACTCTCCGTTGCACATGCCTGGTGAACTTTGTACAGCCAGCTGCCTGCCGCACTTACGCGGTTAGGTTCGAGATTTCCGTTTTCCAGACATGGGTAGCCGACGCAAAGACCGCGTGATCCAAAGACCGAACCTGGGCCCCCGGCGCTTGAAATATCGTCGTCTAATGATGAAACGACGTAAAAATCGGCTTGGGGCTGGTCGGGTTCCAGCCAACGCCACCGGACTCGGTTTTTGAAAAATAAAACTGGCCAAAACACATTGATGAGACGATTTCATTGATATTTTACAAAAACTTAAAAACACACAAAAAAAACTGAAACCACGCTTAGCTACCGCCGCCGCCCGCCTTCTACATGTCGAGGAGCCTGTAGAATCGGGTGTAGTCGCCACCGTCGTCATCGCCATCATCGTTGCCGTCGTGCTGGGTTCCGCCGCCGTCCCTGCTGCACCCCTCACCGGCGTAGCCGATGCGCGGGTGGCTAGATGGCTCCAGCGCATCCTCGTCATCGCTGTCGAGGACGATCACGCCGACCTCCTCGCGTCTGCGGCGCCAAGCGGCGATTTCGTCGAAGGCCCGGCGCTAGCGCTCCATTTGCTCGTGGACGTAGTCCTCCTTCGCCCACCTGAGGGCGGTTTCGTCATCGACGGCCATGGCCTGGTGCTCCTCCTTCATGGGGAGCAGACCCGGCTCGGGCTTCGGGCGGACGAGGTGGAAGGAACAAGGAGACGGGCGTCCGCCCTCGTTGATGACGAGGGTGCCGCTGCGGGCGCGGCGCCCAAGTTGCGTCTTGGGCGTCTCCTGTGGCTCCGGCTTTACGGGGCGAAGCGCCGGCGAGCCGGAGGACATGGAGCCGGAGCCCGACGACGTCGCTGTCTCCATTTGGCGCGGCGTGTTGCCGGCCTCGATATGCTCGAGAACGGCTTCGAGAGTGTGGCCTGGGACACCCCGCCAAAGGCGCCGTCCGTCGGAGTTGTGGCGGCCGCGGGGCTCGACGCTGTTGGTGGCGACCACCTGCTCCTCATGTCGCCGCTCGAAGTAGGATGTCCACAGGGGATTGTTGTCGGGGGCGAACCTCGGCTGGTTCCGCTGCGGATCCGACAAGGAAGACCAGATGCGTGTGATTTCGGCACGCCGGGCCGCTCCGGTGGGCGCGGGCGGCACTGGGATCCCGCCGACGCCGAGCCTCCAGGTACCCGACACCCGCATGTCCGGGGGCGCCGGGTAGTCTGCCTCGTAGAGGAGGCGTGTATCATCCTCGCGGAGGTGGCAATGGTTGAAGCCATTCGCCGGTGCGCCGTCACCTGGGAAGCGTTCGGCCTTTTTTTGTCGGCGGGGAGAGGGTAGGAGAGAGAAGGGCGTCGGTGATAGTGTGGAGAAGGCGAGCTTGTGCGTTCACCGGCGAGGGAGGACGCCTTTTATAGCCGCAGATGGGCGGTGGGAGAGCTGCCGCTGCGTGCCGCGGGGCGGGAGCGGGCGGGACGCGAGTCGGCGCGCCTTCACTGCGCCGCCCATGAGGCATCAATGGAAGGTTGACCGGCGCGACAGCGCAGCAGTCTTGGCATTGATTCCCGTGGGAACCGAGGCGATGAGGATGACGAAGCGGCGTGTTGCTGACTCAGCGAGCCCATTCCTGTTCGCGCCAAAATCAGTTTCCCCGATGCCCCCAACGCGCCGGGTTCGGCCTAGGTCCGTCGGCGCCAGTTTTGGCCCAAAACTGGTGAAAAACGGGCTCCTGGGGACACGACTGGGCTGATTTTTCGATGTCGGTGCTAAAAAATGGCCTGGGGCCCTGTTGGGGGCGCGGCTCGAGTTGCTCTAACTATTTGATCCACTTGCCGTAGGAAGATGGGTCTGGGTCGCCGTCTCCTTCATCCCACCTTCCAAGAGCCTCGCACGAGACGAGACGGTAGACCCCTTCAACCCCCAACTCCGCGTCCTTGCCCCGAACAATACCAGTTAAGTAACTAACCTCTTCTTCCTCCCTTGTCCACTCTGGTTCTCCCCATCCAAGAAACCGTGCCAGGACCTCCACCGATCTAGGAGAATCAAGAAGCCAGCGTACAGATCGATCGATCGACCCTTGCCGCCGACAGCAGCAGCCATGAACAACCACTTCTCGAGCTTGTGGAAGCGCGCGGGCGCGGGGGGCGACGGCGGGGACCTCGATTCGGGCGGCGTGGAGATGACGGCGCCACCGGGATATCTGGATCGGATAGAATCTGGTGGTGTGTGTCCATATCAACCTACACGGCTCCATGAGGGCGTGTCGTGAAGCACTATTGTTTGTTGACACCATGGGGCATGTCCGTATCTCGATTTTCATGGCGCAAACAGCGGTGAGGAAAAGTCATGGTGGCTGAGATCGGCAGATCAGTAAGGCGGAGGGGGCTTTGTAGGTGATGGAGTCAGCCAAGTGTTTGATAATATTCAAAAGTAGTCGTGACCCTTCAGGGTGAAAACCTAATGTCTAAGCTTTATTGGTTGTGTCTGGCAATTGCTTTGCCGAAGGTATTGTTTTGAGAGCTCGTACTTTCTCCGGGGTGAAAAACTAAGATCTTGGATCGGGTGATGATGACGTTCGTGCACTGTTTTCTTTTTGAAGGCGCAGTTTTTGCAGACCTAATACATTTTTGGGTGTTGTCTTTGGTGATGGTTTGTGTGCTGCTGTTTAGAGGAGTTGATCATTGTGGTGGGGCCTTTGTTTTTTTTCCAGGTTGTGTGCATCCTGAATGTCTCTGTGGCATTTTGTTGGTGCAAAGGCGGAGTGTAGTTGACACCTAGCCACATGGTTTCCATACTGGTCCCTCCCGCATCGGATCCTGCGGTGGGGGCGTTTTGGCGGGATTGGAGGATTTGGCAGCAGGGGCCCCGGATGGGTCCATTCCGCAGTCCGCGCCGGATCTGGGGCCACCAATGATTGCTGATATTCTGCCTCTAGGTGGTGATACTTGCGACCTTGGACAAGTGACTAGCGTGGAGGTGCGCACTGGAGTTCGGGATGATTCGCACGTACAGTTGGCCATGCAAAGGGAGTTCCAGGCATGCACGAGCAGTATGAAACCCCAGGAGGCAGCGGCGTTTGGGAAGCTTAAGTGGTTTTGCAACGCACTTGTGCGTAAGCTAGCGCCCCCACTCCTCTTGGAGGTTCAATCCACGTTGAGGCCGGAGGGGGAGCCTTTCACTCCAAAGCGTACGAATATTTTTTTCTATTATAGATTGAATATTTTGGAAATACATGGTTAAAGTTTTCTAATGACAAGATGAACATTTTCAATATGTGTTAATATTTCCACGTTCAAGCAGCTAATCAGTAAATGACTTCTCCGTAACAGGGGCTCCAAGCGCGCCCCGGCGAGCAAACCGTCCAAGGCAACCCAAGCGGAAAATGTGCTTATGAGAGCACTTGGGATAGTGCCGGAGGATTTGGAGGGCAATGAGGATAACATCGCGGAGGTGGCTGAAATCTTTGATTCGCCTTTAAGGGAGCAACATATAAGGGTCATAGCTGCCCTATTTGGCAAGGAAGTGCCACCGGAGTGCGAGATGACCACCGGGACGACGGTGGCGGTTGCTTGATCATCCCGTTTGGTTGTGGTTGTGGGCGGTTCCTTTGGTTATGGATAGGAACTCACAAATTCTGTGCTGGAACGTGAGGGGGTTAAACAACCCTGCCAAAAGAAGCGTGGCTAGGGAGTTCGTTGTGTCGGCGAAGGTGAACCTGATACGTCTCCAACGTATCTACTTTTCCAAACACTTTTGCCCTTGGTTTGGACTCTAACTAGCATGATTTGAATGAAACTAACCCGTACTGACGCTGTTTTTAGCAGAACTGCTATGATGTTGTTTTATGTGTAGAAAAGAAAAGTTCTCGAAATGTCCTGAAAATCCACGGAGGCACTTTTTGGAATTAATAACAATTATTGGGCGAAAGAAATACACCAGGGGCCCCACACCCTATCCACGAGACAAGGGGGCACGCCCCCCTATCTCGTGGGCCCCCTGGACCTCCACCGACCTCAACTCCAACTCCATATATTCACGTTCGGGGAGAAAAAAAATCAGAGAGAAAGTTTCTTCGCGTTTTACGACACGGAGCCGCCGCCAAGTCCTAATCTCTCTCGGGAGGGTTGATCTGGAGTCCGTTCGGGGCTCTAGAGAGGGGGATTCATCGCCGTCATCATCATCAACCATCCTCCATCACCAATTTCATGATGCTCACCGCCGTGCGTGAGTAATTCCATCGTAGGCTTGCTGGACTGTGATGGGTTGGATGAGATTTACCATGTAATCAAGTTAGTTTTGTTAGGGTTTGATCCCTAGTATCCACTATGTTCTGAGATTGATGTTGCTATGACTTTGCTATGCTTAATGCTTGTCACTAGGGCCCGAGTGCCATGATTTCAGATCTGAACCTATTATGTTTTCATGAATATATGTGTGTTCTTGATCCTATCTTGCAAGTCTATAGTCACCTATTATGTGTTATGATCTGACAACCCCGAAGTGACAATGATCAGGATACTTCTCGATGATGACCGTAGTTTGAGGAGTTCATGTATTCACTATGTGCTAATGCTTTGTTCCGGTTCTCTATTAAAAGGAGGCCTTAATATCCCTTAGTTTCCAATAGGACTCCGCTGCCACGGGAGGGTAGGAGAAAAGATGTCATGCAAGTTCTTTTCCATAAGCACGTATGACTATTTACGGAATACATGCCTACATTACATTGATGAACTGGAGCTAGTTCTGTGTCACCCTATGTTATAGCTATTACATGAGGAATCGCATTCGGCATAATTATCCATCACTGATCCATTACCTACGAGCTTTTCACATACTGTTCTTCACTTATTTACTTTTCCGTTGCTACTGTTACAACTACTACAAAAAACCCAAAAACTATTATCTTTACTTTTGCTACTGTTACCTTTATTATCATACTACTTTGCTACTAAATACTTTGCTGCAGATACTAAGTTATCCAGGTGTGGCTGAATTGACAACTCAACTGCTAATACTCAAGAATATTCTTTGGCTCCCCTTGTGTCGAATCAATAAATTTGGGTTGAACACTTTACCCTCGAAAGCTGTTGCGATCCCCTACACTTGTGGGTTATCAAGACTAATTTATGGCGCCGTTGACGGGGAGCATAGCTCTATTCTGTGAGTCACTTGGGATTTATATCTGTTGATCACTATGAAGAACTTGAAAGATGACAGAACTAAGATTTTGCCCTCAGCTATGAGGGGAGGTAAGGAACTGCCATCTAGCTCTGCACTAGATTCTCCTTCCGTTATTAGTAACCTTGCGACACCTAAACCTGCTACTGCTATGAATTCTGATATGTCGCATGTTATTGATGATGCCACTTCTGCTATGCATGATGAAACTACTTCTGTGCGTGATACTAATTTGTCATTAGGTGAATTTCTTGATGAACAAGTTGCTAGAGTTAGGGGGAATGAAAATATTGAAGATGCTATTATTGATGATAGTGATGATGAAAATTCTCCCACTGATTGTTCCTGAGGGTTATGTTATGAATGAAGAAGCTGCTAGAGCTATCTTTGCTTGCAATGATAGATATGATCTTAAGAAATTATTAGCTAAATGGAAGCAGCAGTCTCTTAATGCTAGAATGAAACTGACCCTGCTTTTGCTACCTCACCTCTTTGTGTACTGATAAGGATTATGAATTCTCTGTTGACCCTGAGATTATTACTTTAGTTGAATCTGATCCTTTTTATGGCCTTGAATCTGAAACTGTTGTGGCACATCTTACCAAGTTGAATGATATAGCTACCCTGTTTACTCATGATGAGAAGTCTCGCTATTATTATATCCTTAAGATATTTCCGTTCTCATTAAAGGGTGATGCTAAGACTTGGTATAATTCTCTTGCTCCTGGTTGTGTGCGTAGTCCCCAGGATATGATTTATTACTTCTCTGCTAAATATTTCCCTGCTCATAAGAAACAAGCTGCCTTACGAAAAAAATATAATTTTGTGCAAATCAAAGAAGAGAGTCTCCCACAAGCTTGGGGGAGGCTTCTCCGGTTACTTAATGCTTTGCCTGATCATCCTCTTAAGAAAAATGAAATACTTGATATCTTTTATAATGGACTAACCGATGCTTCCAAGGACTACTTGGATAGTTGTGCTGGTTGTGTTTTCAGGGAAAGAACAGTCGACGAAGCTGAATTACTATTGAATAATATGTTGACTAATGAAAATAATTGGACTCTTCCTGAGCCAATTCCTGAACCAATTGAGCCAACTCATGTGCCTATTCCTAAACCCACTCCGAAGAAGAGAGGTGTTTATTTCTCAGTCCTGAAGATATGCAAGAGGAAAAGAAGTCAATGAAAGAAAAAGGTATTAAAGCTGAAGATGTTAAGAATTTACCTCCTATTGAAGAAACACATGGTCTTAATATACCGCCTATTGAAGAACCACATTGTCTTGATAACCCGACACAGGTAGTAAAGGTAAAGTCTCTCTATAGATATGATAAAGTTGAAATCCCCTCTACTAAATTTCATAGCCCATGCTTAGATGAATTTGATGACTTTATGGCTAGACAAGAAAGTTTTAATGCTTATGTTGGTAGAGAGTTAAAGAATAATGCTTTCGAGATAGGACGTGTGAGCGATAACATGGCTAGAGTTAATGGTGAACTCAAACTCATTAGCAAATATACTTCTATGGTTGCTACTCAAGCTGAGCAAGTACTCAGAGCTCAAAATGATTTGCTTGATGAATTAAATAATAAAAATGACTTTGTTGTTAGAGTGGCTACTAGAACTGGTAGAATGACTCAGGAACCTTTGTATCCTGAAGGCCACCCTAAGAGAATTGAGCAAGATTCTCAGAGAAACAATTTAGAGGCACCTAGTTCTTCCAAAAAGAAGAAAAAGAAAAACGATAGAACTTTGCATGCTTCTAGTGAACCTACGATAGAAACACCTGAGAATCCCAATGATATTTCTATTTCTGATGCTGAAACACAATCAGGTGATGAACATGAACCTAGTGATAATGTTAATGATAATGTTCATGTTGATGCTCAACCTAGCAAAAACAATGAAGTAGAGATTGAACCGGCTGTTGATCTTGATAACCCACAATCAAAGAATCAACGTTATGATAAGAGAGATTTTGTTGCTAGGAAGCACGGTAGAGAAAGAGAACCATGGGTTCAGAAACCCATGCCCTTTCCTCCTAAACCATCCAAGACAAAGGATGATGAGGATTTTGAGCGCTTTGCTGAAATGATTAGACCTATTTTCTTACGTATGCGCTTAACTGATATGCTGAAAGTAAATCCTTATGCTCAGTATATGAAGGATATCATTACAAATAAAAGAAAGATACCGGAAGCTGAAATTTCCACCATGCTTGCTTATTACACTTTTAAGGGTGGAATACCAAAGAAACTTGGAGATCCGGTTGTACCAACTATACCATGATCCATTAAAAGAAATTATGTTAGAACTACTTTATGTGATCTTGGAGCCGGTGTTAGTGTTATGCCTCTCTATTTATACCGTAGACTTGAATTGAATAAGTTGACACCTACTGAAATATCGTTGCAAATGGCTGATAAATCAACTGCTATACCTGTCGGTATTTGTGAGGATGTGTCTGTTGTGGTTGCAAATGTCGCTATCTTAACGGACTTTGTCATTCTTGATATTCCCGAGGACAATAGTATGTCGATTATCCTTGGTAGACCTTTTTTGAATACTGCATGGGCTTCTATTGGTTGCAACAAAGGCAATGTCACTTTTCATGTTAATGGTAATGAGCATACGGTACACTTTCCGAGGAAACAATCTCAAGTTCATAGCATCAATTCTATTGGAAAATTTCCAACTATTATTATTGGAAGTTTTGAATTTCCTCTCCCTACTGTCAAGAAAAAGTATGATATTCTAATTGTTAGGGATTTTCATATCCCCGTTGAGGTAACTTAGTGTTATTCGAAATTTCTCCGGTTCCGTGTTATTCGGAATGAGTTTGTTAACAAGACTTGATCAACCTTGTTAGTGGATTCATTTTGATGATCATGAGAAGGATGAAACTAGAAGGCACAACCTTCTGTACCCTCTTTTTACTTTCTATTATTTATAATAAATAAAGTAAAAATAGTATTATATGTCTATTTTCTGAATTATCCGTGCATTAAAAAAATATCCCGAAAATAGAAGTGCTCCAAATGCCCTGCAAATTTAGTATGATTTTTTATGGAATATTTGAGGATTTTAGGCACTGAAGACACTGCAGGAGGGGCAAGCACCAGGTCACGAGAGTGGAGGGCGTGCCCACCCCACCTGGGCGCGCCCCCTGTCTCGTGGGCCCCTGGTGGCCCCCCTCCACTTATGCCAGCACCCACACACTTCATCTTCTACCCAAAAAAATCCCCATCTAGCTCAAGCACGAGTTCTAGCTCATTTTGCTGCGATTTTCGATCTCCTTACTCAAAGCTCCATTCACAAAACTGCTTAGGGAGATTGTTGCTTGGTATGTGACTCCTCCATTGGTCCAATTAGTTTTTGTTCTAGTGCTTTATTCATTGCAATTTTTTGCTGCATAGGTGACCATGTTCTTCAGCTTGCATGTTAAATTTATGAGGTCCCAAGCAATTCTGATGCATGATATAGGCTCTAGGCACTTGTAGGAGTAGTTGCTATCAATCTTGTTTAGTTTTATTCACTTTTATTTTAAAGTTACTAAAATTTCAGAAATTTTTCAGAAAAAGAATTATGTCTAGGAGAATGTACCAAGGTGGTTCCTCAGTGAAGAAAGGACCCAGGATTGCTATACGTGAGCAAGATGTTGAATTGCCGAGGGACGCGGATGTACGAGCTTGTGAGTGGCCATCCGATGATTTTATGGTCGAAGCGGGCTTCAAGGAGGAATTTGACGCGTATGTGCGTAATGCCGAGCTGGAGGAGTTCTTACAAGATAAGTGTCTGCAGTACTATCAATTGACTGATTCTTTTGTGCGGAGGTTCAAATATAACTGTGCGCGTAATTCTCCTAGTGTCATATTTGATATTTATGATACATCTTATACCATGGATTTAGAGGATTTCACAACTGCTTGCAAACTCCCGCAGTGGGGTAATATTAATGATCCTCACAAATCTGAATTTAGAGATTTTCTTGCTAGTATTACTGTGGGAGAATCTAGGGACATAGCACAAGCTACTATAGGGAGCATTCATTTTCCTGCTATACATTATTTTGCTCTCTTTATTGATAGATGCATTAACGGTAAAGACGAAACATGTCACATGTGTGTTCCTGATCTGTGTGTCCTCAAGAGTGCTATGTTAGGTTATAAATGTTATAACTTGGGGGCAATAGTTGCACGTAGGTTGCAGAATAATAGTAGAAAGGGAAATTTATTTGGAGGAATTTACGGAACCTGTGTGGCTAATTATCTTGGTATAGCCCCACGAGAGGGAGATATGATAATACCTCCTATTTATTTGGATTCTGAAGCTATGGTCAATCATCAATTTCTTGGGAGGAATGAACAATTCCTCCAATATCGACTAACCTATGACAGACGCAACGTCGTCCATGTTACTCTTCCTGCTCCCTACCTTTTTGATTATCAGGCAAAAGGAAGATATGTTGTCACCAGGGAGGAAGCAGCTGAACACAAGAGGAGAGCGGGGGCAGCTCACCAACACGCTGCAGCTCAGGAGGCAGTTGTCGCTGCATCTCAGTACGACCCCAGTTTCACTTATGGATATCAGCCAGGCGGTCCTTGGTACTAGACCAACTTAGGCCAAAAGCCTAAGCTTGGGGGAGTACGTATTTCTCACCGACTTTACATTCATGTTTACACACTAGTCGTCGGTGCTCATACTCTTTCAATGTATTATCCATGCTAGTTTAAATTTATTTTTCTAGTTTTCTTCTTGTGTGTTTGATAAACCTTAAGAAAAACCAAAAAAATTAGTTAGTTTTATTTCCATGCTTGTAGTAGCATTTAAAATGAAAACCCAAAAGATTTCTAGTTCTTCTTCTTACTTGTTGGGAGCTTTCCCGTGAAAATAGTTTTCTTTTCTTTTCTTTCCTTTGGGGGTCGAGAAGACCATATTGAAAATGTTTAGTGGCTCTCATATGCATGATTGTCTATTTAACTTAGAGCCCATATTACTTGTCTTCTCTCTTGAGTTGAATGCTTGCAGATTCCAGCTTACTCCAATGCATGCGCACTCTTATTATTATACACATCGTTCGGTCGTGCAAGTGAAAGGCAATAATGACGATATATGATGGACTTATTGAGATGAGAAAAGCTGGTATGAACTCGACCTCTCTTATTTTTGTAAATATGATGAGTTCATCATTTCTGAGTCAGCTTATTATGAAGTAAACATATTTGCAATGACATTTAGAGATTATAGTTGCTTATGCCATGCTTGATTAGCTATGAGTTATAATGGTTTACCTTGCGTGCCAACATGCTATTGGAATGATTATGATGTGGTGTGATGGGATGGTATCCTCCTTTGAATGAATTGAGTGACTCAGCTTGGCACATGTTCATGCATGTAGTTGAATCAAATCAACATAGCCTTCATGATATTTATTTTCACGGTGGATTATATCCTACTCATGCTTGTATTCGGTGTGAATTAATTTTAATGCGTGTTTATGACTGTTGTCGCTCTCTCAGTTGGTCGCTTCCCAGTCTTTTGCTAGCCTTCACCTGTACTAAGCGGGAATACTGCTTGTGTATCCAAACCCCATAAACCCCAAAGTTGTTCCATTTGAGTCCACCATACCTACCTATATGCGGTATTTACCTGCCGTTCCAAGTAAATTTGTATGTGCCAAACTCCAAACCTTCAAATGAAATTCTGTTTTGTATGCTCGATCAGCTCATGTTACAACTAGGGCTGCCTATATCTTCCATGCTGGGTGGGTTATTCTCAAGAGAAGTGGACTCCGCTCCTCATTCACGAGAAAGGGCCGGTAACCGGGATGCCCAGTCCCATGATCCAAAAAGATCAAAGCAAATCAAAATAATTAAACAAAACTCCCCCAGGGCTGTTGTTAGTTGGAGGCACTCGTTGTTTCGAGCAAGCCATGGATTGATGCTTGTTGGTGGTTGGGGGAGTATAAACCTTTACCATTCTGTTTGGGAACTGCCTACAATGCATGTAGTATGGAAGATACAGCCATCTCATAGTTGTTGCGTTGACAACAAAAGTATGCCGCTCAAAATGTTATTCAATCTCTATTTTAAAATCGAGCTCTGGCGCCTCTACAAATCCCTGATTCCCTTTGTGAAGGGCCTATCTATTTACTTTTATGTTGAGTCATCATCCTTCTTATTAAAAGCACCCACTGGAGAGCACACTGTCATTTGCATTCATTACTATTGGTTTATATTGGGTATGACTTGACTGGATCTCTTTTACCATGAATTACAATGTTTAGTCAGTCCTTCATCTTTAAAGGTGCTCTGCATTTATGTTTTGCGGTCTCAGAAAGGGCTAGCGAGATACCATTTTGTTATGTCATGTTATGATTATTTTGAGAAAGTGTTGTCATCCGACTTTTATTATTATGGCTCGCTAGCTGATTATGCTATTGATATGAGTAATTGTGAGACCTAAGTGTTATTGTGAGTATGGTTAGTTCATAATATTTGCTGAAACTTAAATGCTGGCTTTTCATGTTTACAACAACAAGAGCAAACAGAGTTTGTAAAAGTTTTTCTTTATCACTTTCAGTTTATCAACTGAATTGCTTGAGGACAAGCAAAGGTTCAAGCTTGGGGGAGTTGATACGTCTCCAACGTATCTACTTTTCCAAACACTTTTGCCCTTGTTTTGGACTCTAACTTGCATGATTTCAATGAAACTAACCCGGACTGACGCTGTTTTCAGCAGAACTGCCATGATGTTGTTTTATGTGTAGAAAAGAAAAGTTCTCGGAATGTCCTGAAAATCCACGGAGGCACTTTTTGGAATTAATAAGAATTATTGGGCGAAAGAAATACACCAGGGGGCCCACACCCTGTCCACGAGACAGGGGCGCCCCCCTCCCCCTGGGCGTGCCCCTATCTCGTGGGCCCCCTGGACCTCCACCGACCTCAACTCCAACTCCATATATTCACGTTCGGGGAGAAAAAAATCAGAGAGAAAGTTTCATCGTGTTTTACGACACGGAGCCGCCGCCAAGCCCTAATCTCTCTCGGGAGGGCTGATCTGGAGTCTGTTTGGGGCTCCGGAGAGGGGGATTCATCGTCGTCGTCATCATCAACCATCCTCCATCACCAATTTCATGATGCTCACCGTCGTGCGTGAGTAATTCCATCGTAGGCTTGCTGGATGGTGATGGGTTGGATGAGATTTACCATGTAATCAAGTTAGTCTTGTTAGGGTTTGATCCCTAGTATCCACTATGTTTTGAGATTGATGTTGCTATGACTTTGCTATGCTTAATGCTTGTCACTAGGTGTCGGTGTCAAAATCGGCGGATCTCGGGTAGGGGGTCCCAATCTGTGCGTCTAGGCTGATGGTAACAGGAAGCAAGGGACACCATGTTTACCCAGGTTCGGGCCCTCACGATGGAGGTAAAACCCTACTTCCTACTTGATTAATATTGATGATATGGGTAGTACAAGAGTAGATCTACCACGAGATCGTAGAGGCTAAACCCTAAGAGCTAGCCTATGATGGTATGATTGTAATTGTGATCGGCCTTCCAAGGACCAACCCCTCCGGTTTATATAGACACCGAAGAGGGCTAGGGTTTACATGGAGTCGGTTACAAGGAAGGAAATACAACATCCAGATCGCCGAGTTTGCCTTCCACGCCAAGGAGAGTTTCCTCCGGACACGGGACGGAGTCTTGAGTCTTGTGTCTTCACGCTTCAATAGTCCGGACAATGTATATAGTCCGGCTGTCCGGATACCCCCTAATCCAGGACTCCCTCAGTAGCCCCTGAACCAGGCTTCAATGACAATGAGTCCGGCGCGCAGTCTTATCTTGAGCATTGCAAGGCGGGTTCCATCTTCGAATACTCCAAAGTACCTGTTACGACAAATAGTGTCCGGCTTCCCATAAATGTTGTGCTCCTCGGCTTCAGTGCCTCAATAATGACCATCTCCACATGTCGAGCGAATGCGAGGAGCCGGGGCATTTTTGTATTCGCCACCCTCAATCCTTCGGGCTGACCATCTATTTGAAGAGACGGGGATTCTTAGATCCAAACCTCACTCTCCCCCCTCGAGCAAGCATCCAACAGAGCGTTTCGGAAGAAACCATTCCAACATGGCCGGTCGTCGCAGCTCTTCTGCTCGCTCTCCTTGCTCCAAGCCAGGGGATTGGGAAGAGTGTTCAGTTCCACATAGCTGTTTGATAGAGTTTCAAACTCAAGGGTTTCTCCCACTGGCGTTCATGGTCCCTGTCTGAGCCGGAATAGCCACCTATAATGGCGGGGAGCAAGTGGAGAGATCTCCCAATCCATCTCCAGAGGAGTGAATGTGCCTCATCCCGTATCTGCTAAGGGGCATTGGATTTCCCATCCACCCGTTCCTTCGCAGGCTCCTGGAGTTCTACGGCCTCCAGTTACACAACTTCACCTCTGCCTCTATTCTACACATAGCAGGGTACGTTGCCCTTTGCGAGCTATTTTTAGGCTGCGAGCCTCACTTCGGGTTATGGAAGAAACTGTTCTACCTTGTCCCCCGCAACCAGGGAGAATCCCTATGTCAAGTGGGCGGAGTCGAGGTATGGCGCATTGTCGAGACCGGATACCTATCCGGTACTCCCAAGAAGGCACCAGAGAACTGGCCTTCGGAGTGGTTTTACATTGACGATGTTCCCCTTCCCGGATCCAGTCCGGACAGGTCTCCCCCAGTTCAGTGATGCCCCATTGAGGGCACGTCTAGGCTGGCGCCCCCGAAGCCCTCAAGAGGAGGATACCAAGGAAGTGCACTTCCTGATGAGCAGGATAAAGTTGCTGGCCAAGTCCGGACTGACGATAGTCGAGGTCATGGCAATATGCATAATACGGGGGGTGCAACTGCTTCAATACCGGGGGAAGCCCATGTGGCACTTCAACGGGGAGGATGATGCCACCCGCTGTGGCCGTAAGGGTCCGGACTCCGCCATCGCCCTGCCAAGGATATTGTCCGATTTATACAAAGGGGAAGAGGAAGAATTCCTTCACATTAAACCACGGGATGGATTCTCCATGTACAATCCCCCAAACTGGGTAAGTCGTTATTCCTTCCCTAGCTCCACTCATCGCGGCGTTCTCCTCTAAGACTATTTGTTTCAACATTTCCGAGCAGGAACTGAGGAGGGCCATAGAAGGAATCTCCAGCCCCTCCCCGCAGCCAGAGGACCCCGGGAGGGCCCTAGATCCAGGACTCGAAGAGGATCCGGATAGTACCGTGGAGCTTGTCAATGGGACATTTTATCAAACGAGCTGTGATGGCGCCTCAGTGGCCATTACTGCTGACTATCCCGGACTGCTACCTACATCGCGTGTAAGCCAAACTGAAAGACCCTATCCTCCGAAGAAGACTCCCTTCATATGTCATGCCTTACCCTTGAAGTGTCGTGTTTTTTTGCAGAGACAACGGTTGGAGCGCGGGGCCGAGCCCCTGGGGACTCGTCGACCACGGGCGACCGGATCGGGCAGGCTCAAGAGGAAGGCGGTGAGGGTCGACACACCGCTGCAGAGGTAAAGCAAAACCCTGTCTTGTGATTATGGTATTTGAAGTATAACAGTGCCCTTCGTGTCCTGGCAGGAAAAGGAGCAGCCGGACTATATCCTGGGATCCTGCCGATCACGCCTCCACCAGCCGGGTTCCAGAACCGGCTTCGAGGGCGGAGGCGGACACGGGGCCAGTACTGCATAGTTCTCTGACAGAGGACATGGATATGTTTTCGGCCACGAACTCCAAAGTGGAGAGCGCCATGAATCACTAGCGCCAGAGGGCCATGCTTCGGAACAACATCTTTTCCGAAGAGGCATTTGATGCCTTCAATTCGGGGGATGCATACATCCGAGCAGCTCAAGGCGGGCTTGCCCGAGCGACGGACCAGTATACCAAAGATATACGGGTAAGAAATTTTGATAAGCATGTATAGCAGTAGCCCCTGAGACTTGAAATGGTTGGGACAACTGTTTTAAGGATCAATTTATGCACATGTCCTTATAGATAAGAATGAACAATTGGCTCGGGAGCTAGAGGAATGCAAGGCCCAGCTGCGGGACACGGTTGCCAAGTTAGAGGAATCCCAGAAGGCCTCATCTGGTAACATTTGTCTTAATTGTATGAAGATGCACCAGTTAGTAAATGGCTGATATGACAAATCTAACAGAAAATTCTGCAAACAATCCCGGGGTGAATCCGGAGGGCGTAAGAGATGAAGACTCGCATCTCAAAAGGCAGCTAAAGGCTGGCGAACGCATTCTCATGCAAGTTTGGCAGGAGAAGAACAATCTTCAAGATGCCAATGTCCGGCTGGATGTAGAATTAAAAGACGTCCACGCCCAGCTGGCGGACTCCCTGAAGGATAATAAAAGGCTTCGACGCGGCATTTATGGTGAGTGCCTAGACGAACTGTATGATAGTTCGGCGAGGAAGTATATTGAAAGAATTTTGCTTGCAGGAATGTTAACGGGTCGCCCTGAGGAGGAGATGCCCTCATCTGCAAGTGATTTACTGTAAGACCTTTTGCAACTGCACGAGCGTGCTCGGCAAGTGATGCAGGGTGTTGCTCAGGCCTTGTGGCCATCAAGCTTGTTGCCGAATGGCATGGGCGAGCTTGTGGATATGCTTCAAGGAGCACGGCGGCGCTTCCGACTGTGGAAGATGTCCGCTTGCCGGCAAGGCGCAAGAGAAGCCTGGGCTATGGTGAAGACGCGCTACACTAAGCTGGACCCGAACCATATGGCCGAAGTAGGACCGGCGGGGCCCGATGGGCAAGAAATTCCTGTGAGTCTGGTATATGACCAGGTAGCGTTAGCCGCTAAGTATTTTCAACAGGATTGTAAGCTATATAGCCTATTGGATGGTATAGAGGAGGAATATAGTCAGTCCAAGTGACTGTGTAATTCAATGGACATAATTAGTCCCTAGCCGGATTAAAATCATTTGTCATGGCGGACCTTTTCGCTTTAGCCCCCGGATCCTACAGTCCGGGGTGTGTCCGAATACCCACTCAGTTATACAAAACCAGGGTATGCGTGGAAACAAGGCGTAGGGGTCATAAGTGCTTGAACAGACAAATACCCAACTAGTTATGTTATATTACATAGATAGTAAGAAACATCTTCCAGGGAGAATAGTTCCGTTAGGGGTTCCTTTCCCTGGGTACGCATGCGACAATGCACATGTCCGAACTGCGAATGATGGTGCAGGATACAAGACTTCTAGGGATTTACGTTGTAATAAACGAATACATCTTTTGTTCACCGATCGAATATTCTCTTAAGGAAACTAGCTTTCGGCTTCACCCAGTCTGAGGTGCACATCCGGCTGAACCGGCAGTAACAATCGCAGAGGTGCTCCCCTTATGTCCTAGCCGAATTAACGGGAACAAAGGGCATAAACACAAGAGCCAGGCAACCCAGCTTGGCCACATCTTAAGTCATATCGATGCATATAATGGTGAAGAAAAGGCACATATGAAAAAAAGAAACGCATATGTGATGGGCGAAAAGCCATTTGAGTAATTATTTTTAGCTTCTGTATAGGAAGCCCCCAGGTATTGCTGACACACATAGTGCGGCCGGAGTGATCCGGGAGTCCGCACTGTATTTAATACTTTGTGTGAAGAGGAAAAAGGTCGAGAAAGGAAAAGGGGTGGAGCATAATTAAAAAGGAGGGGTAAGGAGACGAACACTGAGTTCGATGTTAGGCGTAGAATCTCCGGAGTCTGGCCGTGCTCCATGGGTTCGGCTCGAGTCTGTTATCGGATGCATTACGTAAGCGGTACGCTCCTCCTGAGTACTTTGTCAATGACGAAAGGACCTTCCCACTTGGTTTTGAGCTTGTCCTTCTTCTTCTCCGGTAGGCATAGAACGAGCTCGCCAATATTGTAAGTTTTGGCCCGCACTTCTCTGCTTTGATATCATCGAGCCTGCTGCTGATAGAATGCAGAGCGGGCTTTTGCGACGTCGCGCTCCTCCTCCAGGGCATCCAGGTTATCCTGCCGATCTAACTCGGCTTCTAATACGTCTCCGTCGTATCTCCTTTTTCAAACACTTTTGCCCTTGTTTTGGACTCTAACTTGTATGATTTGAATGGAACTAACCCGTACTGACGTTGTTTTCAGCAGAATTGCCATGATGTTGTTTTATGTGTAGAAAACAAAAGTTCTCGGAATGACCTAAAACTCCATGGAATATCTTAGAATAAATAATAAAAAATCCTCGCCAAAGATGAAGACCAGGGGACCCACACCCTGTCCACGAGGGTGGGGGGCTCGCCCCCCTCCCTCCTGGGCGCGCACCCCTACCTCGTGGGCCCCCTGGAGATCCTCCGACACCAACTCCAACTCCATATATTGGCTTTCGGGGAGAAAAAAAACTAGAAAGAAGAAATCATCGCGTTTTACGATACGGAGCCGCCGCCAAGCCCTAACTGTTGGGGAAAGTAGTAATTTCAAAAAATTTCCTACGTACACGCAAGATCATGGTGATGGCATAGCAACGAGAGGGAAGAGTGTGTCCGCGTACCCTCATAGACCGAAAGCGGAAGCTTTAGAACAACGCGGTTGATGTAGTCGTACGTCTTCACGGCCCGACCGATCAAGCACCGAAACTACGGCACCTCCGAGTTCTAGCACACGTTCAGCTCGAGGACGTCCCTCGAACTTCGATCCAGCCGAGTATCGAGGGAGAGTTCCGTCAGCACGATGGCGTGGTGACGATCTTGATGTACTACCGACGCAGGGCTTCGCCTAAGCACCGCTACGATATTATCGAGGTGGATTATGGTGGAGGGGGGCACCGCACACGGCTAAGAGATCCAAGGGATCAATTGTTGTTGTGCCTAGAGGTGCCCCCC
This sequence comes from Triticum aestivum, assembly GCF_018294505.1. NCBI lineage: Eukaryota > Viridiplantae > Streptophyta > Magnoliopsida > Poales > Poaceae > Triticum > Triticum aestivum. The sequence continues at coordinate 607,683,002 of NC_057807.1, read as the reverse complement.
TGCCCCCGTATATAAAGGAGCAAAGGGGGAGGGGGCGGCCGGCCTAGTAGGGGCGCGCCAAGGGGAGTCCTACTCCCACCGGGAGTAGGACTCCCTCCTTCCTTGTTGGAGTAGGAGAAGGGGGAAAGAGGGGGAGAGGACGAAGGAAAAAGGGGCCACACCCCTTGTCCAATTCGGACCAGAGGGGGGCTGCGCGCCTCCTTCCTTTCGGCCTCTCTCCTCTATTCCCGTATGGCCCAATAAGGCACATATACTCCCCGGCGAATTCCCGTAACTCTCCGGTACTCCGAAAAATACCCGAATCACTCGGAACCTTTCCGAACTCCGAATATAGTCGTCCAATATATCGATCTTTATGTCTCGACCATTTCGAGACTCCTCTTCATGTCCCTGATCTCATCCGGGACTCCGAACTCCTTCGATACATCAAAACTCATAAACTCATAATATAACTGTCATCGAAACCTTAAGCGTGCGGACTCTACGGGTTCGAGAACAATGTAGACATGACCTAGAACTATTCTTGGTCAATAACCAATAGCGGAACCTGGATGCTCATATTGGCTCCCACATATTCTACGAAGATCTTTATCGGTCAAACCGCATAACAACATACATTGTTCCCTTTGTCATCGGTATGTTACTTGCCCGAGATTCGATCGTCGGTATCCAATACCTAGTTCAATCTCATTACCGGCAAGTCTCTTTACTCGTTACGTAATGCATCATCCTGCAACTAACTCATTAGTCACATTGCTTGCAAGGCTTATAGTGATGTGCATTACCGAGAGGGCCCAGAGATACCTCTCCGACAATCGGAGTGACAAAACCTAATCTCGAAATACGCCAACTCAACATGTACCTTTGGAGACACCTGTAGTACTCCTTTATAATCACCCAGTTATGTTGTGACGTTTGGTAGTACCCAAAGTGTTCCTCCGGTAAATGGGAGTTGCATAATCTCATAGTTACAGGAACATGTATAAGTCATGAAGAAAGCAATAGCAATATACTAAACGATCAAGTGCTAGGCTAACGGAATGGGTCATGTCAATCACATCATTCTCCTAATGATGTGATCCCATTAATCAAATGACAACACATGTCTATGGTTAGGAAACATAACCATCTTTGATTAATGAGCTAGTCAAGTAGAGGCATACTAGTGACTATATGTTTGTCTATGTATTCACACATGTATCATGTTTCCGGTTAATACAATTCTAGCATGAATAATAAACATTTATCATGAAATAAGGAAATAAATAATAACTTTATTATTGCCTCTAGGGCATATTTCCTTCACTAACCTCTCTCGGGAGGGCTGATCTGGAGTCCGTTCGGGGCTCCGGAGAGAGGGATTCGTTGCTGTCGTCATCATCAACCATCCTCCATAACCAATTTCATGATGCTCACCGCCGTGTGTGAGTAATTCCATCGTAGGCTTGCTGGACGGTGATGGGTTGGATGAGATTTATCATGTAATCGAGTTAGTTTTGTTAGGGTTTGATCCCTAGTATCCACTATGTTCTGAGATTGATGTTGCTATGACTTTGCTATGCTTAATGCTTGTCACTAGGGCCCGAGTGCCATGATTTTAGATCTGAACCTATTATGTTCTCATGAATATATGTGAGTTCTTGATCCTATCTTGCAAGTCTATAGTCACCTACTATGTCTTATGATCCGGCAACCCCGAAGTGACAATAATCGGGACCACTCCCGGTGATGACCATAGTTTGAGGAGTTCATGTATTCACTATGTGCTAATGCTTTGTTCCGGTTCTCTATTAAAAGGAGGCCTTAATATCCCTTAGTTTCCAATAGGACCCCGCTGCCACGGGAGGGTAGGACAAAAGATGTCATGCAAGTTCTTTTCCATAAGCACGTATGACTATATTCAAAATACATGCCTACATTACATTGATGAATTGGAGCTAGTTCTGTGTCACCCTATGTTATGACTGTTACATGACGAACCGCATCCGGCATAATTATCCATCACTAATCCGGTGCCTACGAGTTTTCCATATACTGGTTCTCGCTTATTTACTTTTTCGTTGCTACTGTTACAATCACTACAAAATACCAAAAACATTATTCTTGTTGTCTTTACTTTTGTTACCGTTACCACCACTATCATATTACTTTGCTACTAAACACTTTGCTGCAGATACTAAGTTTCCAGGTGTTGTTGAATTGACAACTCAGCTGCTAATACTTGAGAATATTCTTTGGCTTCCCTTGTGTCGAATCAATAAATTTGGGTTGAATACTCTACCCTCGAAAACTGTTGTGATCCCCTATACTTGTGGGTTGTCAAGACCTTTTTCTGGCGCCATTGCCGGGGAGCATAGCTCTATTCTTTGAGTCACTTGGGATTTATATCTGCTGGACACTATGAAGAACTTGAAAGACGCTAAGACAACAATTTATCCCTCAACTACGAGGGGAGGTAAGGAACTGCCATCTAGCTCTACACTTGATTCACCTTCTGTTATGAGTAAGCTAGCGACACCTAAACCTGCTTCTTCTATTCGTTCCGATATGTCGCATGTTATTGATGATGCCACTTATGCTATGCATGATACTTATCATGAAACTACTCTTATGCTTGATACTACTGTACCCCTTGGTAAATTTCTTGATGAACAGATTTCTAGGTCTAGAGAAAGAGAAATTATTGAATCTGAATACGATGATGAGAGTGATGATGAGAATATGCCTGCTATTCCTGAGGGTTATCTTTTTGATGCGGAATCTTCTGCAGCTATTTTTGCCTGCCGGAATAGATACGAACTTAAGAGGCTGCTAGTTAAATGGAGTAAAGAATCTCTTAGAGATAGAATGAAAGCTGACCCTGCTTTTGCTACTTCACCTATATGTGTTCCCGATAAGGATTATTATGAATTTTCTGTTGATCCAGATATAATTACTTTGGTTGAATCTGATCCTTTCTATGGCTATGAATCTGAATCTGTTGTGGCACATCTTACTAAGTTAAATGATATAGTCGCCCTATTTACTAATGATGAGAGATCACACTACCTTTATATACTCAAAATATTTCAGTTCTCATTAAAGGGTGATGCTAAGATATGGTTAATTCTCTTGATCCTGGTTGTGTGCGTAGTCCCCAGGATATGATTTATTACTTCTCTACTAAATATTTCGCTACTCATAAGAAACAAGCTGCTTTGAGGGAAATATACAACTTCGTGCAAATTAAAGAAGAGAGTCTCCCACAAGCTTGGGGGAGGCTTCTCAAGTTACTTAATGCTTTGCCTGATCATCCTCTTAAGAAACCTGAAATACTTGATATCTTTTATAATGGACTAACTGATGCTTCCAGAGATTACCTGGATAGTTGTGCTGGTTCTCTTTTCATGGAAAGAACACCGGATGAAGCTGAAATTCTATTGAATAATATGTTGACAAATGAAAATAATTGGGCACCTCCCAAGCCACCTCCTGAGCCAGCTCTAGAGCCAATTACTGAGCCTATTCCTAAACCAACTCCGAAAAAGAGAGGTGTTATATTTCTCAGTCCCGAAGATATGCAAGAGGCAAAGAAATATATGAAAGAAAAAGGTACTAAAGCTGAAGATGTTAAGAATTTACCTCCTATTGAAGAAATACACGGTCTTAATTTACCGCCTGTTGAAGAAGTATATGATCTCAATTCATTATTCACTGAAGAACCTCCTGATCCCGATACCCCGACACAGGTAGTAAAGGTAAATTCTCTCTATAGATATGATAAAGCTGAAGTCCCTCCTACTAAAATTGCTAGTCAGTGCTTGGATGAGTTTGATGACTTTATGTTTAAGAAAGATGACTTTAATGCTTATTTTGGTAGACAATTAAAACAGAATACCTTTATGATTAAACGCTTGGGTGATTTTATGGCTAATATTAGAGGTGAACTTAAACTTGTTAGCAAACATGCTTCTATGGTTACCACTCAAGTGGAACAAGTACTTAAAGCTCAGAAAGAAGTGCTTGATGAAATGAATAGTAAGAAAAATGATTATGCTGTTAGAGTGGCTACTAGAACTGGTAGAATGACTCAGGAACCTTTGTATCATGAAGGCCACCCTAAGAGAATCGAGCAAGATTCTCAGAGAAATAATATTGATGTACCTAGTTCTTCTAAAAGGAAGAAAAATAAAAATGATAGGACTTTGCAAACTTCTAGTGAACCTATTGCTGAACCACCTGAGAATCCAAATGATATCTCTATGTCTGATGCTGAAACACAATCTGGTAATGAACATGAACCTAGTGAAAATATTAATGATGATGTTCATGATGATGCTCAACCTAGTAATGATAATGATGTAGAAGTTGAACCTGTTGTTGATCTTGATAACCCCAATCAAGGAATCAACATTGTGATAAAAGAGACTTTGTTGCTAAGAAACATGGTAAAGAAAGGGAACCATGGGTTCAGAAACCCATGCCTTTTGCTCCGAAACCATCCAAGAAAAAGGATGATGAGGATTTTGAGCGCTTTGCTGAAATGATTAGACCCATCTTTTTGTGTATGCGATTGACTGATGTGCTCAAAACAAATCCTTATGCTAAGTATATGAAGGATATCATTACTAATAAAAGAAAGATACCGGAAAGCTGAAATTTCCACCATGCTTGCTAATTATACTTTTAAGGGTGGAATACCAAAGAAACTTGGAGATCCAGGAGTACCTACTATACCATGCTCCATTAAGAGAAATTATGTTAGAACTGCTTTATGTGATCTTGGAGCCGGTGTCAGTGTTATGCCTCTCTCTTTATATCGTAGACTTGACTTGAATATGTTGACACCTACTAAAATATCTTTGCATGGCTGATAAATCAACTGCTATACCTGTTGGTATTTGTGAGGATGTGCCTGTTGTAGTTGCGATGTTACTATTTTAACGGACTTTCTTATTCTTGATATTCCCGAGGATGATAGTATGTCTATTATTCTTGGAAGACCTTTCCTTAATACTGCAGGGGCTGTTATTGATTGCAACAAAGGCAATGTCACTTTTCATGTTAATGGTAATGAGCACACGGTACACTTTCCGAGGAAACAACCTCAAGTTTATAGTATCAACTCTATTGGAAAAATTCCATCGATTATATTTTGAGGTTTTGAATCTCCTCTCCCTACTGTCAAGAAAAAGTATGATATTCTTATTGTTGGGGATTTTCATATCCCCGTTGAGGTAACTTAGTATTATTCGAAATTTCTCCGATTTCGTGTTATTTGGAATGAGTTTGTTAACAAGACTTGATCAACCTTATTAGTGGGCTCATTTTGATGATCACGAGATGGATGGAACTAGAAGCACAACCTTCTGTACCCTCTTTATATTTTCTGTTATTTAGTAAAAATAAAGTAAAATAGTATTTTTCTGTCTATTTCCTGACTTATCCGTGCAATATAAAAATATCCCGAAAATAAAAGTCCTCAGAATGCCATGCCAACTTAATATGATTTTTTCGGGAATATTTGAGGATTTACTGTGCAAAAATTACCGCGGGGGGAGCTGCCACCTGGCCACGAGGGTGGAGGGCGCGCCCTACCCCCCTGGGCGCGCCCCCCTGCCTCGTGGGCCCATGGTGGCCCTCCTCCACTTATCCCTGCACCCATCTTCTTCCTCTGCCTCACACAAACACGAAAAACCAACTCAAGAACGAGTTTTAGCCCCTGTTGCTGTGATTTTCGATCTCCTTGCTCAAAGCACCTCTCGCAAAACTGCTTGGGGAGATTGTTCCTTGGTATGTAACTCCTCCATTGGTCCAATTAGTTTTTGTTCTAGTGCTTTATTCATTGCAAATTTGTGCTGCATAGGTGACCATGTTCTTGAGCTTGCATGTCAAATTTATATGGTTCCAAGTAGTTCTAATGCTTGATATAGGCTCTAGGCACTTGTGGGAGTTGTTGCTATCAATTTTATTGAAGTCGGTTCACTTTTATTTGAAGTTGCTAAAAATTTTAGATTATTTCAGAAAATAATGAAGAGACTTTTAAGGGGCTCGTCGAGCCGAAGCTCGAAGGAAAAACAAAAGGAAGAAGAGCAGAAGCCCAAATTTAATTTGCCTCGCACCGCGGAGGTCCGGCCGTGTGAATGCCCTTCCGATGACTTCTTGAGGAGAGCCAGGATTTATGAGGATTTCTATTTATTGATTGACAATGTTGGCCTCACCGACTTCCTCCGCGACCAACGTCATCAGTATCTCTTACTCACAAATACTTTTGTGCAAAACTTCTACTTTTTCCCTAAGAAATCACCTCCATCAGTAGAGTTTCATTTATATGACGTTGTTAAGGAGATGCCATTAGCTGAATTTTGTGAGGTTTGCAAAATACCCTTTGAGGGCACCTTGGATGAACCACACCGTAACGAAGTAGAAGCTTTTATTAACACTATCACTGTGGGAGAAACCAGGAAGGTTTCTGATGCAAGGATTACTAGCATACATTTTTCTGTTTTACGCTACTTTGCCTTATTTGCTAGTCGTTGCTTGATTGGACGCGGGAACTGTGGAAACCTTAGTGTTCCTGATATTATTATTTTGTTCCATGGTTTATACCGCAATAACTCTTTTAGTATGGGTGGAATTGTTGCTAGACGGTTAAGTCTGAACCGTACTAAGGGCCCTATCTTTGGAGGCATTTATGCTACGCGCCTAGCTGAATATTTTGAAATACCTATTAGGCACGAGGAGAAAGAAGAAACATCGTTGCCCCGTGCTTATTTAGATTATAAGAGTATGCTAGCGCATGACTTTCTTGTTAAGAGTCGTGAAGAGGAGCTCAAATATAAATTATACTTTGATAAACATCACCCTGAGACTATTACTTTGCCTGCTCCCTCTTTGTTTAACTTGTCTGCAGGTCCTCACATCGTTCCATGGGCGGGCGTTCAAGCCTATCGGAATCCTACACCAGACCCGGAACCGGAGCCACAAGATGAGCCTCCACGATAGTCTGTTTGTTCTTGGGATCCAGAGGTGGTTGCCAGCCAGTGGCAGTCAGAGTCCTCTTCATCGCAGTATGACCCCAGCTACACCTACGGGTATCCGCCAGGCTATCCCTCGCAATAGACCAACTTAGGCCAAAAGCCTAAGCTTGGGGGAGTACGTATTTCCCACCGACATTACATTCATGTTCACACACACTCATTGCTAGATGTGGGTGCTCATACTCTTTCACTGTAATATCCATGCTAGTTTATTTTCTTTTTCCTGCTTTCTTCTTGTGCATTTAATAAACCTTAAGAAAAAACCAAAAAAAATGTTAGTAGTAGTTTATTTCTTTGCTGTAGTAATTAAAAAGAAAACCCAAAAATATTTCCCGTTCTTCTTTTGCTTGTTGGGAGCTTTCCCATGTAAATAGTTTTTATTTCTTTTCTTTTCTTTGGGGGTCACTAGGAGAAGACCATGATTAAATTGTTGAAGTGGCTCTTATATGCATCATTGTTGACTTAACCAAGAGCCTATATTGCCTTGTCTTCTCCTGTTTATTGAATGCTCGTAGATTCCGGCTTAGTCCAATGCACGTGCACTCTTATTATTATTCACATCGTTCGGTCGTGCAAGTGAAAGGCAATCATGATGATATATGATGGACTGACTGAGATGAGAAAAGCTTATATGAACTCGACCTCTCTTGTTTTTGTAAATATGATGAGTTCATCGTTCTTGATTCAGCTTATTATGAATAAACATGTTTGCAATGATAATTAGAGATCATAGTTGCTTGTGCCATGCTTGATTAGCTATGAGTTATAATGGTTTACCTTGCGTGCCAACATGCTATTAAAATGGTTGTGATGTGGTATGATGGGATGGTATCCTCCTTTGAATGATTTAAGTGACTTGACTTGGCACATGTTCACGCATGTAGTTGAAACAAATCAACATAGCCTTCACGATATTTATGTTCATGGTGGATTATATCCTACTCATGCTTGTATTCAATGTTTATTAATTTTAAATGCATGTTCATGACTGTTGTCGCTCTCTAGTTGGTCGCTTCCCAGTCTTTTGCTAGCCTTCACTTGTACTAAGCGGGAATACTGCTTGTGCATCCAATCCCTTAAACCCCAAAGTTATGCCATATGAGTCCACTATACCTTCCTATATGCGGTATCTACCTGCCGTTCCAAGTAAATTTGTATGTGCCAAACTCTAAACCTTCAAATTAATATTCTGTTTTGCATGCTCGAATAGCTCGTATATCATCTAGGGCTGCCCTTATCTTCCGTGTTAGGCGGGTTATTCTCAAGAGGAGTGGACTCCGCTCCTCATTCACGAGAAAATGGCTGGTCACCGGGATGCCCAGTCCCATGCTTTATGCAAACTAAATCAAAATAATTGCAAACAAAACTCCCCCTGGGACCCGTTGAATGTTGGAGGCACTCGTTGTTTCAAGCAAGCCATGGATTGATGCTTGTGGAGGAGGGGGAGTATAAACTTTACCATTCTGTTTGGGAACCGCCTATAATTTGTTTAGCATGGAAGATATCGTCATCTCTCAGTTGTTATGTTGACAATGAAAGTATGTCGCTCAAAATATAATTTATCTCTATTTCAAAACCGAGCTCTGGCACCTCGACAAATCCCTGCTTCCCTCTGCGAAGGGCCTATCTATTCACTTTTATGTTGAGTCATCACCCTCTTATTAAAAGCACTAGCTGGAGAGCACAACTGTCATTTGCATTCATTACTGTTAATTTATATCGGGTATGACTGTGATTGGATCTCTTTTACCATGAATTACAATGTCTAGTCAGTCCTTGATCTTTGAAGGTGCTCTGCATTTATGTTTTGCGGTCTCGGAAAGGGCTAGCGAGATACCATCTTGTTATATCATATTATGATTATTTTGAGAAAGTGTTGTCATCCGAGATTTATTATTATGGCTTGCTAGCTGATTATGTTATTGATATGAGTAAACATGAGACCTGAGAATTATTGCAAATGTGGTTAGTTATAATCCTTGGTGAAAACCTGAATGCTGGCTTGACATAGGTACAAAAACAAGAGCAAACAGAGTTTGTAAAAGTTTTTCTTTTTGTCTTTCAATTTGTCAACTGAATTGCTTGAGGACAAGCAAGGGTTTAAGCTTGGGGGAGTTGATACGTCTCCCTCGTATCTACTTTTCCAAACACTCTTGCCCTTGTTTTGGACTCTAACTTGTATGATTTGAATGGAACTAACCCGGACTGACGTTGTTTTCGGCAGAATTGCCATGATGTTGTTTTATGTGCAGAAAACAAAAGTTCTCGGAATGACCTAAAACTCCACGGAATATCTTAGAATAAATAATAAAAAATCCTCGCCAAAGATGAAGATCAGGGGGCCCACACCCTGTCCACGAGGGTGGGGGGCGCCCCCCCCCCCTCCTGGGCGCGCCCCCTTACCTTGTGGGCCCCCTGGAGACCCTCCGACACCAACTCCAACTCCATATATTGGCTTTCGGGGAGAAAAAACCCAGAAAGAAGAAGTCATCACGTTTTATGATACGGAGCCGCCGCCAAGTCCTAACCTCTCTCGGGAGGGCTAATCTGGAGTCCGTTCGGGGCTCCAGAGAGGGGGATTCGTCGCCGTCGTCATCATCAACCATCCTCCTTCACCAATTTCATGATGCTCACCGCCGTGCGTGAGTAATTCCATCATAAGCTTGCTGGACGGTGATGGGTTGGATGAGATTTATAATGTAATCGAGTTAGTTTTGTTAGGGTTTGATCCCTAGTATCCACTATGTTCTGAGATTGATGTTTCTATGACTTTGCTATGCTTAATGCTTGTCACTAGGGCCCGAGTGCCATGATTTCAGATCTGAACCTATTATGTTTTCATGAATATATGTGAGTTCTTGATCCTATCTTGCAAGTCTATAGTCACCTACTATGTGTTATGATCCGGCAACCCCGAAGTGACAATAATCGGGACCACTCCCGGTGATGACCATAGTTTGAGGAGTTCATGCATTCACTATGTGCTAATGCTTTGTTCCGGTTCTCTATTAAAAGGAGGCCTTAATATCCCTTAGTTTCCAATAGGACCCCGCTGCCACGGGAGGGTAGGACAAAAGATGTCATGCAAGTTCTTTTCCATAAGCACGTATGACTATATTCGGAATACATGCCTACATTACATTGATGAATTGGAGCTAGTTCTGTGTCACCCTATGTTATGACTGTTACATGACGAACCGCATCCGGCATAATTATCCATCACTAATCCGGTGCCTACGAGTTTTCCATATACTGGTTCTCACTTATTTACTTTTCCGTTGCTACTGTTACAATCACTACAAAATACCAAAAACATTATTTTTGTTGTCTTTACTTTTGTTACCGTTACCACCACTATCATATTACTTTGCTACTAAACACTCTGCTGCAGATACTAAGTTTCCAGGTGTGGTTGAATTGACAACTCAGCTGCTAATACTTGAGAATATTCTTTGGCTCTCCTTGTGTCGAATCAATAAATTTGGGTTGAATACTCTACCCTCGAAAACTGTTGTGATCCCCTATACTTGTGGGTTATCAGCTTCCTTCTCTTCGTACACGCGTACGCGTGGTGAATCATGTATTATGTCGCAGGGTAGTACCGCTTCCGCGCCGTATACCATAAAAATGGTGTATATCCCGTGGTGCGATTCGGCGTGGTCCGCAACCCCCAGAGTACGGAGTCGAGCTCTTCGACCCAGTGCATATCCGACTCTGTCAAGGATCGCACTAGTCTGGGTTTGATGCCGCTCATGATGAGACCATTTGCCCGCTCTACCTGGCCATTTGTTTGGGGATGGTAGACGGAAGCGTAGTCAAGCTTAATGCCCATTTTGCCGCACCAAGTTTTCACTTCATCGGTTGTGAAATTTGAGCCATTATCAGTGATGATGCTGTGGGGGACACCGTATCGGTGTACGACCCCGGATATGAAGTCTATTACTGGCCGGATCCGGCCGTTTTGACTGGTTTGGCTTCTATCCATTTGGTGAACTTGTCAACCATGACCAGCAAGTATTTTTTCTTATGGCTTCCCCCTTTAAGAGGTCTGACCATATCCAGCCCCCAAACCGCGAAGGGCAAAGTTATGGGGATCGTTTGGAGAGCGGTAGGGGGCATATGACTCTGATTGTCAAAGAGCTGACAACCGACGCAGTGTTGGACAAGGTCCTGTGCGTCTGCTTGGGCCGTCGGCCAATAGAAGCCTGTACGGAAGGCCTTGCTGACTAGTGCTCGAGCCGTGGCATGGTGTCCGCCTAGTCCGGAGTGGATTTCAGCCAAGAGCTGCCGCCCTTCCTCTTCGGAGATGCACCTTTGGAGCACTCCGGTCGCACTTTTCTTATAGAGTTCCCCTTCGTGGACTTTGTAAGCTTTAGACCGCCGGACGATGCAGCGTGCTTCATTTTGGTCTTCAGGGAGCTCCTGCCTATTTAGGTAGGCCAAGAAAGGCTCAGTCCACAGGGAGATTACGGCCATGATTTCGTGGGCCGAAGATGTTATTTCGGTGACAGAGCCTCCGATTGTGTCTGATGGTTCGGAATCTGGGGGTGTGTTCGGATCCGTGCTAGTATTGCCGGACTCCCCTTCCCATACTATGGATGGCCTGAACAACCTTTGCAGGAATATGTTAGGTGGGATGGGGTCGTGTTTGGCGCCGATGCGGGCGAGGACGTCCGCCGCTTAATTGATTGTTTTCTCGAGCCACATGGTGGAATTTGAGCCCCTCGAACGGAGCTGGCATTTCGAGGATGGCATTATGGTAGGCCGCCATTTTCGGATCCTTGGCATCAAAGTCTCCGTTTATTTGTGATATTGCGAGGTTCGAATCCCTGCGCACTTCTAGGCGTTGGATGCCCCTAGAGACTGCCATCCGAAGACCGTGCAACAGAGCCTCGTATTCGGCTGCATTGTTGGAGTCTGTGTATAATATTTTAAGGACGTACTGGACCGTGTCTCCGGTGGGAGACGTCAGGACTACACCTGCTCCCAATCCGGCCAGCATTTTAGAGTCGTCGAAGTGCATGATCCAGTTTGAGTATGTGTCGTACTCTTTAGGGAGTTCGGCTTCTGTCCATTCGGCGACAAAGTCAGCCAATACTTGCGATTTAATGGCCCTCCGTGGTTTGTATGTTATGTTGAACGGAAGGAGCTCGATGGCCCATTTGGCAATCTGGCCCGTAGCGTCGCGGTTGTTTATGATGTCGTTGAGTGGTACTTCGGAGGCCACCGTGATCGAACACTCTTGAAAGTAGTGTCTTAGCTTCCGGGATGCCATGAAGACCGCATATGCTATTTTTTGATAGTGTGGGTATCGGGATTTGCATGGGGTTAGGACCGTGGATACGTAATAAACCGGCTTCTGGAGCGGGAATTTGTATCCGTCAGCCCCTCGTTCCACGACGAGCACTGTGCTTACAACTTGATGTGTTGCAGCTATGTACAGCAGCATAGGTTCACCAATAGTTGGCGCTGTTAGTACTGGATTACTGGCCAATAAGGTCTTTATTTCATCCAGTCCGGCCGCGGCTGCATCCGTCCACACGAAGTGTTCGGTGTGCCAAAGAAGGCGGTAAAGAGGTAATGCCTTTTCTCCTAACCTGGAGATAAAGCGGCTTAGACCAGCCACGCATCCGGCTAGTTTCTGGATATGCTTGAGGTCTGTTGGTATAGCCAACTGTGATAGAGCTCGGATCTTTGCTGGATTCGCTTCAATTCCTCTATTGGAAACAATGAAGCCGAGTAGTTTCCCTAAGGGGACGCCGAAAACGCATTTTTCTGGGTTCAGCTTGATGTCGTATGTCCGGAGGTTGTCAAATGTAAGCCTCAAGTCATCTATTAGGGTTTCGACGTGTCTTGTTTTTATGACCACGTCATCCACATATGCCTCCACTGTTTTGCCGATTTGCTTTTCCAGGCATGTTTGAATCATGCGTTGGTAGGTCGCTCCGGCGTTCTTAAGCCCGAAAGGCATAGTGTTGAAGCAAAAAGGGCCATATGGCGTTATGAAAGCTGTTGCAGCTTGGTCAGACTCTGCCATCTTTATTTGATGGTATCTAGAGTATGCGTCGAGTAAACACAGTGAATCGTGTCCAGCTGTGGCATCGTTGATTTGATCGATGCGAGGGAGGGGAAAGGGATCCTTGGGGCAAGCCTTGTTGAGTTCTTTAAAGTCGACACACAGGCGCCAGGATTTGTCCTTCTTTGGTACCATTACTAGGTTTGCCAGCCAATCCGGATGCTTGATATCTCTGATGAATCCGGCCTTGAGTAGTTTGGCTAGCTCTTCCCCCATGGCTTGCCTTTTGGGCTCTGAAAACCGTCTTAGAGTCTGCTTGACCGGTTTGTATCCTTTTAGAATATTGAGGTTGTGTTCGGCCAATCTGCGTGGGATGCCCGGCATGTCTGATGGGTGCCAGGCGAAAATGTCCCAATTCTCGCGTAAGAAATCTCGCAGTGCGGCGTCCATCGCGGGGCTCAACTGTGTCCCGATGGAAGCTGTCTTCGTGGGGTCCGTTGGATGGACTTGGAATTTGACTATCTCGTCTGCAGGTTTAAATGAGGTGGACTTGGGTCGCTTGTCGAGTATCACGTCGTCCCTGTCCACGGTGGCCCGCAGTGTTGTTAACTCTTTGGCTGCTAGGGCTTCGGATAATGCTTCTAGGGCTAGTGTTGCGGTTTTGTTTTCAGCGCGGAGTGCGACGTCCGGATCACTGGCTAGAGTGATGATTCCATTGGGTCCGGGCATTTTAAGCTTCATGTACCCGTAATGGGGTACAGCTTGAAAGCTTGTAAACGCGTCCCGCCCTAGAAGGGCGTGATATCCGCTGCTAAAAGGAGACACTTGGAATGTGATTTCTTCGGACCTATAATTCTCCAGGGTGCCGAATACCACATCGAGTGTGATTTTTCCCGCACACCGCGCTTCCCGAGTAGGGATAATTTCCCTGAAGGTTGTGCCGCTTTGTTCAATGCGGCTTTTATCAATTTCCATCTTGCTGAGTGTTTCTTCATAGATCAAATTTAATCCGCTTCCGTCGTCCATGAGTACTTTAGTGAGCCGAAAGCCGTCTATGATCGGGCTAAGGACCGGAGCGGCTGGTGCCCGGACAGTCTGGAATTGAGGTTCATCACTGGCATTGAAAGTTATAGCAGTGTCATTCCAGGGGTTTATTTTTGCCACATGGCAAATTTCAGCGGAGCTTCGATGAGCTTGCTTGCGCCTATTGTTCGAGGCAAAAGTCTCGAAGACTGTTAGTACCGTATTGTGTTCGTTGGCAGGATGTTGTTCCGCTTTATGGCTTGCAAGAAGATCCTTGCCACTTTTTGCTACCTGTCGGAGTATCCAACATGCCCTAAGGCTATGAGTTGGTGCTGTATCCGGAGTACTATGGAGCTTACATGGCCCGTCGAGCCATTTTTCCAATACGGTTCCCCGCCCTGGGGTGGGCTTTGGTTTCTTGGGGATTGGATCGACCGACTTACGAGAGCTCGCCCGTTTAGTTCAGACAAAGGTCTTGGTGAGAGCTGTACTGTCCCAAAATTCTGTTTGGGTTTTCCAGGCGCTTTCCATCGCACAGTACTTCTGTACTATGATTGCCAAGTCCGCGAAGTGTACTATGTCGCGGCGGCTTATAGCATTAAGGAGTCCCTTGTCCATGAAATTTTTGCAGAAGAGTGAGAGTACGTCCTCCTCGCGGCAGTCCTTGACCTTGTTAAGCGCAAGGAGGAATCTGGCCCAGTAGCGATGTATGGTCTCCTAGGGCTCTTGCCTGATGCGGGAGAGACGTTTAAGTCCAGGTGGGTGTTGTTAGCTGAATCCGGATTCTGATCCGATCTAACACCCAGGGGCGTGGGAGGTTCCGAGCCTGACAGCTCGGGATCCGGAGTGCTGCCCAATTTCTTCGGCCCAATGCCCGATTCTAAGTCCGGGACCCGCTTCCTTTGAGCAGGTGTTCGGCTCAAGGAGTTCGGTGATCCGTACATAATTCGTCCTCAAAGTTGAGGGGCAATCCGTGTGTGGTTCCTCCACTACCGCTATCTCATGGGTGGCCGGCGGGGATCTGATGTCCCTTTGGTCGGGTTTAAGCCCGATCAGGTCATAGTCTGTAGTGACTCCCAGAGTGGCGATGCGATCCAAGAGCTCATTAAGGGAGGAGAGCTCCATCGTATCCATCTGTTCGGCGAGTTCTAAACTGACGCGAAGGTTATGCTTGATGATCCGAGAGGCCATCATCGGTGCAACCGCCGATGGGGCAGCCATGATAAAGCCGCCAAGTCGGAGAGTTTGGCCTACAGCTAGAGCTCCCCTCGAGGTAATGTTGTCCTTGACGACGAGACGAGTCATCGAGCCTTGCGGCGATGACACAGAGGAACTCTCAATGAAAGCACCAATGTCGGTGTCAAAACCGGCGGATCTCGGGTAGGGGGTCCCGATCTGTGCGTCTAGGCTGATGGTAACAAGAAGCAAGGGACACAATGTTTACCCAGGTTCGGGCCCTCTCGATGGAGGTAAAACCCTACTTCCTGCTTGATTAATATTGATGATATGGGTAGTACAAGAGTAGATCTACCACGAGATCGTAGAGGCTAAACCCTAAGAGCTAGCCTATGATGGTATGATTGTAATTGTGATCGGCCTTCCAAGGACCAACCCCTCCGGTTTATATAGACACCGGAGAGGGCTAGGGTTTACATGGAGTCGGTTACAAGGAAGGAAATACAACATCCGGATCGCCGAGCTTGCCTTCCACGCCAAGGAGAGTTTCCTCCGGACACGGGACGGAGTCTTGAGTCTAGTGTCTTCACGCTTCAATAGTCCGGACGATGTATATAGTCCGGCTGTCCAGATACCCCTAATCCAGGACTTCCTCACTAGGGCCCGAGTGCCATGATTTCAGATCTGAACCTATTATGTTTTCATGAATATATGTGTGTTCTTGATCCTATCTTGCAAGTCTATAGTCACCTATTATGTGTTATGATCCGACAACCCCGAAGTGACAATAATCGGGATACTTCTCGGTGATGACCATAGTTTGAGGAGTTCATGTATTCACTATGTGCTAATGCTTTGTTCCGGTTCTCTATTAAAAGAAGGCCTTAATATCCCTTAGTTTCCGCTAGGACCCCGCTGCCACGGGAGGGTAGGACAAACGATGTCATGCAAGTTCTTTTCCATAAGCATGTATGACTATTTACGGAATACATGCCTACATTACATTGATGAACTGGAGCTAGTTCTGTGTCACCCTATGTTATAGCTATTACATGAGGAATCGCATCCGGCATAATTATCCATCACTGATCCATTACCTACGAGCTTTTCACATACTGTTCGTCGCTTATTTACTTTTCCGTTGCTACTGTTACAACTACTACAAAAAAAAAACCAAAACTATTATCTTTCCTTTTGCTACTGTTACCTTTATTATCATACTACTTTGCTACTAAATACTTTGCTGCAGATACTAAGTTATCCAGGTGTGGTTGAATTGACAACTCAACTGCTAATACTCAAGAATATTCTTTGGCTCCCCTTGTGTCGAATCAATAAATTTGGGTTGAATACTTTACCCTCAAAGCTGTTGCGATCCCCTACACTTGTGGGTTATCAGAACCTTGTGTGCTTGCAAGAGACCAAGATTGATGTGTTTGATCTGTTTAATGTAATGCAATGCATTGGTCCATCTTTTGATGGCTTTGACTATGTCCCGGCAATTGATACGCGTGGTGGTATCCTTTTGGGGTGGGATACAACGGTCTTGGAGCTAGATAATATCATCAGGGATACCAATTCGCTCACCGGGCTGGTTCACAATAAGGATGGGTCGGAGTGGTGGATTACTGTGGTCTATGGTCCGCAAGGTGACGAAGCCAAGATGCAATTTCTTCTGGATTTGCACAACACGAGGGCAGCGTGCCCGGGACCATGGGTGCTTCTGGGTGATTTCAACATGATCTTGCATGCTGATGAGAGGAGCAATAACAACCTTAATCGACGGATCAGGAGGAAGTTCAAGGATTTTGTGGATAATTGCAAGCTCAAACATGTCTACATGCATGGGAGGCATTTCACGTGGACTAACGAGAGGGAACAACTGGTTCTGACCAAGATCGACAGAGTGCTCATTTCAGTTGATTGGGAAGTGTGTTTCCCGGATGTCCTTCTACAAGCCCTCTCCTCCAATATTTCAGATGATGCCCCCCTACATCTCACCACGTCGGCCCCGTTCTGCTCTAAGAAAAGATTTCGCTTTGAGATGTACTGGACGAGACTAGAAGGCTTCAAGGAGGCAGTTAGGAAGGCTTGGGTGTGTGAGGACAGTATTATTGACCCTTATAAGAGGCTGGACTCCCTCCTTCGCAACACCGCGGTAGCTTTACAAGCTTGGGGGCAAAGGAAGACCGGGCACATCAAGACCCAGATGGCGGCGACCAAGTACATCAGCTTAAGGCTGGATCGTGCTATGGAAGATAGGGTGCTCACGACCGAGGAAAGATGGCTAAGGAGAACACTAAAGCATGCGTTGTTAGGACTGTCCTCCTTGCAACTCACCATCGATCGGCAGCGATCAAGATTACGCTGGATCCGAGAAGAAGACGCCAACACCAAGCTTTTTCAAGTGGTGGCTAATGGACAAAGATCAAAAAACTTTATCCCTCACATTAGACATAACAACGAGCTGATCACGGATCAACAAAGGAAGGAGGGGGTGTTTACGGATGCTTTCCAACAACTTCTGGGCCGCGCTTCCACTAGAGAGGCTGGCCTAAACCTGGACTTCCTAGAGCTTGACACACACGACCTTTTTGAACTGGATGAAATTTTTACGGAGGAGGAAGTGTGGGATACGATAAAGGAGCTGCCGCCTAATCGCGCGCTCGGGCCTGATGGGTTTATTGCTGCCTTTTATCAGAGGGCTTGGCCCATTATCAAGAGCGACCTGATGGCCGTGTTTATGAAGCTATATGTGGAGGATGGTAGGGGTTTTGGCAAGTTGAATCGTGCTCATATCGTCCTGATCCCGAAAAAACCGGATGCGGAGGTTGTGGGGGACTTCCGCCCTATAAGCTTGACCCACAGTGCTGCAAAATTATTTGCGAAGATGCTTGCGAATCGCGTTAGGCGCAGAATGTCAGAGACCGTGGCTGTAAATCAATCTGCCTTCATAAGTGGCCGGCACCTGCACGATAACTTCCTTCTGGTTCGGCAAGTTGCGAGGAAACTTCATGCTCGCAAGGAAGCTGCAGTCTTTCTGAAACTTGATATCTCGAAAGCTTTCGACTCGATCGCATGGCCTTTCCTCTTTGAGGTGATGAAGCAGATAGGTTTTGGGACCAAATGGCTGTCATGGATCTCCATCTTGTTAAGGACGACATCTACTAAAGTGATTGTCAACGGGATCCTAGGAAAAAGCTTCTAGCACTTGAAAGGGCTTCGGCAAGGAGACCCGATCCCCCCTTCCTTTTGTCATTGTTATGGACGTCCTCTCTAAGATCATGACTAAAGCTGCTGATTTGGGTGTGTCTAGTAGGATTGCTGGGGTCTCTGCTACCCAGACGATCTCAATTTACGTGGATGATGTGGCAATGTTTGTCAAGCCCTCTGAGGTGGATCTGAGATTTGTTAAAGAAGCTCTCAAGATGTTCGGTGGCGCGTCGGGCCTTCGAGTGAACTATCTCAAGTCATCTGCGGTGATGATCCATGGTGATGCTTCTGACAGGGACAGGGTGGTTGCTTTGCTGCAATGCAATATGGGAACTTTTCCTTGCAAGTACCTAGGTTTGTAGCTCGCAATTCACCAACTTAGCTGTGCGGACTGGCAACCGATGGTAGATCAAGCTAAGCGTTGCTCCCCGGCCTGGCAACGTGGGCTGCTCCAGAGATCAGGTCGTCTTGTGCTCGTTAAGTCCGTGGTGGCCGCTAAACCCATACATCATTTCATGATTGCTGAGGCGCCAGCCTGGGTGTTGGAGGATAACGATCAATGGATGTGTGCGTTTTCTGGGCTGGGAAAGACAAGGTGAACGGTGGGCAGTGCTTGGTGGCCTGGAACACGATCTGTAGGCCCACGTTCCTTGGGGGTCTGGGAGTTAGAAATCTGGAACTGCAGGGCATCGCTCTCAGAGTCAGATGGGAGTGGCTGAAACGGATGGATCCACAAAGACCATGGCAAGGCTTAGCTATGATTGAGGACAGACAAGCCCGCGCAGTGTTTGATAGCCTAGTCAAGATTGAGGTTGGAGATGGCACCAAGGTGCTGTTCTGGAGAGACAGATGGATTCACGGTTTTGCGGCCGCCGATATTGCTCCGCTTATTCATGCCATGGTGGCTACTCGCACGAGGAACAGGCGCACAATCAGTGAGGGTTTGGACAATGGCAAATGGTTGCAGGATGTGACTGGTGATCTCACATTCGTTGGGCATATGCAGCTTGTGCACCTCAACTTGGCTATTAGCACGATCGAGTGTGACCCGAACAGACCGGACTGCTTCTCTTGGCCGGCAGACCCCTCGGGTAGTTACACTGCGAGATCCACATATCTACCCGGCAGTTCCAGATTTCTGACCAAGTGCAAGATTTTTGCTTGGTTGGCCGTGCAGCATCGCATTTGGACCTCGGATCGACGAGCTAAGCATGGGCTTCAGGATAGACCCTCAGCTTGTTACACGTGCCTGCAGGAAGAGGACAACGCTGAGCATATTTTGATCCAGTGTGTGTACGCTAGGGAAGTTTGGCATGAGGGTCTCCAAGCCCTCAACTTGCAGGTCACGAGGCCAACTGAGAACGACAATCTGCTGGATTGGTGGCTGTTAGCGAGGAAGGGGAGTGTCAAGGCTAACAAACGGGCTTTTGACACATTTGTGATTGTGGTGACATGGGCCCTGTGAAAACAAAGGAATGCTCGAGTTTTTAATAGAAGAAGCCAACAGAGATCCCCGAGTGAATTGGTAGACGCGATTCTTCGTGAGCTGCACGAGTGGATTGAGGCCGGAGTTGGAGATGTTGGGTTGTCACGTTTCATGAGAGAGTAGGCTTAGGATCTTAGGTGTGGGGTGTTTCCGGGTGTTGCCGAGAATGGATGTGTGCATCCATTCGTAAGGCATCTCTTGTAAATCTTATTCTCTCTTTTATAAAAATATGGTACGTTATTGATGTACTCTCAAAAAAACATCTTCGCGATATTATTATTTTTTTCCAAGAAAAAGAAAAGGCTTGCTCTGTTGCTCAGCAAACAGAACATACGGTTCGCCGGCCACTCGCGCGAGACCTAACAACCGAACGAACATACCTACCCGGCAATGAGGAGGTTGCTCCTCTTCTTGTAGGCTTGACTCAGCCCTTTCGTGCGATCAGCAGACCGAGCCCCTCCATGCCCAAAAAAACAAAAAGAAAAACAGACCGAGCACCGGAGCACATGTGGAGTATGCATGTTGCCAACTTTTCATTTGATTTCTTAATGCGTGACTCGGCCCATTTGGACACGAGAGAGACCCAAAAAAAAAAGTGTGCCAGTCAAGCTGGGCACGTGCTCCTCTGCTTGCTCCGACGATTGATCGGGTCGAACACGACCAACAGCATTGCTACGACGGATGAATGTTGATGATCCAAGCAGGAATTCACCGCCGCCCAGTCCAATCCAATCCAAGCAGTTCACGTAGAATTTCCCGCCACATAGTACGAGTACGATCGAGTTTTACTATTCTTAATTTTACCCGCGGCGAGCTGATTTGTCCGGCGCGGCGCGGTGCGCTGCAAAAATAGAATCCCTTGCACATGCCCCCTGCCCGTGAACTTTGTACGGCCAGCTAAGCTGCGCGCCGCACCGCACTGACGCGGTTAGGTTCGAGATTTCCGTTTTCCAGACATAGATAGCCGACGCACCCACGCCACCCCGTGATCCAAGGACCGAACCTGGACGCCAAGCCAAGCCATCGGATCGGATCGGATCCACTTGCCGCAGGGAGAAGAAGGGTCTCTGGGTCGCCGTCCCCTTCCTCCCACCTTCCCCGAGCCCCGCACGAGACGAGACGGCAGACCCCTTCAACCCCCCACTCCGCGTCCCCGCCCCGATCAGTACCGGTTAAGTAACTAACCTCTTCTTCCTCCCTTGTCCACTCCGCTTCTCCCCATCCAAGAAACCGCGCCAGGACCTCCGCCGATCAAGGAGAATCAAGAAGCCGGCGTACAGACCGATCCATCGATCGACCCTTGCCTGAGCCGGCAGCAGCAGCCATGAACAACCTGTTCTCGAGTTCGTGGAAGCGCGCGGGCGCGGGGGGCGACGGCGGGGACCTGGAGTCGGGCGGCGGCGGCGGGGTGGAGATGACGGCGCCGCCGGGCGCCGCGGCGGGGGCGAGCCTGGACCGCTTCTTCGAGGACGTGGAGTCGATCAAGGACGACCTGCGGGAGCTGGAGCGGATCCAGCGCTCCCTCCACGACGGCAACGAGTCGGGCAAGTCGCTCCACGACGCCTCCGCCGTGCGCGCGCTCCGCTCCCGCATGGACGCCGACGTCGCCGCCGCCATCAAGAAGGCCAAGGTCGTCAAGCTCCGCCTCGAGTCGCTCGACCGGGCCAACGCCGCCAACCGCTCCGTGGCCGGCTGCGGGCCGGGCTCCTCCACGGACCGCACCCGCACCTCCGTCGTCGCCGGCCTGCGCAAGAAGCTGCGGGACGCCATGGAGTCCTTCTCCTCCCTCCGCTCCCGCATCACCTCCGAGTACCGGGACACGGTGGCGCGGCGCTACTTCACCGTCACGGGGGCCCAGCCCGACGAGGCGACGCTGGACACGCTGGCGGAGACGGGCGAGGGGGAGCGGTTCCTGCAGCGGGCCATCGCGGAGCAGCAGGGCCGCGGGGAGGTGCTGGGCGTGGTGGCGGAGATCCAGGAGCGGCACGGCGCCGTGGCGGACCTGGAGCGGAGCCTGCTGGAGCTGCAGCAGGTGTTCAACGACATGGCCGTCCTGGTGGCGGCGCAGGGGGAGCAACTGGACGACATCGAGGGCCACGTCGGGCGGGCGCGGTCGTTCGTCGACCGGGGGCGCGAGCAGCTCCAGGTCGCCCGCAAGCACCAGAAGAGCTCCCGCAAGTGGACCTGCATCGGCATCGGCATCCTGCTCGTCGTCATCCTCATCATCGTCATCCCCATCGTGCTCAAGAACACCAACAAGAGCAACAACAACAACAACCAGCAGTAGTAGGAATAGCTTGTGATGATATGATCCTGGCTTGCTTGCATGCTTGCTGGGTGTTGTTGATCGTTTTTTGTGGAATTTTTTGCGATTGTAATTACTCCATCCGTGCGGTTCGTTGAGCCAATCGATTATGTTATATAACTATATACTTTTCGGCGATTTATGAGTGGTAATTATGCAGTTGATTGAGTTTGGGTTGGAGTGTGGAGCCAAGCTTGTGTGACAGGTGAGCCAACTTTGACTTGGTCGGAGTCCATGTGCCGGCGCGGCTGACCGGCGACGCACTCAATCGGGAGAGAAGAAGAGAAGATTCATTCAGGTCCCAACTACCTCCAGCCTCAGGCTCCAGATGCGAGGCACCGCTCGTTGGTTGGAGTAATCTACGGCAGGTCGTCAAATCTCGAGCTGCCTGCGTGCTCGTCAACCATGGACATGGTGGTGCTAGTGGTAGTAGTAGGAAAATAAAATTTCGTTGCTTGCAAGCTTCTCGAAAGGCAGAACTTCCGTGTCATTTCGAGGCACGCTGGACTGCGACAAGATTGCGATGCAGTAATACAATTCTGCTCACTGGAATCAAGATTAGCTGAACCACCACCGGAATTGCGATGCAGTCCGGTACATGGCGCAATTATGTCCGTTCTAAGGGAACACATCCGCTCCATATAAAGCAAAAAACGCAACATGTGCTTCCATGAGAAGCACATCCGCTTCCGCGAGAAAGGATAATTTGTGCTTCCAAAAAAAGAGAAGCACAACTATGTTTCTCAAAAAAAAAAAAACAGTTGTGCTTCCCCGAAAAAAAGAAAAGCACAACCGAGGCTTGTATGAAAAGCACAAATGTTCTTCCGGGTTTCTATTTTTTTTCTTTTTGTTTTCTCTTCTTTTGTTTTTTATTGCAGGGTTTTCATGCTTTTTATTTTTTTTATCATTTTTGTTTTTTATTTCCGTTTTTCCTGACTTCCAGTTTCTTCGAATTTTGTTCGTGAAAACAAAAGTTTGTCTAAACATATTAATATGTGATGTAGTTTCAAAGATTTTGACGCAATAAATCTAATGATGAAAATGGTTCGACATTTGGACGCACGACTTAAAAAGATAAACCGTCTTGAAAAATCGAATCCATGAAAAAGAGGAAAAATTTCAGGTTACTACAACTGACGCACATGCAATTTTGACAGCACCAGAGAAGGTAAGAAAGTGACCGTTGCAAGGGTACCCCTTAACTAGTGATTTCGTAGTTCTCTGAAGACATTAGTCAAAGGGTATCTCTTGGAGAGGTACCTCTCACTTCCCATCGTGATGACAAGTGGCGCATTGGTTTTGCGACATTTGTCACATCCTAAGAGCTTTGTGTTTTTTTCATTCATCAAGTTTTTTAAAATGCTTTATCTTTTGAATCGTGTTCAAATCACTATTTTCACCATTGCGTTTCTCAAAACGAGATGTTCGAAACTGGATCACGTGTTGATAGGTTTGGATGAACTTCCTTTCAAAAAAAATCAGAAATAGAAAAATAGAAAAAGAAAAACAGATACCTGAAAAAAAATCATAGATAAATACACAATAATCAAAAGCGCAACTCTATTTTTTTAAAGTAGAGTTGTGTTTTTCACTTTTTGGGAAGCACATACCACTGCTTTACCGGAAGCACAACTGTGATTTTCACTTTACAGGAAGCAGAGTTGTGCCTCCCGGTAGGCACATGTGTGCTTTCACCGGAAGCACAACCGTGTTTTCACTGCTTTTCATGAAGCACAACTGTGTTTGTCGCATGGTGTGTTTCACGAGAGAATTTTAAAAAGAACATCACAAAAACCTAGAAAATAAAGCAAAATCCAAAACCGAAAACCCCCCAAGAAAAACGTGCAAAAAATACGTATTCGAGAGGGTGCACTCAAATGCTCGGCACGTGGCGGTAGTCGAGCGCCCTCAAAAGTGTCCGCTAGGACCACGTGACACATGTGGTAAGCATTCCAAACAATTCAAAAAAAAAAAGGTCCGCTGGGTTGGCCTTCCGCATGAGTACCCAGTAAATAGTTGCTCCTAAAAAACTATAGTTGCCCCTAGTTCTTCCACCACCACTGATCTCTTGCAAGCAAATTCTCTGAAGTATTCCCTCCATCCCATAATATAAGAGCGTTTTTAAGCTAACAATACATGTCGTAGAATTTTCTTTTCTTAGATGGGACGTGTCACGAGAATGTCTGGCATGCCATTAACCTCGCAGTCAAGCAGACAATTTAAAACTCATCTGCTCGTCCTCCTAACGAATGCATCTGAAAATGGATCGATCGGATCAATCAGGCAAACAATTTAAACCAAAGGGAGCTGCGATAAAGGTGAAGGTCTGTATTATCTTTCAGTTTCGGTCAGGGGCAGGCCGTGTTTGAAGGAGGGGGCGGAGAAAATCACTGCTCCTGGACGGACCTGGAGAAACTCGAGGTCGAAGCCGGTGCCTCCAGGCTCTGGTTGGAGTAATCTACGGCGTGACGGTCGTCAAACCTCGAGCTGCCCATGCGCGCGTCAACCATGTCACCATTTGGAGGTAGAAGATTGCGATGCAGCGAACGGATCGAGAAGCGTGAAGTTTCCACTCCCTCAGAGCAGACCGTCTTGCTAATTGGACAACATTTAAGAAAGGCGATGATCAAAACAATTCACACACTGGAATCATCTCTTAAATGTGCATAGCAAAATTGCGATTATGATTTACACCAATTCAAAACGTTACTGCCCAAGTATCACGACTGCCAAAAAATCATATACAGTACATACAAGAATACCCAAGCAGACATGAGCTCAACCTATTCATACAAAAGAACAGAAAATTCACGCTGGCATCAACGATTTAACATTTACCAGAGGAACAATTGTCACCCATAGAACAACAGTTTCAGGAAGATTACATAACCTCCTCGCAGAAAATGATACAGAGAAGGATGTACAAGAATAGCACAGCTATAGGATACACAAACTCGATAAATGTCTGTCAGCTTGCATCGCACCCCAATTTCATTGACAACAATGGTATACATCGTCTAATCACCTGAACTATCCTCATGATTCATCCTCAAAAAGGGCTCGTATAAATGCAGTCAGCACTGAAGCTGATAACAAAAGAATCCATGTATATGGGTGTCCTATATCCAACCTGGGAACTTACAGGGTACATCTGCACTTTGCCTGTCCGCTAGCTTTGGCTGGTGATATCGTACATCTTCAGTCTGCCCCCACAGGACAGGCTTCTGCACTAAACTACATGCAAGTTTTTCTGTGCTGAGCTTCATGAGAAGTATCTTTATCATCATTGTAATTCATCAGGCGCCTTGAAGAACATTAACATAGAAGGGATACCCTTGGCCACCACCTGATGTCACATTTTCATCCACATGTCCACTCTCAGATGAATGCACTTTCCAGTGCAACTCATAAGTTGAAAAATCGTACGTTCCAGGTGCAAATATGCACACTTTCAGGGGAATTTTGGCAGAACTGTCAGGTTTGAGATCAACTTGAGCGGAACTCAATGAGCACCAAACAAACGGTGAAATGCTTTCTGACGATTGTTTCTGAGAATGTGCCCCCTTCGTGCTTGCGATGGCTTTTATGTCGTTTTCCAGCGATACGTCATACCATCCACCCTGACCAGTGGCAGATTCATGTGAAGGGGCAGTCTTGGTTTTCTCTGCCATACAGTCAGATGTAACCACTCTCACGGTAGTGTTATGTTCTGAAGAATTGTGAATCACCAGTTGGATGTTAGCCTCACAGCATGACTTCGAGAAATCATGAGTAATGGTTCGAGGTCCCTCCATAAGCCACCAAACAGGATTCTGGCTGAGAGCACTGCAAAAGCAGACCAATATCAGCATATATGTGCAGGAACACCAAAAGTAACAAAGTTGTTACACTGTCAGAAGGTTCTAGCACTTGCCTGCAGTGGCAAGTGTGATGAGACAGCAGTTGTTCTGGCTTGGAAGAGTTAACAGCTACTGCCTTTGAGATCAGAATAAAATCAAGTAGACCACGTGGCACCTGAAATGAAGTCGATACATAGGTAAGCATTTGATTAACTAATGCTAAAATTTAAATATGCATACAGGAAACCAGCCACTGGCCCCATTTCGATCCAAGTGTTGTTGTGTTGAGGTTAAAGCTAAGGGCAAAAACACTACCCAGCTGGATAACACTGGTAAACAGCAAGAAAACAGTACCGCCAAGTGGTCTAGAATGGTATTACAACCTCAGGCAGCACTCACCTTAGCTAACTTCCCTTGTTGGTATCTTTCTTGATAGTGGAAATCAGTGATAGGAGTCCGAGAAACATCAAATACATCAGTACTACCCCCAGCAGATAAAACTATATCACTTCCACAGGAACCGTCTGCCGCCTCAATACATGAACTGGTACTTAAATCCTGGAAATAATTAATGCATGGAAAACCATATCACCTAGCCAGATATAACGGGCATGAAAATAAAATAAAGAAATGGAATACATAGGGCCCAAGTGTCTTCTATTTGATAGCTTGTTCAAACAGTGTCTCCAACCTTTATCTTGAAGAAGCATGACACAGCTTGGTTTGCTGGTATTGTTTCCACAAAGCTGATGGAATCGCGCGAGGGTAATGTTGAAACTGCCCATTTAGTGCCGACGCATGACAACTGATTAAGTGCAAATGAGTCTGATGGAGTCTTGTTGATTACATCCATTCGCACAATATACTCTTGCAATCTTGATGAACACATACTTATAGCAAATGATACATCAAGTGAAGGCAAGACCTGTAAATAAGAATTGTTTACAGAAAATTAATAGATTCCAATTCCATATTTATCAAGAACTGTGTTCAAACATACAGGTGCTGGCTAAGCAAATTTAAGATTAAATAATGCAACAGTAGCATCCAAAACCACGGTGCCATTTATATGGGTAGTAGTTCTACACACCGTAATCATGGGAGTACAGAACGCTATAATGTGAGATTGAAAAATAAAATAGAATCAATCACACATCATACTAGCTTCCTGTATTTTGGTCCAAAACATGACAAAGATATCAAAATCTGAAATCCAAGTCTTGGGACCACCGCACTTCTATAGAGCTATTACAACTTCAAAACAAAATTAACATAACCAGTGGCATCAAACAATGAACTCAAGACTTTCAGAGCACATCGGATTTCTGGCTAGCAGCCATAACCAGTTTCGCGCCAGCCACAACCTATATTTGGTAAACCGGCTGGCACAGTGAGGTTTTAGAGATTTCCGTGTGTCATAAATCTTGCCAACATATCTCATTAGATCAACTAATTACTGTAGAAAACTGGTGCCCCGAGAAGCAACTGGTGCAATACTAGTTCTCAAAACATGATTCCAAATAGAATATACTGTGCATGTACAATAAGGTAAATAATAAACATAAAACCCAATAAAATATTGCCAATTTACCTCCACATTGTAATGCATGCGCAATGTGCGATATGGAATGTCAGTGGTACTCTCCATTTCATAATAGAGAGACAAATAAAGAGAGAAGTTTCCAGGAGTTGCAGCATGAAACCAAATAGGCCAAGAGAATGTGGCACCGCCTTGAATTTTAATTCCCTGGTAAGAAAGGAATGTAAATATTGTAAAGAAATCGGTAACACAGATCAGATTAGTAAAACAAGACAGGGCCTTTGAACCACCTCACCTGAGGAAATGCAAATAGCGAACCCTTGACATTTTCCTTAGTACCTTCGGATACAGTATTGCTGTCTGACTGCACATGCTTTCTTAAGCACTGTGGGAATTCAAGGTCAAGGTCTGATGAATCACCGGGAATTACAAACCTTGGATGGCTAATTTTCATTTTTATATTCTGCATGGCAGGCTTGGAAATGGTTAACATACAAAATGATGCTACAAATACACATATATTTAAAATTTATATGCTCATTTCTGAAGAACTGAGAAATCCTTTGTTCATTATGAATTATTGAACAAGGCAAAGAGATAAATACGAGGATAAAAATTTGGACCTTCACAGCATGCTCTGATTGGTTTCTCAGATTCAGCGTGAGGAGTTGTAAATCACCAGTAAATGCTTTTGTTGGCAAGCACTCAATATAGCCCGTAAGTTTAGGTAAACCCTGGAGGCAAAGAACTTAGTTACTCGCACGTCACATGAAACAAGTATTTGAAAGAAAAACCCAGACAAATGAGAACCTTGATAACAATCAGGTTGGTGTTCAAAGAACGCCAGGCCCCTCTTTTCCCTTTCTTGTTTTTCTTTTGTGTAGCCACTTCGAAGTACTGATAGCCTACTACTGAATCTGACAGGGTCCACCTTATCCCAACTAACTTCAGAATACCTATAACTTTTGGAGTCACTTCAAGTTGTATCTGGTAGAATTAGAAGGGGTAGTTAGCCATTTGGAAAACTCTGCACATACAGTTATAACACCGATATGAAACAGCACTGCCAAATATAAATGAATAAAAATAAACCAATTCCACATGTCACAAAGGGCAACAAATTCGCTGCCCAAAACTTAATACACATATCCTACCAAAATATTTAAACTACGAACAACGGAGGCAATGATCAGTGTAAGTATTACTCGCTTGTTATGATTTCCATTAATGTTTTGTTGTAATATCAGGGTTTACAGTCAAACTAAAAAATGATAACAAATCCAAGTTAAGGCTTATATCTGGTTCAAAGGAATATCAAGCAAAAACAAATAATATAGAAACTGTACATGAGGCTCGCTCTGCACTAGCTATTACAACACCTTCATCAGTGGCGGAGGCAGAACTGTGCAGAATTAGAGATTTTTTACTTCTAAATATCTATTTTCTTAAGGTTTGGCCCTCCCCAACTTATTATAGTAGAACTTGGCCCCCCTAACCCAAAATTTCTGCCTCCGCCACTGACCTTCATCAAACTACTATTTGCGCATAATAAATAGAACCATCCTTGGTTGGATCCACAACAGCACACCACGCTGATAGCAAATAAACCGTTATAGCTCTTCCTGTTTTCTGTGTGACCTTCTAAGAAATATACTCCCTCAAAATGTAAGTTATGTTTGACTTTTCACAGTCTCCAACGCACAACTTTGACCATGATTTGCACTTAATGATATTATTCTTACATGCCAAATCCTTATAACCCTGCGTATATTAGTAGTCAAAGTTTCAAAACGTTGAAACACACACATGCTAATGTGACTTATATTTTAGGAAGAGGGGAGTATCATGGATTAGGGAGAATTATCTAATGGATAGTTCAAAATAGTATTCGTTGTTTCAAATAGTAATTTGGATATGCTACATACAGGTCTCACGATGAAGACCTTTTAAAAGCGTTTTTTACGTGACAACGGATACATTTTAGCAAGATTCTTTAAGGCACACGGATTAATGGCTATAGATGCTTACTCTTTTGGTTTCACCTCCTCCTAATACAATGTCAAGCTTCGATACTGTGAAATTGTTTCCATCACTTTCAAATCTGCAGCAATCAACCAGAAATAACAATAATGGTATTCAGAATCTTCAGAAGAACCAAAGGTATCTACATAAATACACCTCGATAGTTAGGGGGGGTAATTACGTCGAAATAGAGGGCTTTGTGTTAGCTATATCTTCCTCGGGAGCTGTTGTTAATGCACCAGTCTCTGCATGGCGAACACAATACATCGGTGAACAAAACAATCTCTCCATTATGGAGTCCTTAAGAAAGATCTTCTAATCTCAGAAAGAAAAACTCAAATACCCGCACCTGAAGCATTCAAATTGGTGGAAAGCTGGCATATCAGGGAGATGCCAGACACATTGACGGAAATTTGCAAAGGATTCTTCAGCTCAACGTTCAGTTTTACTGCCTCTGCACCAAATGAAATCAAGGATTCAGAACGAGAATATTATGAGATGCTCCAAGTGTCTTTACAGCGATGATATCAGATTGCTACATCCTAATTCCCGTCAACTCTCTCTCTCTTTTCTAGTTAAATAAATTACTAGCATCGTATTTTTAACTTCTATGGTCCCTAGAAATAGGGAACTCTCAGCATTCTGGGCTGCGGGTTCGATGTGGGCATCGCGCGTCATCGACCGGACATGTTTTTACCGCCTTAGCCTACACACCTCGGTACACCTGTCATTCTTCCGCTGTGTATTGGTTCGTGGGTCGTTGTGTCAGATGCGTCGCAGATCAGGGGAGGACGGAAAGGATCATGCTGTGGGCTGCGCATGTGGGGTGATGTCTACGGTTCCTCACGCTGTTGTGCTCGCTTTTGCGGGTACCTCCAGAGCGTTCTCCAAGTGGGAGTCGGAAGCATCGGTGTGCACAGAGGACGCCATTTCCACTCACCTAAGAACTAGGGACAGCTGAATATTTCTGGAGGAGGACACAACAGTAATACAAAATGAAACAAGCAAAGTGGAGCAGCGTCAGGTCTGCTCCTCTGTTGGATGTGTGCGCTGGCGGCACCCCATTGGCGGAGAAGGCTCCAGAACCCTCTCTTGGCTTAGACTCCTCGTCGCCCGGCGAGCGTGAGACCGCCTCCGATGGGTGCACAGCTCTGGCATGCCTAGCCACAACCTCATCAGGATCCGGGCACTTTTGCCTCTGTTAGTGCCAGACTCCCAGCCGCCCGGGCCACCCACCCCCCACAAAGGCGATCTCTACCCAAACCGTCAGCACCTGACGTCAATTTGGAGGCTTTAGCTGACCAGTCCTCCGAGCCTGCGACGACACCGGACAGCAGGGGCGCGCAAATTTCAAATAAAATCAGCCGCCATACCCCGACGCTCCCGCCAACAGAGCCAGTCTTGGCGGATGGGCCGCGAAAGCTAGCCATGCAGCCCAGCATGATCCTGCATCAGCCCATGACACCCATGTCTACTCCAGACCGCCCATAGCTGGTTCCAATCACGATGTGCAAAGGGCGTCACCCGATCACGCCTCTCCGCGTGCCGCTCCTGGCCGGTTTGCCTCTCCACCGGTCACCCTGTGCCGCTCCATGACTCGTGCCACCCCTGGCAAGGCATGGACGCTCGGTGACTTTGTGGCTGCTGCAACGAAGCAAATCGGGGCCATAATGCCAGCGCGCCTGGGAGAAGGCCACGACGCCCTATGAACTTCACCCACGGCGACGCCACCAACTGCGGAACGAAGGGCACAGGTTCACATCCTATGAACTCTTAGAATCGTGGGCACTAATCAGAGGATAACTGTCGCGGAGATGAAGACGTACGATGGCAACGACATCTTCCCCGCACCCGTTGGGTTCGCCGTCCTCTCGGCCATCGCTGCGCTTGTCGACCATGAACTCTTAGAATCGTGGGCACTAATCAGAGGATAACTGTCGCGGAGATGAAGACGTACGATGGCAACGACATCTTCCCCGCACCCGTTGGGTTCGCCGTCCTCTCGGCCATCGCTGCGCTTGTCGACCATGAGCTCCCTGGCACCTCGCCCCCCCCCCCCCGGACGGTTGTCTCCACGAGCAGTGTCGTCGCTTGCGAGACTTCCTCCTCGTCGAGCTGCAACCTTTCTCCCGTCAATCGCGTTTGTTATGGAACACAACCTTAAGATTGTTATTTGGAATGTCCGTGGCCTGAACACCCATGCGCGGCGATTTGACGTTAGATCGATGTTGGACACCACTGATACGACCATTGCTTGCCTCAAGGAAACAAAGATGGCCTTAATCTGCTCATCGGTGATCCTGGACACGCTGGGTTCAGAGTTTGACGACTATGCCTACCTGACAATGAACAGCACACGAGGCGGCAACCTTCTTGCTTGGAAGAGCAGGGTCGTGACTATGACGGACCCGAAGTTCTTCGCAAACGCGACCACTGCTGGTTCAGCTGCCCCTTGGTGGATGACAAGTGGTCTACGAACCACCGGTTGATGCGGATAAAATCGCGTTCCTTCAAGAATTGCGCGACATCTGCAGCGATTGCCAGGGACCTTGGATGCTCTGCGGGGATTTTAGGGCCTGTTTGGATCCTGCCCCTACTCGCCCAGCCAATTCGCGGGCACGCCAAAAAGTTGCCGCACCTTTCAGCCGCCAACAACTTGCCCATGATTTGGCGTAAAAATGAACTGCGGAAGCTGTGGTAGCCCGGGCATGCCAATTTATTGGTGTAGAACCAAACAGGTGCCCACGCTCTGGTCAATGACCAAAATTTTGGCTCGGCTGCTGTAGGCTCCCATCCAAACACAACCTTAACCTAATCTACCGCAACAAGGACAAGAACAATGACAATCTGCATAGACACATGATGGGCAGATCCCGACGGTTGATCAACAATCTTGCGTTGAAGGAAGTATGTCTTCCGTGCACCTTGACAGAGTGCCCTGCACTTCTAATTGGGAGGACGCCCATGCCGCCCGCCACCTTCGATGCCTCGCATCGGTGGTCTGTGACCACAGCCCATTGCTCTTGGACAGTGCCCCCATTCCAGCTGCACATCTGCGTTTCCACTTTGAGGATATATGGTTGCGCATGGATGGTTTCCACACGATAGCTGCCACGGCTTGAAGCTCTGTCCACGACGTCGGCCCCTTTTGTCATTTGATGCTTCAATTGCAAGCCACGGCACGGAAATTGACGAGTTGGAGTTCCCAATCTATCGGGAACATTAGGCATAAGATGGCCATCTCGCGCGAGCTCCTATCACGCTTTGACAAGGCTCGGGAAGACTAGATGTTGACGCCACATGAAAATTGGCTCCGTAAACAGCTCAAGATTTCCTATCTTGGCTTGGCTTCTATCTAGCGCACATTCGCTCGACAACGCGCCTGAATCACCAGTCTCAAGGACAGTGACGCCAATATTGCCTTCTTCCACCGGCAATGTTCCTTTCGTCGGCAGAAGAACATGATTTTTGGATAGCCCTATCAGCCGGAGCCAAAACGCGTTCATCGCCGCCCGAAGCCTGCATGACAACTTCATTCTTGTCAAGCAGTCAGCCCGGCTTCTTCACCAGTTGGGTGCCCCGCAAGCCCTGTGCCAATATGGCTTTGGGAACAGATTTCTAGAGTGGATCACTATGCTCCTCTCATCGGTGAGCACATGCGTCCTGATGAACAGCGAGCCGGGCCCCCTATTTGGCACCGCAAGGGGCTACACCAGGGTGACCCCCAGTCGTCGCAGCTATTTGTGCTCGCCGTCGACACATTAGGAAGGCTCATTAAGCACATGATTGGCTTCGGAATCATGGCAAAGCTGCACCTGAGGCATTCGATCCCCGCGATGTCCTTGTACGCTGACGACATGGTACTCTTCTGCCACTATTCGTCCAGTGACATTATCGCCGTGCGCAAAGTTCTGATGCTCTTTGGCCACGCCTCCGGCCAGATGGTTAATTACGCCAAGAGCTTCGCCCCGTTGTTGCACTGCGACATGGACGAGGCGACAGCTGCACTGGCGCACCTTGGCTGCCCTATAGTCGAGCTACCAATCACCTACCTTGGGATCCCACTCACAATATGGTGACCGACTGCCGCCCAATCTCTTGTCGATGGGATTGCCGGGCGACTCCCCGCATGGAAGGCCAGCCTGATGAACAAAACCGGGCGTCCCTTCTTCGCCTCCACCACGGTGACTATCGGGAACGGATTAACGACATCTTTCTAGGAGGACCGCTTGCTCAACGGGCAGTCCATAAGGGAGATCACCAAGCGTCCCCGCAAGATCTGGACCCCGTCGTTGAAGGTTTGCAGGGCCATAGCTAGGCTAGAGACATCCACGAGACCCTGGGCATACATGAGATTGGCCAGTACCTGCAAGTTTGGTTGGCGATCGAACATGTCATGCTCTCGGACACCCCCGGCCAGCTTGTTTGGAGGTGGACGGCCTCCGACACCTATTCTGCTAGCTCCTGCTACCTCGCCCCCTTCCAGGGATCCACGACTTGCTTCTCGTGGAAGCTCATCCGGATGAATTGGGCACCACCGCGTGTGAAGTTTTCCACTGGTTGGCCAACGAGGGCAGATGTTGGACGGCTGATCACCTTGCTAGGCATGGACTCCAGCACTAGCCACGCTGCCCACTCTGTGACCAACCCCCAAGACGATGCGTCACATCCTTCAGGAGTGCCCCTTCACCAGGCAGACTTGGCACGAGATCCTCTCCTAGCTAAGGATGACCACTGCAGGCCCAAATAAGGAAAAAAACACTCATGGATTGGTCGCTCCACACCAAGCAGAACACGCCGACACAGATGTGCAAAGGCCTCGCCTCCATTGCCCTCTTGACGCCATTGATGATTTGGAAGCAGCAACGAGTGCATCTTCGATGGCGCCCAACCTCTGGTTCATGTCCTTGTCTGCAAGATCAAGGCCGAGGCCGAGCAGTGAGCACCAATGATTACGAGTCGAGCGACTAGTCAACGATTACGAGTCGAGCGACTAGTCGAGACTAGTCGCTCGACTAGTCGAGACTAGTCGCTCGACTAGTCTACCAATCGCGAAGTGGTTGCCGACTCATTTTCTCGTGTAGACTACAAATACGAGTCCAACTGTGGATCGGCTAGTCGACGACTAGTCTGGACTAGTCGACATGTTCTAGTCGCTCGACTCAAATTTGGGAGGGGGAAATTGGAGAGCTAGGAGAACAAGCTGCCTGGACGAGGCTGCAGCCAGCACCCACTGATCCGCCGCCGCCGCTACCCACCGCCGGGACAACAGATGGCGCAGCAAGGCGCGGCGGCCGGCCGGAGTTCATGCTTGGGCGTCGGCCATGGCCGTGATCCGTGGGCACGCACGGCCTTGTGACGAGAGAGAAGGAAGAAAGAAAAAGGAGAGGAAGGGAGGAGGCACGGCGGTGGTCGGCGGGCTCGACGGCAGCAGCGACTGGAGGCGCGGGTCGTGCGTGCGCGTGCTCCTGGGCGTGATGGCGCAGGCGGCGGAGATGGGATCGATTGGGATTAGGGTTTCAGTGGTTGGGATGCAAAGTGGACTAATAGGCTGGCCACTTGGGCCCAAATGGGCCAACTGGGGGGTGGCGTTCTGAGCGGTGCTGGGCTGGGCCTGTGGCTGGATGGCAGCACGATAAGCATCTCCAATAGCATACCCATATTTTCCCTGTGACTACGTACTACTACTACTACGTATTTTGATTTTTTTAGTACTACGGTGTCATGTCAACTAGTCTAGCACTAGTCTAGACTAGTCACGATTAGTCTATGAGTCTCAATCTCGGAACGACTCGTCGACTCGTAAACCTTGGTGGGCACGCGTTGCGCCCATGGCCTTCGCGTCATCCTGCCGCCCACCTAGGATGTACACTAGTTTTCCTGTTTTTTTGTTTGAACTTAGCCTCCTAGGAGGATTGTAACTAAACTCTTATCTTTTCAATGCAATGAAACGCAAAAGTCCTTTGCATTTTCTCAAAAAAATATTGTGTATAGAGTTTGTTGGGCCAAACCAGTCACGTTTACTAGGAGTGAAGCTGGTAGCAGTTGACCGACCGTCAAAATGTGGGCTCTTCAAGCATGACTTCCAATTGATTTCACACCACGATCACCCCCACGAAAACCATGGAAACAATGACACAAAAGGCCCACAAGTGAATAAACAACCAACAGATAAACCGTACAAAGGAAGCAACATGGGAAAGCGCACGGCTGCTCCTAGTATACTTGCCAGAGTGGGTAGTTAGAATCATCAAATGGTTATTGAGTACTAATCAAATGAGCAGAAGATGAACTAAACATAGCATTTTAGTTATGTGATTCCTACATGTGTAGGTTTTTCATTCAAGTGATGACATGTCAGTCAAAATAGTTGGCAATAGGAAGGTAGTGACCAGTTTTGCCCAGTCAAGCCAGTATTGTTCAAAAAAGTATGGTTTTTTCAATAACAGGTCAGAGTAAAAACTATGGTTCATTTCCAAGTTATTTCACACTGGTTATACATATTTAGGTAATTTAAATGAACAGATGGGATATGTCTAGTTCAAACTAATATTTGAGCGTAACAGCACAAACTACCACATGGAGTCATGCTCTCCTAGATGAGAGTATGCAATTGGTAACTACGGGCCTATTCTGAACCTCTCCAACTTATGACTCCACAAAATTCAAGTGTGAAGCCGGCCTGAACGCCTGGGCTCCGAGAAGCTAGATTCACGAAGCTCAGCCCAATCGTTGTGTAAAAACGCGAAGCTCCCAAAGCCCAGCTCCACGAAAACCAGAATCAGGAGTTGCCCGATATTACAACCACATTGCCACCGCCAAGGAAAACATTTGGAGCCATGTGTGACCCAAACCGTAGTGCTCGACCTAACCCTCCTCCTGCCGCCGCCGCCACCACGGCGGCTCCACACAATTGGCGACCGGCACCCCCCTACACCTTCAGATCCGCCCGTTCCAAGACCATCCCCGCTAGTTTCCGTCCAGAACATGACCTCAACGCAGCATCCCCATTGGCACCCGAGTATCATCCCCATCGGCAACCAAGGCAGTAGGCAGGAGACATCGCCCCGATGGCATTGACACCGGTGCTCGTCCCGACGCTGTTGGCAGCCATGGTGCTGCTCATGTAGATGCCCATGGCAGGCCAAACTGGGCAGCCTCCAGCAGGCCCAGAGTGGCCCAACAAGCTAGCGGCCTCCTAGCTCGGCTGCAGCGTTGCAAGAAGCTAAGAATGCTTCCGAACAGTTTGGAATCTCCAGGTGAAGCGAGAAGCTGGCTGGAGAAGCTGAAGCTGTGGAGTTGGGAGAACAGGCCCTACATGTCATAAGTGGCTGTGGCACTGGACCTTGTTGGGCTGGTAACGTGCTAGCTAACCTCAAGTTCCTCGAAAATGATTGGTCCGTGTGTTTGCATAATTATACTCAAATAGTACTCCCTCCGTCCTGAATTACTTGTCGCAGAAATGTATGTATCTAGACGTAGTTTTAGTTCTAGATACATCCATTTCTGCCACAAGTAATTCGGGACAGAGGGACTATGATATACCACATTTTCAAGATGCAGTTCAGCTGTTGAGGCAACTATCAATTAACTCAAAATCAGTCGATTTTCTTACGGGCAGTTGTAGACGTATTAATACAATGATAACAAGATTTACCTCCAGCAACGCAAACACATGCCTTGTTATTTCTAAAAGGAGAAGACTTTGGCTGAGTGTCGAGCCAGTTAGTTCTAACAACAGATGACGATGGGATCAATTCTTCTTCCAGCTCCTGCCAAATGCTTTCATTAACATCAACCTGTTATACAAGGTAGCTGATACAAGTTAGAAGTGCCTTCATTTTCAATCACACAAGCGCAAACTGACCAAAGACCTGGTTAAAGTTAAGAAAAATGATAAATGCATGGCAGTGTTTGATCACAAATTGCTCTGGAAACACCACAGGTTCAATCTTTGATTACTCCAGAAATGAAATGGTGGACAATTAGAAATATGAATGCTATAGTTGTTATGACATTACATCTGTATTTGATGCGTAAGTGCGATGATCTTCATTTACAACTCTGAGTGATGACATGTTGAAAACAGGAAGTTGAAGCTTGTATACATCAAACTTTTCCCCTGTACTCTGTTTACAAAAAAATAGAAAAATTAGAATGGAAAATTCGGTACAGCTGATGCAAATCATAACTGAGTTGGTCAATAACCTGAACAAAATGGAAAAAATCATTGAGGAACATGCTTTGCGTTGTCAGCGACTGATGGCTACAAGCAATAACCTCCAGCAAGTGCTTGATAGCTACATCGAATATCCCAAGGACTCCATACCACCTAATTCGTACAAGTGTCAGAGATAGTTTACAAGCAAGGGCAAATGAGCAGAAAAACATGCAAGTACCTTCCAACATTAAAATGTACATGATTGTTGATGTAACTCCAAGGATTTTGTTTGTAGACAAACAGAGCATTTCTGTATGCCCGAACAGCATGTTGTTTCTGCACCATCAAGACAAACGCTCATTGTTAAGTCAAGTACTGTAGCATTGCTAAAATGTCACTGCAGTGGAGGAATTAATATAAACCTGATCAGACAAGTAGTAACTATTGCCAGCTAAGATTAGGTGAAATCCATACTTCCGAAGCATACGTGGACTTGACAACAAATAGCAACAAGCAGCTTGCTCAAGCAGCACAGCAGAATGCAAGGAAGGTTCCTGAATAGTAGAAGGTTTCATCATTCATAAATGTAACGAACTAAAAGAGAACTTAAAAAAACTTGAATAGGCCGCATGCTTCTAGGTATACCTCATTTGATATGCGGAAATAAACAGTTGATGCTTCCCTATGTTGTCCTCGTGTTTTAAGCATTTCTGCCCACCAAAGGCCACATCTAGTAGCATTTCTCTCACCAGAAGATCCAATTCTCTGCATATATGAATACTTATTGATACTTTGTATGAAGAAGAGCAAGACCAGACAAGTGAAGAAAAAAGAACAACGATAAATTCAAAACCAACCAACTGAAAGAATCGAACTAACACATAAGAATGGCAATCTCTACTTGAATGGCCCCACTGCTTTAAATTCCTTTCTATCATGCAAAATGGAAAAAAAATGCATCTGGCTAAATTCAGAGTTCAAACTTCCCCTTCATTATGCCCATGGCCCTACCACCTATGGGCGCACACTCCCAAAAATAACAAAGGGAAAAGCACGGGCCTTCTGTATATCTCATGATTTCACAAAAAAGGAAGGAAGTTTTAACATATTTATGGCTGGTTTGGCATGTCTGATTTGGGTTCTTGCTTATCTGCTTTGAAGAAATTTTAGTGTATTTATAGTTGTTATTGACTGCTTTGTGTTGCTGAGGAACTAGAAGACGAGAGTGCCAGACACATATTTCCAGATGCATCTGAAATAGAGTAAAGTGTTTCATGCAAAATGGAATTAGAAATCATTTTTCCTATGTCTTCCCACTTTTCAGATTCTACTTTTCTCTGAAGAACACGAGGACTAGGGCCACTAGCACAGAATAGAAAAGATGTATCAACCGGTCAACAATGTTAAACAATAATTATTTGTTCATGTGTGTAAACCTAAAAGTGGATTTCCAAAAGAAATAAATACCAAATATGTAGTGAAGGCATTTTCCATGCAATATTCAGCATCCTTCCTCGACTGATCTAACATGAAATAGCAAAGTCCACTCATCTCCTGCAAAAGACGCAAGCATACATCATAGGAGTGAATATCTGTTATAGATAAATAATGGGCCATCAGAACAAAGTATCAATTTCATTATTCACTGGAAAACAGTTCAGCAACTCTGCTAATGTGAAATGAATTTGAAAGCATATCATCTGGTCTATCGTATATGTAAGGCATAGCCTCTTGTCAGTTATTCTTATGGTAAAAAATATATCTTGATTTACTGAAACTACTAAGCAGGACATATCTCTTCAGAATTGCCACTAGCTGTGCCTTTAGTTCAAACCCAAAATCATTATACATGATGACCATGTACCCATGCATAAAGTACTTAAAAATAAGTTAAGGAAATTCAAGCACCTGAACACCAGCAAAACGCTTCCAAGCTTTATCAAGCTTATAATCTGTCGAAAGTAATCTGTAATTGGACAAGGCAAGCTCGTAGTCTCTTAACATGAAAGCATAGTCACTGAGAACTCTGATCTGCGACTCTATGGAGGTGAATGTATACCTGTTGAGAAAAATAGTGTTACTGCAAAAGGGCAGATTTGAAAAGAATAAAATACAGTAAAAAGTGTCAAGCATAAATACTTACATTGGGCCATTTGCAGCTTCTGGGACATCATCTCTCTTTCTCCACCACAAGTTCTTTATCTGATTTCTAAAGCCCTTTCTTGTTGCGGCTACCTAGAACGATACTGAATTTTACTAAACAATACATTTGAAAATGGTAAAAAAAAACTAAAAAGATACCTGCTGATTGAGCACACGGATCTTTTGCTCCATGTAGGGAATGATATGATTAGAAGCAAAATCTTGCATAAAATCCTTTATCTGATAAAGAAACAGCAGTTAAGACTCTTAGCTTGACTGCCAGCTCCAAATCTTAGCATGCAAAACTAAAGCCCGGAGGATGACATGACCTAATGCTAGAAACTAATAGAAAAACGATATGACCTCCCTGACATTAGTTCCTATAAAAACCTTGAATCAATCGACTAATAAGTCAGTCACTCACACTACTGTCAAAAGCACAATAGCTCTTCAACCCAACTAACAACATTCCTAATTGAACTGGTGAGTTGTTAGATACTGTGAAAAGTTGAACAATGCTTTACGAAACTTTATGTGCCAAGACAAGCTTAACAGAGATTGGAGAAGCAGTAACTTGCTATACTCCAGATGCTGCAGTACCTCATTCAAATCATCCATGTTAAGGAAACAAGTTCCTTCATGATTGTGCAAGCCATGAGCTTTCTGCAGTTAGTCAAGACAAGACTATAAGTAGATTGCATACCTGCTCAACTACGTAGACATGAACATAAATATTAAATAACTTGGTGGACTTACATAGGTTGACCACGAATTATCAGCATCACTGCCATCCGCTTGTGTAGAAGAGTTAATACTCAGCAATTTACAATCATTCAAGCCAAGGGTGGTCCTCATTTCCGCTAAGATGTTCACAGCTCTTGACAAAGGAAGTAACATGGGTCAACCAAAGAATGTACAAAATCAGAACTTAATAAGAAGACGCGGCAAAATCAGCAAATGACAGCAGTAGAGCAAAAATATGATTTAAAAAAAACAATGTACGGAATCCATTTAATATCACACTATTCAAGTGTGATGCACTTCCTTTTGCCTATGCAAGCAGTTAAAACATCAGCTATTACCTTAATTGCATGTTCCAACTTAGATAAGCATAACCTTGGGATGAAATAAGTAAGTTATTCCAAATGGGGCTTATATGGCAGCCTTGGGCCCTATTTGGCAAAGCTTAGCTTCTTCAACAAGCTGGCCTAACGAGACTCTTCAGGTTCCAATACGAACGGGGCTTAAAAGTTTCCGAGAAGGCACACTCACCACTCAGTTATGGGGACTAAAGCTTCTTGTAACTGGGCCCATAGCTGCCAGATGAAGATAGAGCTCACTATTCCAAACAAAGGTAAACAAGCGGACACCTACTGCAACCCTAAGTGCTCATGTGGTATATACTATAGCTTTGAGTGAAGCCCTATATGCCATTTAAATATTATATAATGGTTTGGGGTTTGTTCTAATTATAAGAACAAATGCATTAAACAACAAAACAGGACTTCAATCATTACAGTTCACATAAATATGCGGTTGATGTTGTTAATAGGTGGACATAAAAGGACTCGGTAGACTCAAGAGTTGAGATCTTAGACAAAGAGTCACACAAGCTAATTAATTGAAGAAGCCTCAAGTCCTGGACTACCTTAAAATACATTGAACTAGGGATGTCAGACTTTCTAACATCAGTGTGAAGAGAGAGCAGTCTGAAAGAATACAACATATTAGAAAGCTCACATCACTGACACAAGTTCACAAGATGTTTTTTCACTTCTGAAAAATGTTGGTGACCATTTAAGAAGAAACAAAACTCACTTCATTTCAAAAGTAAGTTGTATCTTTCCTGCCCAAATTTATGCTTCAGCCACCAATTAATCCAATCATATTTGGCTTATATTATACAAAATTGACACCATTGGATTCACAAATTTGAAAGGACATTCTTATTCTATGATTGTGATTTTGCAACTATTAACAACGTATTTTACGAGATCTATGGTCAAAGCTAATATTTGGACAGTTAAAATGTGCCTATATTTTGGAACACATGTATTACTTGTTAGCATTTCTCAATAGTTCATTTCACCAATGCAAGGAGGAGAGTGTGTTCCCTATTATGAGGAGAAAGGAATAGTACATCTCTTGTGGTCCATCTTGTTGTTCATGAAGTACAAGATAGTGCTTCAGAATCTGGGGATCCATTATGCCTTCATTTAAAAGAGGAGGCAACTGATTTGCATTGAACAGATCAGCGAATTTGCTAATTGGCTCTTTGTCCTTTGACGATACCACTAAAAGACCTGTTAACAATAATCAGAGTATGAGGAAGAATAGAAGATTCTGCAAACAAAAGAAACCTAAGAGTAGAGAGCCGAGACTCACATGCCACAGGGTGATCAAATGTTTCATGGTCTGAAAAGGACAGTGTCCGTATTAGCTCTCTGTTGAACTTCTTAATCCACAATGGGCACAACTCAGCTTCAGGCTCTGAAATTGTAGCAAACATGGAATTCTATGTAAAAACAATATGGAACCAATAAACAGCAAACACCAACCCTATGACTGAACCACATGTAACGATCCGCTTGAGTAAGACATCAATACGACCAAAGCATTCATCAGTCAAATAGATACATCAGATAA
This sequence comes from Triticum aestivum, assembly GCF_018294505.1. Classification (NCBI taxonomy): domain Eukaryota; kingdom Viridiplantae; phylum Streptophyta; class Magnoliopsida; order Poales; family Poaceae; genus Triticum; species Triticum aestivum. The sequence continues at coordinate 607,640,414 of NC_057807.1, read as the reverse complement.
CCAACCAAATGGAGGTTGACAGCAGATTGACACAACAAAACAGGCAATTTGAGCAACACAAATTGTGGCATGAATGCTTGCCATGTGCGCTCACTGTAAGATTTGGGGGAAAAGGTTGTGGCTGCTCATTAAAGGTTTCTAACATTAAGATTATTGGAAATATTTGAACAAATTAGCAATCTGGCTACTCTGGTTATAGTCCCTCATTTTACTCATCATTAGTGTTTCTTCGCAAGGATATCACATTATGATTGCATATAGAGGTAGTGCAAGGGTTCTCACTATTGAGTACATCTTTCAACTGTGGCGGATCTGAAAGCAAATCCGGAAGAGCCTTCTCGTTTGCCTCGGAAACCACCAGCTTAATTCTCGCATCCGCAACCTGTTCCAACACAAGCATGGTCAAGTGGTCATCATCAACAGCAGAAGGCATCTACAAGTGTATAGCACATTCCACAAGGTTCACCTCGCGGTCCTGCTTCCGGACATCCGACGCATACACCATCCGAATCTTGAACTGCTGGAGCCTGTAAGGCTGGTCACTCGCTGTGCGAACGGGCACTGCTCAAACCGACACACGAAACACCGGGTGAGGTCACACAGAACCGAATCAAAACGAAATGCGAAAAGCATTGCAGGGAATCAGCTGAGGCTGGCGTCGGGGAGGCGCATCACCGTCGATTTTTTTGAAGAGGGAGAACGGGGAGAGCATGTCGACGAAGCTGAGGCCGCTCTTGCGGCACGCGGCCTCGGCGAGCGGGGTGGTCAGCACCATCACCACCGGGGTGACGTCCTCGAGGAGGAGCCGCCCCAGGTAGCTCCGGAGCGGATCCATCCCGCCAAAACCCTAGCGGATCGAGCGGGGCCGGTCCGAGCGGCCGGCGATGCGAATTGCGTGATGCGGGGGCGGGGACGGGGCCGGGGGCTGGCTCTTCGTGGTGGGCGGCACAGCATGTACGGGGTCTCCGACGAGGGGGGGGGGGGGGGGGGGGTCGCCGGAGAGGTCTGCGGCGACGGCGACGCGGTGACGGTGGTGGTGTGATCTGGAAGGGCGCGAGGTAGGGGAGAAGACGACCAGTGGGCGTATCGTATTGGGTTGGGTTTGGGTAGTTAGATGGACGGGCTGGATACTTGGGCTTCAGAGGGCGGGTATGATGATGGGTCCGGTCTCCGGTGATATACAAGGCCAACGGTCCACTAGATTGGACTCCACCCTGATCTGAAAAAACAAAAGTCTCCCAGATTATTTTATTTTCCTCAGAGAAGATCGGAAGAAAGATGATTAATTAAGAAAACATGATGTTAGGGAATTCACGCCGCCGCATCCTCAGCTTCGAAGCCCGTGGCCGGCGTCCGCGCACAGCCGCCTCACGTTCAGACTACTTGCTCCGCCACAGCACCAAACCCGCTGCCGTTTGTCGATCGCCCCCCCTCTGCCGACGCTACTGCACCTCCCAGCCCGTCGGCCCCCGGCCCCGGTGGTACCACAATCCGCTCAAGGTCGCCTCCGCGGCAGTTCTCGCCTCCGGCGTCACGGGCCTCACGGCGTTAGCCTACTACCGCCCGTACCTCGACATCGAGGTCGTGTCGTACACTAACAGGATTCATGTGGTCGTCCTCTCCTCCCAGTCGGAGCGCGAGCTCTGTGTTCGCCGCTTCGACGAGGACATGAACAAGTACGCCGCCGAGTCCCGGATCGTTGACCCGCTCCACCCCGACACTGTCCGCGTCCGACGCATCCTCGAGAAACTCATCCGCGCCGCTCGCAAGGATGCGCAGGATCTGGATGACGGGACCCGAAGAAAGCAGCAGGGTAAGAAACCAAGCCGTCTGCAGCCGCACGCAGGACACCTCCATGGGGTCAAGTGGGAGCTCATCCTTGTCAAAGATGATCGGGTCAATGCAGGGTGCCTGCCCGGCAAGATAATGGTCACCACCGGATTGCTCGAAGTTCTCAAGACTGACGCTGAGATTGCCGTTGTTCTTGGCCACGAGGTGAGCTAGTAGGTTTAATACTGGATTACTGAGTTCACGTCACGCAATTCAAACTCTCATCCATGGTGCCATTATTATTTTTCTAGGTTGGGCACGTCATTGCAAGGCACAAGGCGGACATCGCCAGGCAATATTGGTTTCCCACTCTCTTATGGCGGCCTTTCTTTTCAATGTATGTCCACCTTTTGCATTTTCACATGTTCTTGTTCAAATTAGCTACTACTGCAATTAGTTAGTAGTACTGCATTGTAGCCGAAGGTAGACATACAATTAGTTCAGTACTACATTTTCATATGTTCTTGTTTAAGTTAGTTACTACTAAAATTTTCACAATGTAGCACTCTCTAGAGAAACTAGAGATGATACCGGCGCATTGTAGCGGGAGTTAGATGTAGGTAATTTCTATGAGATTTTGCGGTATGAAACTTTAGTATTCCGATTAGCAATATGAGAATTTAAAATCAAGCACATGTAATTTAATATATTTGATTATTATATAGTTATAGAAAAATTATTTAACATAAGTACCATGCATGATGCATGTTAAGCTGGGTCTTTTCCCATGCATGGAGCATGTTGAGTTGGCATAGCTGCGATGTGTTTAGAATTAAATTTTGTGAGGCATCCATGATGATATAATGAGTTGTCATACTTGCATGTCAAGATTATTAAGTCAGTACGGATCAACTATTTAGATGTAAAAGATACAGAATTTCCATATGCACTTGTAAGGAGGCCTACTGTCCATGTTACTCCCCAGTTCCTAAATATATGACGTTTTGGCAGTTCAATTAAACTGCCAAAACGTCATATATTTAGAAACAGAGGTAGTATATAAGTACAACTTTAGTTGTTTCTAAGCCGGCCTTTTAGTTAGTCATTTGTCAGTCCCGAAGTTGCACATCATGAAATCTCAATCAGCAAGGAGAAAAAAAATTGCATACAATTTTTATAGCGTGCAGCTACCTAATTTATGTTAAATGTAGAGTCAAACGATCATATTCCTATTGACAAATGTAATTTTGGGAAGACTTCGAATTTCTCGGTCGACTAGGTCCTCAACTGACAAAATTTTAGAAAAATGGCACAAAAATGCCAAACTAAAATAAAATATCCAAGATAATAGACAGTAGACTAATTTTATAGTGGTACAATGAAAATATGCATCTTTAGCACAGTGTGCCATGACGGAGGAGCCTTGCTTCTTGCGATATCAATAATAAAGGGCTTTCCTACATGTGGTTCAACGTTAATCTCTTGCTAGTGTACTCTATTATCTCTTCGGTCATTATTATTATTAAGTTGGTTCGACCCTTGTGAGTTGGTTTAGTTTAGCAAGTCTTAGGTTTGGTTCACCTTTGACGGTTTTGCTTATGTTTGTAGGATGGAGATAGAGGCTGATCATATTGGAATCATGCTACTCGGTGGTGCAGGTTTCGATCCAAACACAGCCCTTGTGGTTCTCTGGAAGCTAGCAAAGATTGATGCTTTAACAAAAGAGGAATCATTAGTGTCTCCATATCCTTCATATTTAAAAAGATCGCAATATTTGTCCCAACACAAGGTCATGCAGAAGGCAATGGAATTATACAAAGAAGCTACTCCAGATCAAGGTGATGACAAGCAAGCCGGCGACGGTAAAGGTCTTTCTTTCCGAGAATCCTTGAGAAACCAGTGCAACATTGTATCAACAAGATTGAAACGAGGTTTTGGAGGAATATCAACAAATTAAAATGCATGGTAAGACCGAAGCAAATGAGGGAAATGTTACCTGATGTCCTGCAAGTGCACATGGTTGATTGTAGTTGCTTTCGCAAATTCAGATTACAGATCCCACGAAGAGTTGAAGAAATGGCCGTTTGCCTCTTGTAGATGTTTATTGTGTTGTGATTGTAAGTTATTCTTCGATTCCAAGCGAGAGAGCAATGACGATGAAATGGTGCAGAGTGTTTGTGAGCAAAATACTAGAGTGTGAAGCAATCCTATATACCTAATAGTGTGATCCCACTACTATATTTATCTTGAGACATGCAACCCATCCACCTCATCATATGTGCCAAATTAGTAACGTCATCTTTACCTTTTTCCCAATTAGCTTTCCCAACACATCACGTTGCTAGCAATTACTTTTTGCCGAATCATTCTTCATGACGCACTGGTTTGTTTTCTATCGAATGCCCACTATGTTGGGCCTGACCGCACAACTTCCTTTTTCACATTAGTTCGAAATCACTAATTGAGGGATACCCCTTTCAGAGTTCACTCCCATCTCATTTGCTAGTGACAAGTGGGGCACCGCATGTGCGGCACCTATCGTAATGAGAGATTTTTTATGGGATTTATTCCCATACATAGGGAGAGATGGGTAGGTTTATGTGTGCTTTTTTCGATATGTGTAGGCGGTCAGTTGTAGGGGATCAGTCGTAGCCTTTTCGGTAAGTAAGAGTATTGAACCCAATGCAGAGCTAAAGGTAACATTAATACTCTTCTACCAACCACTGATACAACTCTACGCACACTAAACATTTGCTTTACCTAGGAACAAGAAATAAATTATACTTTTGCGGGTATGAAAAGATAACTTGGCAAGATAATAAAGAGCCCGTAAATAAAGTTAGTTGTTGACTTGTAAAAGAACAATAAAAGAAAGGATTGTTCGAAGGCAATTGGATATGAAACGATAGTGATAATCATATTGGAATCATGCTACTCGGTGCTGCAGGTTTCGATCCATACAAAGCCCTTGTGGTCCTCCGAAGCTAGCAAAGATGGATGCTTTAACAAAAGAGGAATCTTTCATGTCTAGATATCCTTCATATGTTAAAAGATCGCAATATTTGTCACAACACAAGGTCATGCCAAAGGCAATGGAGTTATACAAAGAAGCTACTCCTGATCAAGTCGACGACGGTGAAGGTCTTTCTTTTCAACGAGTAGAGACGGGTAATAAATTTATATATTTCATTATCATAACAGTCAAAATACAAGCATTTGTTTTTGTTATCAGTATTTTTAATATAACATTAATTTAGGAAATTCCAGGGATGTGTCTCACAATTTTGTTTTTCTTTATGCTCTGGTGGAACGTTAAACAATTGTTTTGCCTGGTTTGAATGGTGAGTATTCTCGGGTACACATTTTAAGACCTTCGATATGAAGTACTCCTACTAACAACATATATTGCTTATGTAGGATGAGTATGAATTGAAAAAGAAGTTTTTATTGTACTTGCTCAAATATCGTGCGAATAAAGCTAAAGACAACATTCATAATATTGTCCGAGAATTTCTTAAGTGCATCAAGTAGAGCTTAATTTGTGATGGATATTTAGTTGGATCATCACTCTATATATATGCATCGTCAATTTGCCTTTCTTTCATCAATTTACATTGTAAGTGAAGTGGGCTTCAATTATTACCTGATTGTGTCCGTGCTATCTTGTCTCTACATGTAGAATTTAACATGCATTATGTTAATATAACTCTAGCAAAATATTTCAAAATCCCGTGGCAACGCACGATCATTCTACTAGTATACACAAATTATGATACACAAAAAAAGTATTAAATAAATTGTCTCCAGACGATATTGATCTCAATAGTCAATATCAAAACACAGCGCATGGGTATGTGTTTTTTTTCTCCCGTTGCAACGCACAGACAGTTTTTCCAGTTTTTTTCATCATCAAGTCCTTTCGTAGGCCAGCTAATATTTCGTCCGTCATCTGCACCGGATTCTCCCGCCGTTCGGGCGTAGAGTACGAAAAACCAGTTTAGCTAGCTCTCAATTGTGATGAAATAAGAGTTAGCAACTACTTAATGCAAACAAACTTATGATGCGTCTATCCCGCACATGAACCGATGTTGGGCCTGGTCTACAACAAAAATTAATTATTCCCGCGGGAACGACAAAGCCAACTGAGGGCGTGTTCGGTAGTCCTCCGGCTCCTCAACTCCTCGACTCCAAGTCCGAAGCCGAGCCGAACGCTTCAAATTGTGGTTATGGGAATGAGAAGCTGGCTATTAGCTACATGCAAATTTGCCAGAGTCGTGCAGCTGGGTATTTGCTATCCCAGAAAACAAAGAAGCTGGAGTTGGCAGTTATTACGACTGGCTGCCACTGCCAAGTGACTTCGAGCAAATTGATACGAGGAAACAGCCACGAGTGAACACAGAAAACAGCCACGAGTCACAGCCACCCACCCAACCGGGCCTATAGCCCATGCATGCCCCTTCTACAAGTCACCTGGGCTGTCAACCCACTGCAAACGGGCCGAATATGCACTTTCTGGCCTTTCCGGTCGCTGGCTACCAGAAGCTGCTGCACCGAACAGATCCATCGCTCCAGGAGTTTAGGTGGGAAGCTGGCTGAAGTTGGGTGCTAGATTTGAGGATTTTGCAGCCATGGGCAACTACCGAACACGCGCTGAGTTGGCTTACAATTGTGCTAGAAAAAAAGGCACGTTTCCAAATTAATTAGTCCGCCTTTTTTACATCAAATCTCATCAATTTATATACATAGTGAGTTGTACCAGAATCAACAAGCAGCAATCAGAGGATCAGATATGGATCCAGATTTAAGGACGAGGAACACGCATGGCCTGCGCACATACACACAAGCAAAAAGAGTTCAGGCTGGGGACACGTGCTGTCGTGGAATTAACACGTCAGATGTCCTAGCAGAAGGACTTAGTCGTGGAGCCATCGCAACGAGATTAGCTTAAAGGGGTTAAACCGGACAAGGGACACGAGAGTTTTATACTAGTTCGGCCCCTTACGATGAAGGTAAAAGCCTACATCTAGTTGTGATGGAATTATTGGGGTCTCGATGATCAGGGAGCAAATACGCTTTTCCTGAGTCTCGAGTTGTCGTTTCTTGTCCCTGAACCGCCGGCGGGTCGTCCCTTTATATACACAGGTTGACGCCCGACCGGTTTACAGAGTCCCGAGGCCGGCTCATACAAGTGTCCGGCTCGCTCTCTTCCTTTCCCTAACTTACAACACAAGTTATATAACTACGGCGGTTTATATCTATGGGCCCTACTCTGCCTTTGGGCTCTGGGCCTCTAGGCTTGACTAGTAGAGCGCCATCTTCTTTATCTTCGTGAGCTTCAATACGGATGAGCGTGAACCGGCCCCTCCTGGGCGGTTTACACTCAGTAGTTATATCCTCAACACGTGCGTATGAGGAGCATTGTGGAGCTTATAAAATGAACAAGCATGGAATTATAGGCACACAAGCTTGTTGCTGAATATGATTTTCAATTATTAAAAATCTGTACAACATCAGAACACTTCTTACCTACAGTTTTTTTGCGGGGCTTCTTACCTACAGATTTGGTTAATTATTGTGATTTTATATTATCATATGAAATGTTATTTTATCTGATGGACAGTAATAGCATTCCTTGCCTAAAATCATAGTTCGGGAATCTATCTATTTGCTATCTCATTTTCCCTTAGTTGAAGAGACAATCGATCACCCCCTCTCTATTGTATATATTTTTTCATGCATGTCATTACATGAATGTTTCAGTTATATATTTGCTAATTTACGTACAAACCTATTTTTTATATATATGAACTTTGCATACTCTACACCAGGTATAAGGGAATATTTGACCCGCAGAAAAAAGTATGAGGAAATATTTACATTTCTAAAGGGTCAGTTCATTGTTGTAAAATTTTCCAATAAAGTGATTATCAAATTTTATTTTGTATTCAATAGCGGCTTAATCTATCTTTTTTTGGCATGGGTGGCTTAAACTATCTCATAAAGCTATTGTAGATGTGCCTTGGTACTCCTACAATACTCAGACGGTTTTTCGAGATTGCTACCCAGTAGACACATTTACGAACCACCCTCAGACAAAAAGAAAACTGAAATAATAGAAATTTAAACATTTCTTACAACATGAGGCAACCTCCATCGTTCAATATCCGATCAAGATGAGCAACACCAGGTAACATGAACTTCTTTAGAGAGTCACCGAAAGATCGCGCGGTAGAGAAAGAGAGTCGTTCTTAAGATGATACATAACACAAAGAGACATATATGTAGGGTGGAGAAAGGAGTAATTCAACAGTAAAAAAGGTCGGCATTGTCGCGTGATGTACGTGATAGTCAAAAATATATGTGAGACACACAATTGATATCGAACCATAGAATATGTATCCTAAAGATATGTCATACAAAATTGGTATTGTGCAATAGAATATGCATGCCCGGTTGCAACACACAGGCATTTGTGCTAGTTAAAACTAATTTTTTTTAGGTGAAAGCCAATTTTATTACTCAAATTCCACGGAAGGTGGGATACAAACTTGGTCATGGGGCTGGCCAAGCCACACATGACGTCCCTTAGGAAGGGAAACAGCAAATCTTGCTAGTTTATGAGCTTCTACATTAACTACCCTACTTTCAAAAATACAAGAAAAAGGTGCTGCTCTATTCTTGATCTCCGAAACTATGGCTCCATATGGACCCTGGTTCCCTCTGGTAATATCATCGACAACTTGCCTATAGTCAGACGAGATCATAAATTGGTGTAGGCCAAGATCTTGAGCCAGCGCAAGTGCTTCCCTGCATGCAATTGTTTCGAGTGTTGCTGGGTCCCAAACGCCTTCAATGACCAGAGCTGAGCTGCCTAGAAAGGCTCCTTTGGTGCTCCGGCAAATTGCAGCTGCCGCCCCGCCTCTGTTGGTTCGTACTGCAGCATCCACATGGATCTTTGCATGATTAGCCGGTGGAGCGCATGGTCTTGGAGCAGCTTGATGAACTCTTGTTACAATATTTGGTGCTGGTTTGATCACCCGGACTTGGTCTAGATCGGCGATGAAGCGGTTTATGAACGCATGTATAGCATGGGGAGTTTGAAAGATCGCCTCATGTATTGCCTTTATTCTGGATGACCAAATCGCCCACAAGGTCACCGTCAGCAGGACAAACTTTTCATGTGGGAGTGTATCAAGCAAATTGAACAGCCAACTCTTAGCTCTCGTCTCCGTTGTCGCTACCAGTGAGCAAGCAAGTTCATCATCTACCAGAGCCCACATACACCTGGATACTGTGCAATCCAGGAGGGAGTGGCGCCACGAATCTGGAGCCCCGCACAGGCCACATGTGCTCGATGTTAACATATTGCGGTGCGCCCTCACATCCTCAGTTGGAAGAGAATGCTTGGCCAATCTCCACAAAAACATGCGGACTTTTGACGGAACCTCAACTTTCCACAATGTCTTCCATGAGCCTTCTTCCACAGCAGATGTTGATGGTCCGGCTGATCCATATATCCATGCTTCTCTCCTCTGTTTGATTGTAACTAGCATATTATATGCATGACTTCACAGAAAATTGGCCTCGCCCCTCATGCGCCCAACTCCAAAGTCAGGTACGTTCATAGTGCATAAAGGTATGCTCGATATCAACTTTGCATCGAAGCTCAGAAACGTAGCATTAAGCTTATTGATATCCCATGAGGCCGAAGTTGCATCCAACAATTCTGACACCAACACCGGAGGGTTTGCGGTGATGCAGCCATATGGTCCCATCATTTCCTCCCTGGGCAACCAATTGTCCTCCCATATATTCGTGCTTTTTCCATTACCGATGCGTTTGATCAAGCCCAGTTTGAGCGTGTCACGCCCCTCGACTATAGCCCTCTATATCTGACTCGGGTGACTCCCCAGAGTTGCATTCAAAAATGATGATTGAGGATAATAGATACTCTTCAATAAACGTGCACAAAGAGACTCCGGGTGTTGCAGTAGGCGCCATGCCTGTCTTGCTAACATTGCCAAGTTGAAGAGTTCAAAATCTTTGAATCCCAAACCACCCATGGCTTTTGGTTTCGTCATTTCCTCCCAAGAAACCCAATGGGGTTTGCGCTACCCATTCTTACTGCCCCACCAAAATCTCCTTATTAGCTTGTTTAGATGCTCACACAAGCCTCTTGGTATCTTGAAACAGGACATGGAGTAGACAGGGACAGCTTGCGCGACCGATTTAACCAAGACTTCCTTCCCTGCCGTATACAAAGATTTTTCAATCCATCCCTGAATTTTACTCCAAAGTCTGTCCTTGAGGTATTTGAAAGCCCCATTCTTCGAACTACACACATCAGAAGGCATCCCAAGGTACTTATCATTTAGGGTTTCATTTGGGATATTGAGAAGTCCTTTTATCTGGGTGCGCAGACTATCAGGAACACCCTTGCTGAAAAAATGATGACTTTGCATAATTTATTCGCTGACCTGATGCTTGACAATAGGTTTCCAGCACTTGGTTCACCTCAGTAGCTCCCATACTATTTGCCTTGAAGAACAGCAGGCTGTCATCAGTGAATAAAAGATGGTTTACCGGAGGTGCCGTAGGCGCCACCTGTATTCCACTCAAGTTGGATGACTCACATTTTGATTTCAAAAGGCACGACAAGCCCTCTGCTGCTAACAAGAACAAGTATGGGGTTATCGGGTCCCCTTGGCGAATCCCTCTACAAGGCTGAAATTCCTCAAGTTTCCTCCCATTGAACATAACTGAAAATTTGACAGAAGTGACCATGCTCATAACAATATCCACCCAGTGCTCAGTGAAGCCCAATTTGAGCATGATGGCCCGAAGATAAGCCCACTCAACTCTGTCATATGCCTTCATCATGTCGAGCTTCAACGCACAAGATTGATGCTTCTTTGCCCTGTTCCGCTTCATAAAATGCAGGCACTCATAAGCAGTTATAATATTATCAGTAATCATTCTGCACGGGACAAAAGCAGATTGCTCTTCGGAGATGATATCTGGTAATATTTGTTTCAGCCTGTTGGCGATGACCTTCAATGCTATCTTATATAAAACATTACACAGACTGATTGGGCGGAACTGAGATAGGAGAGTCGGATTTTTTACCTTTGGAATCAAAACCAGGATTGTGTCATTAATGCATGCGGCTGACTCCGTTCCGGCCACAATCTTAAGGACCACCTTGGTGACCTCATCCCCACACAAACCCCAATGACGCTAAAAAAGTGTGCCGGGAATCCGTCAGGACCAGGTGCCTTTATCGGGAACATCTGAAATAGTGCCTGCTTGACCTCTTGCTGAGTATAAGGCGCATTGAGAACCTCCTTCATCGCCGGTGTTACTTTTGTTGGCACTGTTTCCAGGACTTGATGCATATCTTGTACTCCTCCCGCTGTGTACAACTCCTTGTAAAAATCCGTGGCCATCGCCTCCATCTCTAGGATATTCTTCGTCATACTCCCGCCAGGCCTTTGCAACACCTTGATTTGATTTTTACGACGCCGGCGACTGGCTCTTAGATGGAAGAAGAAAGTGTTTTTATCACCATGAACGAGCCAGTCCAATCGCGCCCTCTGTCGCCACAACATTTCCTCACGATGGAAAAGTTCAACCAATCGATCAGTTATCTTTGTTTCCTCGTGGGACGGGCCGGATCTCCCTTGGGCAGTACGCATTTGTTCTAGAGCGATTTTTAATTCGCGGATCTCTCCTCGTACTGACCCGAACTGGGTGCGGTCCCACACCGACAAGTCTCCCGCCAGGTCTCCTAGTTTTGCGCGAATGGTGTCGACAGATTCTGCCTCCTGCATGGTCCATCGCCCTTGAACAGTACTCCCTCCGTTCCAAATTACTCGTCGTTGAAATGGATGTATCTAGAACTAAAATACATCTAGATACATCCATACGTGTGACAAGTAATTCGGAACGGAGGGAGTAGTAAACAATGATTCATCCCGCTCCCACATCGTCTCGTACTTAAAATCCCTTGGTCCAGTATTGCATGCATGCATCTCACGTAGTGTGAGGAAAATTGGGACATGATCTGAACTTGCTGCAGTTTTGTGTGTCAACCTCGTGTCTGGTAGCGCTAAAGTCCATTCCGGATTGACCAAGCACCGGTCCAATCTAACCCTTGTGAAGGATCCTCCCACAACCTTCTTTTCAAAGGTCCAGTCTGTTCCTGCATATCCTATGTCAGATAGGACGCACGTGTCAACAGCGTCCCTAAATCCTTCAATCTGGGCTTGGCTCCGGTTACCAACACCATCATGTTCATGCACGTGAAGAACTTCATTGAAATCGCCTAACACTGCCCATGGTCGCCCTTGTGTTTCGGAGATACCTCTGAGAGTATCCCATGTTTTATATCTCTCTGGCACCTGAGCTTCCCCATAAACAAAAGTCACTCTGACCTGCATATCGATCATATCATCTATCAAAACATCAATATGATATTTCGAGTAACCGATAACCTCAACTTTTATTTCATCTTTCCAGAAAATACCTAGGCCCCCGCTTCGGCCAGAACTGTTTACAACAAAACTCTTATTGTAACCCAAAGATTCTACCAAATTTTCAACTCTCTTACCCTCTATTTGTGTTTCTAGGATGCAAATAATAGAGGGGGCAAGATGCCTCGCGAAATCGCGAAGCTCTCGAACTATCGCAGCCTTGCCTATTCCGCGACAGTTCCAGCAGAAGAGACTCATTGCGCCTGGCGGTGCCCCCCAAGGAGGCCCGCCGCACGCGCATCGTTGTTTTTGTTTGAGACAGAGCTCTTCGCCCCAGTTGACTCATGTGTTGTTGTACTTAGCTTGTTTCTCTTTGGTTCTTGCTTCGCAGATGGACTAACCGGTATCTCCGGTGCAGGCAACATCAGGGGTTTGTTTGATTGGTGTGTAGTAGCTGCTCCCTTCTGGCCCCCTTCTACAACTGCCGCAGCCCTCTTCCTGTTACCATCCGCTTCCAACATCGTTGTATCTTTTTCAGTCTCACCCGAACTGTCATAGTTCTGGTCGTGATGGGGACCGAACTGTGTTCTTCCGCGTCCACCGCCTCTTCCAGCACGGCCTCTCCCTCGTCCACCTCTGGACCCATTGCGGTCTCCTGGTCCATTGCCAGGCCCCCTGGACCAAGATGCCTTAAGATCCTTGAAGACTAGCGCTTTAGGAGGGTGAACTCCATCGCCGCACTCCTTGAAAAGATGGCCAAGGTACCCACAAACTGCACACCAGTCGGGGAGCCTTTCGTACTTAACTCTGAAGATTACTCGTTCCAGAGTTTCCTTCCTCTTGACCACTAGAGAGATAGCGTTCTTCAAAGGCTTAGTAACATCAATTTTCACCCGAACACGAGCAAAGTTTTCCTCAAAGTCATGTGACTTGGGTTCGGCAAATATGAATTCACCGACAGTAGCTGACAGGGCTTTGATTTTGGAGTAGAAACCATCTGGGAGATCGTGGATCTGAACCCAAATATCGATCTTGTTAAGCTCGATTGTGGAGGGCTTGGTGAATCCATCATAGGGCGCCATCACGACATCTTTTCCTTTGAAATTCCAGGGGCCTTCATCCATTACTCTCTCCCAGTCGCCAAGGCATGAGAATTGCATAGAGTACAGATTATCCTCGAGCGGCCGGATTTTCACCTCTTGCGCCAGATCCCATGCCACCCTCATGTTCCGATAGAACCAATATTGGTTGTAGGGTTTGTTAGTGTGCACCCTAGCCAAAGCCATCCAACGAGTTGCTTCAGGGATCAACTCGCTATCATCCACAACCACGTCCTGGAAGTCATCCTCCTTCAAGCCTAGTTCCTCCATCAGCGCTTCGAGATCGAATGTCGCCGTAGCCGAACTCGACGCCGCAGTAGCCATGATTCTCTTGCCCGGGGTTAAGTGCTCCGTGGGCGGTATTAACCCGATCGAAACCCTAACGCCGCGCTGCCCACCAGGACCCGTGAGCCCCGGCGGTCGCTGGCGGAGGAGGGAAGGGCCGGGGAGGAAGCCGATCTCTACGGTTTGACGTCGCCGCTGCCGAGAGGAGGAAAAACCCTAGCGAGAGGGGAGATAAGCTTCCTCCCCGCTTAGCTAGTTATTAAAACTAATGAATTAACGCTAGCTAGCGGACGTGCCAATGGGCCGGCCCACTCCTAGCGATGCGAGGGTACAGTCGCGCTCCTAAAGAGAGTAAAACCTCTCCCGGATTATTTATATTTGTCTCAAAGACAAAGAAGATCGGAACAAAGATTAAGAGAACATGATCTTAGCGAATTCTTGCCGCCGCATCCTCAGCATCGGAGCCCGTGGCCGTGCTCCGCTCACAGCCGCCTCGCGTCCCGGCTACTTGCTACCGCAACCACTCCACCTAGGAATAGGATCCTTGCTCCACCGCATCACCAAACCCGCTGCCGTTTGTCGATCGCCCGCGCTCCGTCGATGCTACTGCACCTCCCAGCCCGTCGACCCCCGGCCCCGTTGGTACCACAGTCCGCTCAGGATCGCCTCCGCGGTAGTTCTCGTCTCCGGCGTCACGGGCCTCACGGCATTAGCCGTCTACCGCCCGTACCTCGACATTGAGGTCGTGCCGTACACTAATCGGACTCATGTGGTGGTCCTCTCCCCCCAATCCGAGCGTGAGGTCTCTGTTCACCGCTTCGACGAGCGCATGAACAAGTACGCCGCCGAGTCTCGGATCGTCGACCCGCTCCACCCTGACACTGTCCGCGTCCGCCGCATATTGGAGAAAGTCATCCACGCCACTCACCGCAACCTCGACATAGACAGCCACGACATTGTGATGCTCTCCTCTCACAAGAATGCGCAGGATCTGGATAACGAGAACCGAAGAAAGCCGCAGGGTAAGAAACCAGGCCGTCTTGCAGCCGCACGCCCGACATCTCCGTGGGCTCAAGTGGGAGGTCGTCCTTGTCAAAGATCGTCGGGTCAATGCAGGGTGCATGCCCGGCAAGATAATGGTCACCACAGGATTGCTCGACCTTCTCAAGACTGACGCTGAGATTGCCTTTGCTCTTGGCCACGAGGTGAGGTAGCTAGGTTTAATATATACTGGATTACTGAGTTCACGTCATGGAATTCAAACTCTCATCCATCGTGCTATTATTATTTTTCTAGGTTGGGCACGTCATTGCAAGGCACAAGGCGGACATCGCCAGGCAAGATTGGTTTCCCACTCTCTTATGGCGGCCTTTCTTTTCAATGTATGTCCACCTTTTGCATTTTCACATGTTCTTGTTCAAGTTAGCTACTACTACAATTAGTTAGTAGTACTACATTGTAGCCGAAGGTAGACATGCAGTTAGTTCAGTACTACATTTTCACATGTTCTTATTTAAGTTAGTTACTACGTACTACAGATTTCACAATGTAGTGCACTCTAGAGATATTCTACATGACACTTGTAAGGAGGCCTACTCTGCATGTTATATAGTACCCGTTAGTTGTTTCTAAGATCATCTGATAATTAGTCATTTGTCAGTCCCCGAAGTTGCACATCATGAATTCAAAATCAGAAACAGAAAAAAGTTGCATACAATTCTTATGGTGCACAACTACCTACGTTATGTTAAATGTAGAATTAACAATCATAATCCCATCGACAAAGATAATTTTAGAAAGCCTTGGAATTTCTCGGTCGACTAGGGCGCTCAACTGACAAAAAGTAGAAGAATGACACATAAAGATCGAACTAAATAAAATATCCCACGATAGACTAATTTATAGCGATACAATGAAAATATGCATCTTTAGCACAATGTGCCACACCGGAGGAGCTTGCATATCATGTTATCAATAATAAAGGGCTTCCTACATGTGATTTGACATTAATCTCGCTAGTGTACTCTCTTATCTCTTTGGTTTTTATTACTATTAAGTTGGTTCGACCTTGTGAGTTGGTTTGATTCAGCAAGTCTTAGATTTGGTTCATCTTTGACGGTTTCCTACGTCCGTAGGATGGAGATAGAGGCGGATCATATTGGAATCATGCTACTCGGCGCTGCAGGTTTCGATCCGTACAAAGCCCTTGTGGTCCTCTGGAAGCTAGCAAATATGGGTGCTTTAACAAAAAAGGAATCTCTCATGTCTAGATATCCTTCATATGTTACAAGATCGCAATATTTGTCGCAACACAAGGTCATGCAGAAGGCAGTGAAATTATACAAAGAAGCTCGACGACGGTGAAGGCCTTCCTTTCCGAGGATCCTTGAGAAACCAGTGCAACATTGTATCAACAAGATTGATACGAGATTTTGGAGGGTGATCGACAAATTAGAATGCATGGTTTAACCGAAGCAAATCAGGGAAATGTTACATGATGTCCTGCAAGTGTACATAGTTGGTTGTAGTTGCTTTCAGGAAGTAAGATTATCGATCCCATGAAGAGCTAAAGAAACGGTTGTTTGCCTCTTGTAGGTGTTTATCGTGTTGTGTCTTCAAGTTATTCTTTGATTCCAAGCGATAGTGTAGTGACGATGACATGGTGCAGAGTGCTTGTGAGTAATAGACTAGAGTATGTAGTAATCCTTCCTGTACCTAATAGAGTGATCCCCACTGCTATATTTATCTTGACATGCAACCTATCCACCTCATTGTGTGTGCCACGTCAGCAATACCATCTTTACTTTTGCCCAATCAGCTTTCCTAATGCATCGCTTTGCTGGCAATTATTTTTTGCCGAATCGTTCTTCATGACGCACTGGTTTGTTTTCTACCGAAGGCCCACTATGTTTACTCCCATCTCCTTTGCTGGTGGCAAGTGGGGCATCGCATGTGCGCAACCTGTCGCATTGAGAGAGTTTTGATGGGATTTCTCCCCACGCGTAGGGAGAGATGGATAGGTTTACGTGTTTTTTTTCACAGATACAATTTTTTCAAAGCAATTTATCTCTCAAACCATGCATCCATATCACGAATCATTTTTATCATTGTGTTTCTCACGTTTAGACCTTCAAAACTAGATCTCATGTTCATAGATTTCATTGAAAAGAAATTCGGTTGAAATCTATGCTCCAAAATCGAACTAACATGGGCTTCAAAATTGGACAAACCGTGCTTCACTTTTTTGGAGAAGCACAATTGTGAATCTTCTGTGTGCACATTAAACATTTTCTTATATGTGATAAATATATGTTTTGATGTGTATTTTTTTGTACACACTATACATTTTTTATACATATAGAACATTTTTCAAATACATAAGTAACATTTTTTTCAAACATATATTTTGCTGTAAACTTTTTTCATACACGCTATACATTTTTCTTATACATCACGAATATTGTTTATATACACGTTTAACACTGTTTCAACATATTTTTGGTGTTTACTTGTTTCCATACACCTTGTCATTTTTTTCATACACCAGGAAATTTTTTATGCATGTTGAACACTTTTTCAAATACATGATTAACATTTTTTAAATACATGTTTTGATGTCTACTTTTTTTCATACACATTGTACATTTTTCATATACATCTGGAACATTTTTATATATGTATAACATTTTGCAAATACATGGTTAACATATTTTGAAATGTCACCTAGACTTTTTGAAACACGAAAACACTTTTCGAAATGCCACAAACATTGTTTGAATATTATAATTTTTTTGAATTACACTATCATTTTTCTCATATTGTGGTAATTTTTTTGAATGCCACAATTTTTTGAGGCAATAATTGAATGCCACATAATTGTATTAGTTGTTTTTTATTTTATTTTTTAAGACAATCTCGCGAAGCTTTATTAATTTGTTACAATGTTTACAAGGATGAAAAAAAGATCACCGGGCTGACCTAACCAAACATGGCGGCCAGCCTCTAAAGTTAGAGCATGCTTCGCTAAATTGTGTGCCTCCACACTCGAGGACCAAAAATGATTAAAAAATTGCAAAAAATGAAAGAAATAGAATGATAAACTATTTCTCGGATAATAGCCCGTAGCTTGCGGTAATCCCTTGGTTGATATCATTCACAACTACCTTGCAGTCTGAAGCCACCTGAATCTTCTATAGATAGAGATCGTCTGCCAGGGCCAACATCTCCCTTACTACCATCGCCTCCAGAGTAGGTGGGCCACTGATCGTTGGAAACACTATAGCAGAGGCACCCAAAAATGTTTTGTGGTGATCTCTACATACTGCTCCAACCGCCCTCAAGTGCCAACTTCGTGTCCAAGCCCTGACGAGTATTATTTTTACACTCCTCTAACCTGAGTTTAAACCGATATATTTCATTGAAACCAAGATATTCGCTCCGATATTGGCGCTAATGAATAATGATAGGCATATTATTCCAAATATCCTATCTTTATTCTATTTCCACAAGAAAATGGGCTATATATGGACGGAATCAAGCTAGAACATGAAAAGGAGTAAAGTGGAGATAAAGGAAATCAAGTGGGAGGCGCACCAGAAGAAAAAGTGCAAAAGACGATGTTCCATACGACCACGCCTGCTCATATGAGTGATCGTATGGCATGGTGTTAGGACCAAGAGTATGTCGACCAGAGGAAGGGGGGGGGGTTGAATGGGAGATTAAAAAATTCCTAAGATTGTTTTGAACTGATCCCAATCACAACTGCGGAAATAAGGTTTGGTAGAAAAGAACTCAGTCAAGCATGCTATTGAGGAACATAACTATTGATGTAGGAAGCAATTATGACTCGAGCATAGGATATCACAAGTTTGACCGATGATAATGCAATATGCAAACTAATACAATATCATGACAGTGAACGAGAAATGAACTACGATAGATTACTATGAGAAAGAACTACGACGAGGTAAATGATCACAACACAAGATGTGAAGGAGACTAAGACAATATAACAGAATGATGAGGGAGATATGTTATGGTCTGAAATATATCTGAAGTAAATGACAGAGACTAATAATGTCTACTACGCAACCTTCTTCTTGTAGACTCGTGTTAGGCCTCAAGCGCAGAGTTTTGTAGGACAGCAACAATTTTCCTTCAAGTGGATGACCTAAGGTTTATCAATCCGTAGGAGGCGTAGGATGAAGATGGTATTTCTCAAACAACTCTGCAACCAAATAACAAAGAGTCTCTTGTATCCCCAACACACTCAATACAATGGTAAATTGTATAGGCAACTAGTTTGGCGAAGAGATGATGAGACAAGTGTAATATGGATGGTAGATATATGTTTTTGTAATCTGAAAATATAAAAACAACAAGGTAGTGATACGTCTCCAAGGTATCTATAATTTTTGATTGTTCCATGCTATTATATTACCCCTTTTGGATGTTTATGGGCTTTATTTTACACATTTATATCATTTTTGGGACTAACCTACTAACCGGAGGTCCAGCCCGTATTGATGTTTTTTTTGCCTATTTTAGTATTTCGAAGAAAAGGAATATCAAACGGAGTCCAAATGGAATGAAACCTTCGGGAGCGTGATTTTTGAAACGAACGTGATCCAGAGGACTTGGAGTGCAAGTCAAGAAGTAATCGAGGCGGTCAGGAGATAGGAGGGCGCGCCCACCCCTCCTGGGCGCGCCCCCTGTCTCCTGGGCCCCTCAAGCGGCCACCGACGTACTTCTTCCTCCTATATATACCCACGTACCCCGAAAACATCTAGGGAGCCAACGAAAAACAATTTCCACCGCCGTAACCTTCTGTATCCGTGAGATCCCATCTTGGAGCCTTCGCCGGCGCTCCGCCGGAGGGGAATCGACCACGGAGGGCTTCTACATCAACACCATAGCCCCTCCGATGAGTTGTGAGTCGTTTACCACAGACCTTCGGGTCCATAGTTATTAGCTAGATGGCTTCTTCTCTCTTTTTGGATCTCAATACAATGTTCTCCCCCTCTCTTGTAGAGATCTATTCAAAGTAAACTCTTTTTGCGGTGTGTTTGTCGAGACCCGATGAATTGTGGGTTTATGATCAAGTTTATCTATGAGAAATATTTGAATCTTCTTTGAATTCTTTTATGTATGATTGAGTTATCTTTGCAAGTCTCTTCGAATTATCAGTTTGGTTTGGCCTACTAGATTGATCTTTCTTGCCATGGGAGAAGTGCTTAGCTTTGGGTTCAATCTTGCGGTGTCCTTACCCAATGACAGAAAGGGTTGCAAGGAACGTATTGTATTGTTGCCATCGAGGATAAAAAAAATGGGGTTTATATCATATTGCTTGAGTTTATCCCTCTACATCATGTCATCTTTCTTAACGCGTTACTCTGTTCTTATGAATTTAATACTCTAGATGCATGCTGGATAGCGGTCGATGTGTGGAGTAATAGTAGTAGATGCAGGCAGGAGTCGGTCTGCTTGTCGCGGACGTGATGCCTATATACATGATCATGCCTAGATAATCTCATAATTATTCGCTTTTCTATCCATTGCTCGATAGTAATTTGTTCACCCACCGTAATACTTATGCTATCTTGAGAGAAGCCTCTAGTGAAACCTATGGCCCCCGGGTCTATCTTTTATCATATAAGCTTTCAATCTACTTTTATTTGCATCTTTACTTTTCGCATCTATATTATAAAATACCAAAAATATATTTATCTTATCATACTATCTCTATCCGATCTCACTTTCGCAGTGGCCGTGAAGGGATTGACAACCCCTTTATTGCGTTGGTGGCGAGTTCTTTGTTTGTTTGTGTAGGTGCGTGGGACTTTTGAGGAGCCTCCTACTGGATTGATGCCTTGGTTCTAAAAAACTGAGGGAAATACTTACGCTACTTTGCTGCATCACCCTTTCCTCTTCAAGGAAAACCAACGCAAGCTCAAGATGTAGCAAGAAGGATTTCTGGCGCCGTTGCCCGGGAGGTCTTCGCTCAAGTCAAGACATACCAAGTACCTATCACAAACTCCCTCGCATTTACATTATTTTCCATTTGCCTCTCGTTTTCCTCTCCCCCACTTCACCCTTGCCGTTTTATTTGCCCTCTCTTTCCCAATCTTCTCCTCTCTTTTACGCTTGCCTTTTTCCGTTTGCTCGTGTGTTAGATCATTTACCTTGTCGTTATGTCTAGTTCCTTATCCGCTCCTATGTCTCCCGAGTTTGAAGTTCTTCACTTCAAGCAAAGGCAAGGAGAAAACTTAAAAGATGCTTGGTATAGGATGATGGAATCTTATCACAATTGCACCCTAGAGGTGAACTTTAGAATTCTTCTTCGCAATTTTTATGTTGGGCTAAATATGACGCATAGACAACTCTTGGATTGCATTGCCAAGGGAAATTTTATTGAAACTGATCCTAGTATTGCGCATGAAATTATAGAGGGAATAGTGGGAACACTACCTCAAAAGGAAGGACCACATCCTACCCAAGAAGAAACACAAGTGTTTGGAAAGATTTGCGAAGTTACAAAAATATTACAAAAATCTCTTGAGCCTCTTAAAAGTGTTAGCGGAAATCTTCACCGCATGACTATGTTGATTACTCTTTGCAATAAGCGGTTGGATTCTTTAGATCTAAAAATTTCCGAGTATGAGGAAACATAAAGAACCTCCCGGATTCGAGCATGACTCCGCTAAAAAACTGAAAATCAAAGATGGCACTACTTAGATGTATCTTCGCTTTTATGCCTAGCTAGGGGCGTTAAACGATAGCGCTAGTTGGAAGGCAACCCAATTTTATTTGTGTTTTTTGTTTTTGTTTCTGTTTAGTAATAAATTTTGCATCTACCTTCTGTTTAGATGTGTTTTTATGTTTTAATTAGTGTTTGTGCCAAGTAGAACCTATAGGATAACCTATGGTGATAGTTAATTTGATTCTGGTGAAAAACAGAAACTTTGCGCGCATGAAATTAGTTTTGTTAAATCACAGAAACGTGATTTTGTGTTGATTCTTTTTGCTGCTTATCAATAGATAAATTTCCCAGTACTTCCTATTTTGGTAGAATTTTTAGAGTTCCAGAAGTTCGCGTTAGTTACAGATTGCTACAGACTATTCTGTTTTCGACGGATTCTGTTTTTCGTGTGTTGTTTGCTTATTTTGATGCATCTATGGCTAGTAAAATAGTTTATAAACCATAGAGAAGTTGGAATACAGTAGATTTAACACCAAAATAAATAAAGAATGAGTTCATTACAGTACATTATGTGGTGGTTTTGTTTTCTTTCACTAGTGGAGCTTATGAGATTTTCTATTGAGTTTTGTGTTGTGAATTTTTCAAGTTTTGGGTAAAGATTTGATGGACTATGAAATAAGGAGTGGCAAGAGCCTAAGCTTGGGGATGCCCAAGGCACCCCAAGATATTCAAGAATAGCCAAAATCCTAAGCTTGGGGATGCCCCGGGAAGGCATCCCCTCTTTCGTCTTCGTTCATTGGTAACTTTACTTGGAGCTATATTTTTATTCGCCACATGATATGTGTTTTGCTTGGAGCGTCTTGTATGATATTAGTATTTGATTTTTAGTTTACCACAATCATACTTGCTATGCACACCTTTTGAGAAAATCCTACTTGATTTGGAATTTATTAGAATACTCTATGTGCTTCACTTATATCTTTTGAGCTTGATAGTTTTTGCTCTAGTACTTTACTTATATCTTTTAGAGCACGGCGGTGGCTTAATTTTGTAGAAATTGCTAGTCTCTCATGCTTCACTTATATTATTTTGAGAGTATCTTAGAACAGCATGGTATTTGCTATGGTTATAAAATTGGTCCTAGAATGGTAGGCATCCAAGTTGGGTATAATAAAAACTATCATAGGAAGCAAATTGGATGCTACGATCAATTTGATACTTGATAATTGTTTTGAGATATGGAGGTAGTGATATTAAAGTCATGCTAGTTGGGTGATTATGAATTTAAAGAATGCTTGTGTTGAAGTTAGCAAGTCCCGTAGCATGCACGTATGGTTAAAGTTGTGTAACAAATTTGAAACATGAAGTGTACCTGGCTTGTGCATCCTTATGAGTGGCGGTCGGGGACGAGCGATTGTCTTTTCCTACCAATCTATCCCTCTAGGAGCATGCGCGTAGTGCTTGATTTTTGATGACTTCTAAATTTTTGCAATAAGTATATGAGTTCTTTTGACTAATGTTGAGTCCATGGATTATACACACTTTTACCTTTCCACCATTGCTAGCCTCTTCGGTACCGTTGTCGGTGTCAAAACTGGCGGATCTCGGGTAGGGGGTCCCGAACTGTGCGTCTAAGGCTAATGGTAACAGGAGGCAGGGGACACAATGTTTTACCCAGGTTCGGGCCCTCTCGATGGAGGTAATACCCTACTTCCTACTTGATTGATCTTGATGATATGAGTATTACAAGAGTTGATCTACCACGAGATCGTAGAGACTAAACCCTAGGAGCTAGCCTATGATTCCGATTGTTGTTGTCCTACGGACTAAACCCTCCGGTTTATATAGACACCGGAGGGGGCTAGGATTACACAAAGTCGGTTACAAAGAAGGAGATCTAACATCCGAATCGCCAAGCTTGTCTTCCACGCAAAGGAGAGTCCCATCCGGACATAGGACAAAGTCTTGAGTCTTGCATCTTCATAGTCCAACAGTCCGGCCAAAGTATATAGTCCGGCTGTCCGGATACCCCCTAATCCAGGACTCCCTCGGTAGCTCCTGAACCAGGCTTCAATGCCGATGAGTCCGGCGAGCAGATTGTCTTTGGCATTGCAAGGCAGTTTCCATCTCTGAATACTCCAAAGTAAATATCGAACACTTAAACCGTGTCCGGCTCTGCAATATAATTTACACACACCATCGTAGAGAGCATAACACTTTACAAATCTAATCTGCTGACAATTTTTCATGGTGTGCCCTTACGCCGCGACCTGGCTTGATACGAACCGGTTTTTCTCGGCCTGCC
The DNA here is from genome assembly GCF_018294505.1 of Triticum aestivum. NCBI lineage: Eukaryota > Viridiplantae > Streptophyta > Magnoliopsida > Poales > Poaceae > Triticum > Triticum aestivum. Next base: position 607,616,783 of record NC_057807.1, on the reverse strand, counting down.
ACGACACGCACAACAAGGCGGTTTTATTGGCACGCCTTGTCGAAGCAGAGATCGTGTTCCCCTTATTGCGGGATTCCCATCAATACAGGTGCGGGCAACCCCACTACGCCTGTTGGTATAACTCCGTGTTTTTAGGCAAGTCCCAAACGATTACGCTGGGACGCTTGATATTCACCCCCTTTATAGAGGGGCCGAGGCCTATCCCTCTCTCTTACCACGCTTGCGCCTTTCTGCATCTCGAGTTCCAACACCCGAAGCTCAAGCTTAGGCACTTCGGATCTTCAATCATGTCCGGATCCAACCTTCAAGGCCGGTGGATGGCCTCCTCTGTCATAGAGGAGGACATTGCGAAGCTTAGGGAGGCCAGATATCTGACCACCGACATCAAGCACAGGCTTCCTGCTCCAGGGCAGGTCATCCCTACTCCCGAGCTCAACAAGAGCGTCGTATTTGTCTCTCACTTCCTCCGTGGCCTAGGCTTCACCCTCGATCCCTTCGTGAGAGGGCTCATGTTCTATTACGGGCTAGATTTTCATGATCTAGCTCCGGACTCTATCCTTCACATCTCATCATTTATCGTCGTGTGCGAAGCCTTCCTCCACATCACCCCGCACTTCGGTTTATGGCTCAGGACCTTCAATGTAAAGCCGAAGGCGACCGAGGGGCGACACGCGGAGTGCGGAGGCGCTGTAATAAGCAGAAACGCCGATGCCCCATGGCCAAAGGGCTTCTTCCCGGAGGTGTCCGATCTATGGCAGCGGAGATGGTTCTACGTCACGGCTCCCTGAGGCACAAAGTGGGCGGCTGCCCCCGACTTCTGCTCGGGCCCTCCGCCTAAACTGGCATCGTGGGCCAACATGGGACTGGACTGGGGGCCTACTAATGACGTACTGACATTTCAGAGCCGCATTCGGGAGCTTCTTGAGAGGGACATCAGTCTTGTCAGCATAATTCAGGTAATGTTAGTCCGACGGATCTTGCCGTGCAAATGTCGGCCTCTACGGATGTGGGAGTTCAACCCGGAAGGTCCGCGAACTATTCAGCACTTCTTCGGCATGATGCTCGAAGGGATGTATAGGTTATTCTTCGGACCACAACAAAAGTGTCCTGACACCATCGAGGATGCGGGCCTGAGCTGCAACCGCCCAGATACCCAAGTAAGTAACCCTGAAACCGAACACTTCGTTTATATTTATCACAACATTATTCTGAAAACCTTCCGCGGCCAGGATTGGCTCAGCAAGGCGGAGAGAATCAGGTGTCCGACGCCACTTCCCGAAGGCTCGCCTAGCCCTGCAATAGCCAGGGTGCTTAGACGTGTGCTAAGTCAAGTGCCCTCGGGGAAAGACGAAGGGAAGAGTAGAGAAGCAGAGCTTCACACATTGCACATCCAAACCGGGGGAATTACTGTCTCCACGGAGGAGGATAGTCGGGGAGGGGAATCTAAGGTTTCCTCCCCCTGCGGGAAGAAGAGGGCCGCCTCCGAAGACTTGGAAACGGAGGTGCCTAGACCAGGGAAGAAAATTCACTAGGGGGCCCTGCCCCGGAGGGCATCCTCACTGCGCCATGCCCGCAAACGGGCCAGCCCTCCACCGAGCTGTAAGTTAATCGTAAATACAAAGCTATTGCTTCCTCCTTCAAGAACAATCACCAGGATCATCCTTTGCAGTCCGGCTAGTAGCTTTTCTCGACAGAGTTCGTCTTCAGGGGATCTTCTTCCGGAGATGATGGAGAGTGAAACCCCACCTGCCTCTCCGCCCCATGTGGCGGGCGACCCCGAGGTGTCGTCACGGAGGAGTCCAGATTCGCCGAGGCCAGAAGCTAACACTTCGGCCGCCCCGAGCCCAGAGCGTTCGGCTCCCACGGGGGGCAATAAGAAGGGTCCGGTACAGTCCGGCGACCGGCCGGACACGCTGACGGGCCTTCTGGAGCAAGCTACTCTCCCGGAGGATCACCATGTGTTAATGGGCACGATGCTTGAGAAGATTTCATCCGCCACAAGAGGGTTGAATGAAGCTTTTACGAGCCTGCTCAAAGGCTTTGAGGCACATACGTAATTTTTTTGTCGTACCGCACGCGCTAGGTGTGCTCCGTATAGATAGTAGCCCCTAAGACTCTGGTTGCCAGCCCTAGGTGGCAAACGGAGGATCACACTCTCAAGTAATGATCGCACTGCATTCATGCGCAGGTGGCTAAGGGTCCAGCGGTAGACCAGACCGCTGAATTCACCAAACTGAGGCGACAGATTGAAGTTGTGGACGCCGACATCATGCTTGTGAACGAGCGGCTTGACGAGTCACAGAGTATGTGCTCTGTTTTCCTCATTTGTTATAGGAAATATTAAGAGGAGCATAATGCTAATGTGATATGCTTTGGCTGCAGGCGGAGCTGCTGCCGTGGAGGCCCTGAGGGCGAAACTTGCCCTAGCCAAGGAACAAGCCCGGGCTAGCAATGCGGCTGCCCTAAAGGCGACCGAAGATTTGAGAGCCGAATAGGCTGCTCATCGCTGAAGCAAAGATAAAATAGCCGAGATGGCTATGGAGCTGAGAGACGCCGCCGACCGGTATGAGCTCCTTGAAAAGGAGAATCAGGTGAAGTCGGCTGACCTGAAGAGGCCCTTGATGCGGCCAAGGAGACGTGTTCCGAAATTAGGGGTGCGCGGGAGGAGCTTCGACAGGCCGGGGAAATCGCGGCTGGAAGCCCCTATTTGTTGCGGATGAAGTTCTTAGATCCAAAGTACGCTCCTCTGGATCGGCTCTGGAGTGCTGCAGACGCGTATGCGGACCTGGCAAAAAGTACGGCTGATGCGACCAAGTTTTTCAAGGATCAAAAAGATAGTGAAGTAGAAAGGCTGGTCTGGTCGCAATTCAGTGCTCCAACGCGCCCGTTGCCATCGAGTGAAAGGATGGCCGCTGTGGCTGAGCTCCATAGGTTGTCCGGTCTTGCAATGAGGTCTGTAATAGACCATCTATGGCCGAAGGGACCGAGCCAGACAGTTATTTTGGTTTAGTGCAACAATTCCTTAGCACCGTATCACGAATCGATGCCATGAAGAGATCGGCGTGCATAGAGGGTGCGCGGATGTCTCTTGCCCGTGTTAAAACATATTGGGCGGATATGGAGGCCACCATCATTGCAACCCAGAATCCGGCAGGAAGCCAGGATCTAGCCGAGCACTATTTTGAGCAGGTAACAGAAGGTGCTCGTTTAATAGAGGCTCAGTGCTCGAAGAGTGTCATGTTCGAGTGACCAGTCGTTCGATTGTAAAAACAAGTCTACTTTAATTATAGAGGCTATATTTATACTTTCGCCCGAAAGTGTTATTGTGCCTCCTGTGCGGCCGTTTGATGTATATATATATATATATATATATATATATATATATATATATATATATATATATATATATATATATATAATATGAAAGTTAGCAGTCGTTGGCTTCAGCCCCCATGCATACAATGCGGGGGTGTTCGGAAAAATGTGCGTAAACACACTTGATCCAACGTCTTGGTCCGTTAAGGAGGTGATCGCACGTCGAACTAGGCAACCCGACTATATAGCTTTAACACTTTCACTTAGCGATAGGAGTTTGACGGTGGGGCTACTATGTAGCCCTGGTACCTTCGCGTGCATCCGGATACGGGCGCGTATGTAGATGGCCGGGAAACGGCCCTTCGTTAATGCGGAGGAATCCCGAAGATTCCGATGAGTCCTCGAGTGGTTGACCAGTCTCTCGCTATATCATGGCAGTCAGTTTTCAGCTTTCTCTACTGAGGTGCTCATCCGAAATAACCAGGGCACAATCGCAGTATTTCTCCTTTGGCCGCCTTAGCCAATAGAAGCCGAACGTAAGGCAGCAAACCCAGGAGCCGGGCAAACCCAACATTTGACCAAAGACATGATTCGGAGCTGATGCATATAAGGCCAAACTCGCGACGCCGAACACTCTGGAAGGTATTCGGACTTTATAACATATACTGGGCTGAGTAGCGACCTTGATTATGAACCCTGTATTTCCAGGTACGTGCGTTAGTCTGTCATGGCGAAATGCCAATAACGCCAGTATCCCTTGTGGGTGTATTGAGTACCCATGGGATGTCAAGCAACAAGAGACAATAAACAAGGTTTACATAGGGGCTTAATCTAAAGAGAAACCTTTGAGCGGGGCCCTGCTGCATGTCTGTGCCTTTGTCTTTGTTGTGCCGTGTCCTGGTAGGGTGTCGCACGAATGGTGTCTGTAAAAAGGAAAACTCATGTAAAAGAGTATGGTGTAAGCATGCGAAGAGTTGGTTATTATCAATGGATAGTAGGAGTGTAAGACATTGGCCTGTTAATAAGGTCAAGCCAAAAGGTGGGCTTTATTGCATGTTTGCAACCCCTGATGCCCTCTATGGGATTACATGTATAGCACCCCGCTCAGGTTTATCTAGGCTGTTACCGACGGTGGTGCGCCGGACTCGTCTAACTGTGTTCGTGGTCTTAACGACCGATCATGCGTTCTGATAGGAGAGGCCGCTTAGTGTCCGGCTGCTAGAGCCGTCACATACTCTTCCACATGTCAGGAACACTCTGTATTTCCGCTAACGGTGATGACACCACGTGGACCGGGCATCTTGAGTTTAAGGTAGGCGTAGTGTGGTACTGCATTGAAGCGAGCGAAGGCCGTTCTTCCGAGCAATGCATGATAACCGCTTCGGAGGGGAGTGATGGCGAAGAGTAATTCTTCACTTCTGAAGTTGTCAGGAGAACCGAATGTCACCTCTAATATGAGGGAGCCCCTGCAGCGGGCCTCAACGCCTGGTATCCCCCCTTTAAAGGTGGTGTTACTTTGGCTAATTCTGGATGGGTCTGTCCCCATCTTGCGGACAGTGTCCTGATATATTAGATTGAGACTACCGTCGCCGTCCATGAGGACACGAGCGAGATGGTATCCATCGATTATTGGGTCGAGCACCAAAGCAGCCGATCCTCCATGCCGGATACTAGTCGGGTGGTCCCTGTGATCAAAGGTGATCGGGCAGGCCGACCAAGGGTTGAGTTTGGGGACAACGGGCTCTATAGCATACACGTCTCTGAGCGCGCGTTTGCGCCTTCTCTTTTGTATATGAGTCGCGTAGATCATGTTTACCGTTTTTACCTTTGGTGGGAATTTTTCTATTCCCCAATGTTCAGCTGGCGAGGCTCATCCTTGTCTTCACTTGGTGTTTCCCTTCCCTTGTGTTCGGCATTTAACTTGCTGGCCTGCTTAAAGACCCAACATTCTCTGTGAGTGTGGTTCACAGGTTTTTTGGGGGTGCCATGAATTTGGCACAATTTGTCCAGGACTTTGTTCAGGCCGGGCGATCCCTCTTTGCTGCCTTTAAACGGCTTCTTTTGTTGACTGGTCGAGGGCCCCTAAATCTGGCATTGACCGCCGTGTTGTCCGGACTTTCTTCCTTGTTTCGACGCTTGTTTTTATTGCGCCGTGGCTTCCCGTTGCCATCCCTAATTTTGGATGTGCCCGGGTCACTGGTGCCTCTACGGGCCAACCAGCTGTCCTCACCTGCGCAGAAGCGGGTCATGAGGCTTGTTAAGGCTGGCATTGTCCTCGACTTTTCTTGGCCAAGGTGTCTGGCGAGCCACTCGTCTCGGATACTGTGCTTGAAGGCCGCTAGGGCTTCGGCATCCGGACAATCAACAATTTGATTCTTCTTAGTGAGAAATATGTTCCAAATCTTACGGGCGGACTCTCCGGGCTGTTGTATTATGTGACTTAAATCGTCAGCGTCCGGAGGTCGGACATAGGTCCCTTGAAAATTGGCCCTGAAAGCGTCCTCAAGTTCTTCCCAACTTCCGATTGAATTTTCGGGGAGGCTTTTCAACCAGTGCCGTGCTGGCCCCTTCAACTTGAGGGGTAGGTATTTGATGGGGTGGAGGTCATCCCCACGAGCCATGTGGATATGAAGGATAAAATCCTCAATCCAGACCCCAGGGTCTATCGTTCCGTCATATGCCTCTATGTTCACGGGTTTGAATCCCTGTGGAAATTCGTGATATAGTACCTCTTCGGTGAAGCACAGAGGGTGCGCAACCCCTCTGTATCTGGACATGTTGTGGCATGCTGTCGACTGTTGTTGTGTCCGGTGTTGATTCCGAACTGGTATTCGATCGGTCTGATCATTTTAGTGACCGTAGTGCGCCGGAGCATGTCCTCTAGATCCATAGATGGACCTGGTCGCGCCGGCCTTTTTGTCTAGGAGCTCACGTAAATCATGTGCGGCGTCAGTAGCTGCTCTATCGTGGTCATCAAGTGGTTGGTCTGGCCTATTGGCCGTATTGTTCTTCGGTAGAATGGCCTCATCGTCGAATTCTGGCAGCAGCTTGCGCTTTGGGTAACTATTTGTGTGGCGATCGTCGCCATATTTTTCTTCAGTGTCTAGCACTTTATTCCATCTGCGGTTGAGCGTTTTCTGCACGGCCTTAAGCCTTTGCTTCTGCTTCTTTAGGCTTCTCGCAGTGGCCATAAGCCTTCTGCGGAGGTTATCTCGTTCCAAACCTTTTTCCGGGATGATGAATGCATCGTCGTTCGGACTGTACTCTTCTCCGGAGGCAGGTTGATGAGTTCGGCCCTCGGGATCACTGTGATCGGGCGTCTGCTCCGGGCTGTGTTCGGTGTGACCTGGCTCATTCAGCTCCATCGTTGGGTCCATATGGTCGTTGTTGCCTTTGGAGTTGACTGGGGTGTCGATTTTTCCAGCGCTGTTATCGCTATTTTTACTGTCGCTGGACTTAGAGCGGCGTCTGCGCCGTTGTTTTGGCTTTTGTCCGGGGGTTTTATCCTCCGTTGTGTCCTTTTTGTCGCCATTGTCCTCCTTAGGCGTGTCCACCATGCATATATCATATGATGAGGTGGCAGTCCAACGCCCCGTGGGCGGTGGTTCCAAATCGTCCCCTGCGCCGACATCCATACCGTCGGTGTCGTCGGAGTCGAAGTCAAGCATGTCTGTTATGTCATCGACAGTGGCTATTAAGTGGGTGGTGGGTGGGCGGAGATTTTCTTTTTTCGTCGGAATCCCCCTCGAGCCAGACATAGTTCGGCCAAAAGTCCTCTGACAAAGAGAGGGACCTTGAAGAGTTTAGCACGTCGCCAAAGGGGGAGTGCTGAAAGATATCCGAAGCGGTGAACTCCATTATCGGAGCCCAATCGGATTCGATGGGCCCGGGTGCGTACGGTCTGGAACCTACAGCTGGACACAAGTCCGGGGGTTCAGTGACACAGATTTCCTTGGAGGTGGAGTATGTGTTCGGCTCTAGCGCCGATGAGTATGCGGCCTCCGGGGCAGGGTCCATCCACCCGTCCTCGGACGGCACGATCTGCCCCGGATTTAGGTCCGGAGCCATTGCAGGGGCGATATCCCGAATATTGCCTGACAACAGATCTAATCCTTGCTCGTTGTGACTGTTCGGCGCTCCTGGTGTAGGCTGATGACCCACAAGTATAGGGGATCTATCGTAGTCCTTTTGATAAGTAAGAGTGTCGAACCCAACTAGGAGCAGAAGGAAATGATAAGCGGTTTTCAGCAAGGTATTCTCTGCAAGTACTGAAATAAGTGGTAACAGATAGTTTTGTGATAAGATAAATTGTAACGAGCAACAAGTAACAAAAGTAAATAAAGTGCAGCAAGGTGGCCCAATCCTTTTTTAGCAAAGGACAAGCCTGGACAAACTCTTATAATAGGAAAAGCGCTCCCGAGGACACATGGGAATATTGTCAAGCTAGTTTTCATCACGCTCATATGATTCGCGTTCGGTACTTTGATAATTTGATATGTGGGTGGACCGGTGCTTGGGTGCTGTTCTTACTTGAACAAGCATCCCACTTATGATTAACCTCTATTGCAAGCATCCGCAACTACAACAAAAGTATTAAGGTAAACCTAACCATAGCATGAAACATATGGATCCAAATCAGCCCCTTACGAAGCAACGCATAAACTAGGGTTTAAGCTTCTGTCACTCTAGCAACCCATCATCTACTTATTACTTCCCAATGCCTTCCTCTAGGCCCAAATAATGGTGAAGTGTTATGTAGTCGACGTTCACATAACACCACTAGAGGCTAGACAACATACATCTTATCAAAATATCGAACGAATACCAAATTCACATGACTACTAATAGCAAGACTTCTCCCTTGTCCTCAGGAACAAACGTAATTACTCACAAAGCATATTCATGTTCATAATCAGAGGGGTAATAATATGCATAAAGGATCTGAACATATGATCTTCCACCAAATAAACCAACTAGCATCAACTACAAGGAGTAATCAACACTACTAGCAACCTACTAGCACCAATCCCGGACTTGGAGACAAGAATTGGATACAAGAGATGAACTAGGGTTTGGAGATGAGATGGTGCTGGTGAAGATGTTGATGGAGATTGCCCTCTCCCGATGAGAGGAGCGTTGGTGATGACGATGGTGATGATTTCCCCCTCCCGGAGGGAAGTGTCCCCGGCAGAACAGCTCTGCCGGAGCCCTAGATTGGTTCCGCCAAGGTTCCGCCTCGTGGCGGCGGAGTCTCGTCCCGAAAGGTTGCCTTCTATTTTTTTCTCATCGAAAGACTTCATATAGGAGAAGATGGGCGTCGGAGAGCCACCAGGGGGCCCACGAGGTAGGGGGCGCCCAGGGGGCCCCCACCCTCGTGAGCAGGGTGTGGGCCCCCTGGCCTTCATCTTTGGCGACGATTTTTCTTTATTTATTTTAAGATATTCCGTGGAGTTTCAGGACTTTTGGAGTTGCGCAGAATAGGCCTCCAATATTTGCTCCTTTTCCAGCCCAGAATTCCAGCTGCCGGCATTCTCCCTCTTCATGTAAACCTTGTAAAATAAGAGAGAATAGCCATAAGTATTGTGACATAACGTGAAATAACAGCCCATAATGCAATAAATATTGATATAAAAGCATGATGCAAAATGGACGTATCAACTCCCCCAAGCTTAGACCTCGCTTGTCCTCAAGCGAAAAGCCGATAACAATAAATATGTCCTCATGTTTAGAGGTAGAGGCGTCGATAAAAATAAAATATAGACATGAAGGCATCATGATTATTTCCATAACAGCAACATATATATAATTTGTCATATGATTACTCATGTTCAAGTGATGATCTTTTCACAATGCAAAAGTATGAATCAGAAACCTTATTGAGCACCAACAAATTATAACCTCAGTCATTGAAGCAATTGCAATTTATCATAACATCGGAAAGAGTCTATGTCAGAGCTTAAAAGCAAGTCCACATACTCAACTATCACTTAGTCCTTCATAATTGCTAACACTCACGCAATACTTGTGGTTACGGAGTTTTAATCGGACACAGAGAAAGATAGGGGCTTATAGTTTTGCCCCACAACCTTTTACCTCAAGGGTAATGTCAACAATAATAATTCATCCTCCCCTACATCCAATTAGATATATATATCATGTTCTTTCCAACATGATGAGCTTGCCAAAGGATAAAATGAAAAAGGAAAGGTGAAGATCACCGTGACTCTTGCATAAGGTAGAGGATAATAATAAAAGATAGGCCCTTCGCAGAGGGAAGCAGAGGTTGTCATGCGCGTTTAGGGTTGATGCACAAAATCTTAATGCAAAAGAACGTCACTTTATATTGCCCCTTGTATGTGGACCTTTATTATGCAGTCCGTCGCTTTTATTACGTCCACAACAAGTTCGTACAAAGCTTATTTTCTCTGCACTAATAAGTCATGCATATTTAGAGAGCAATTTTTATTGCTTGCACCGATGACAACTTACTTGAAGGATCTTACTCAATCCATAGGTAGATATGGTGGACTCTCATGGCAAAACTGGTTTAAGGGTATTTGGAAGCACAAGTAGTATTTCTACTTGGTGCTGAGAATTTGGCTAGCATGAGGGGGAAAGGCAAGCTCAACACGTTAGAGGATCCATGACAACATACTTTATCTCAGATGTAAGAAAACATAACTCATTATGTTGTCTTCCTTGTCCAACCTCAACTCTTTAGCATGTCATATTTTAATGAGTGCTCCCAATCATAAAAGATGTCAATGATAATATATCTATATGTGAAACCTCTCTTTCCTTATTACTTCCTATTAATTGCAACGATGACCAAAGCTATATTTGCCAACTCCCAACAACTTTTAATCATCATACTCTTCTATGTGAAGTCATTACTTTCAATAAGATCAATATGAACTCTTTGATTCTTTTTATTCTTTTTCTTCTATTCACCCAAGATCATGGCAAAATAATCAAGCCCTTGACTCAACACTAATCTTTATTATATAGCTCACGGACTCGATTACAAAGAAGGATCATAAAGCAAAACTCAAAACTAGATCATGCCATGACTTTATTCTACTAAATCAAGATACTACTAAAAGGATCGAACTAAGAAAAACGGTAAAGATAGGAGCTGTGATGGTGATACGATACCAGGGCACCTCCCCCAAGCTTGGCAGTTGCCAAGGGGAGTGCCCATACCCATGTGATTATATCCTCGGAGGTGATGGAGGTGGTGATGATGACGGTGGATAATCGCACATCGAGCGTAAAAGTTCCTCCAACTTGCGGATAATGCCCTTGAGCCCAGCAATATGATCCTTCAACAAAATATTCTCCTGTGTAAGATACTTGTTCTGTATGCAGGCTAACTCAATCATCTTGAAGGCTTCAATCTCTGTTGGAGTGAAAAGGTTAGGTAAAGGTTGAGGGATGTCTTCTTCTTTCACCACCGGAGCTTGAACCTCCATGGCCTTCTTGATCCTTTCATCCTTGTTGATCTCTTCTGGTTCCTCTCTTTTCAACTCTATCTTCAATAGCCAAGCATCCTTGTGTTCGTTGTTGGAGGAGGGAGAAGTCATGGTGCTCTAAATCTGCAACAGAAATAGCTCGAAATGAAAATAGAGGATATTTGCATGATACGGGAGTCAAAACCTTCGGGAGTATATATAATGAATTTTTACCCACCAAAATATGTATCGTGCAAGGAAACGGAGTCCGGAGGGCACACGAGGTGCTCACGAGGTAGGGGGCGCCCCAGGGGGGCGCCCTCCACCCTCGTGGAGGCCTCGTGTCCTTCCCGGACTGCCACTTATTTTTCTAATTTTCTAAATATTCCAAAACGGAGAAATATGCCTTAAAAATTGTTTTGGTGTCGGTTTACTTACCGTACCACATACCTATTCCTTTTCGGAGTCTGGAACGGTCTGGAAAGTGTCCCTTATGTATTCCTCCGGGGTTACGGTTTCAATAATATTGGTTTCAACATTTATAGGATTACCTGAGATATAGTGTTTGATCCTTTGACCGTTTACCACCTTCGGATTTGTGCCTTCGAAGTTGTTGATTTTTATGGCACCGGAACGATAGACCTCCTCGATAACGTAGGGACCTTCCCATTTAGAGAGAAGTTTTCCTGCAAAAAATCTTAAACGAGAGTTGTATAGCAATACATAATCACCTACATTAAACTCACGCTTTTGTATCCTTTTGTCATGCCATCTTTTAACTTTTTCTTTAAACAACTTGGCATTTTCATAAGCTTGGGTTCTCCATTCATCAAGTGAGCTAATATCAAATAACCTCTTCTCACCGGCAAGTTTGAAATCATAGTTGAGCTCTTTAATAGCCCAATATGCCTTATGTTCTAGTTCGAGAGGTAAGTGACATGCTTTTCCATAAACCATTTTATACGGAGACATACCCATAGGATTCTTATATGCAGTTCTATAGGCCCATAATGCGTCATCAAGTTTCTTGGACCAATTCTTTCTAGACCTATTAACAGTCTTTTGCAAAATTAATTTGAGCTCTCTATTGCTCAATTCTACTTGACCACTAGACTGCGGGTGATATGGAGATGCAATTCTATGATTAACGTCATATTTAGCAAGCATTTTACGGAAAGCACCATGAATAAAGTGTGAACCACCATCAGTCATTAAATATCTAGGGACTCCAAACCTCGGAAAAATAACTTCCTTAAGCATTTTAATAGAAGTGTTATGATCAGCACTACTAGTTGGAATAGCTTCTACCCACTTAGTAACGTAATCAACAGCAACTAAAATATGTGTATATCCATTAGAGGCAGGAAAAGGTCCCATATAATCAAAGCCCCAAACATCAAATGGTTCAATAACAAGTGAATAATTCATAGGCATTTCTTGACGTCTATTAATATTACCAATTCTTTGACATTCATCGCAAGACAAAACAAACTTACGGGCATCCTTGAAGAGAGTAGGCCAATAAAAACCAGATTGCAATACCTTATGTGCAGTTCTATCTCCAGCGTGGTGTCCTCCATAAGCTTCGGAGTGACACTTGCGTAGGATCTGTTCCTGTTCATGCTCAGGTACACAACGTCTAATAACACCATCTACTCCTTCTTTATAAAGATGTGGGTCATCCCAAAAGTAATGTCGCAAGTCATAGAAAAACTTTTTCTTTTTTTGGTATGTGAAGCTAGGTGGTATAAATTTAGCAACAATATAATTAGCATAATCAGCATACCATGGAGTGCTACGAGAAGTACTTATGACATTTAATTGTTCATCAGGAAAGCTATCATCAATAGGTAGTGGGTCATCAAGAACATTCTCTAACCTAGATAAGTTGTCTGCAACGGGGTTCTCAGCTCCTTTTCTATCAACAATATGCAAATCAAATTCTTGCAGCAAGAGAACCCATCTAATAATCTAGGTTTTGCATCTTTCTTTTCCATAAGATACTTAATAGCAGCATGATTAGTGTGAATAGTTACTTTAGAATCAACAATATAGGGTCTGAATTTATCACAAGCAAATACAACTGCTAAAAGTTCCTTTTCGGTAGTAGCATAATTTCTTTGAGCATTGTCTAGAGTCTTACTAGCATAATGGATAACATTTAATTTCTTATCAACTCTTTGCCCTAGAACAGCACCTACAGCATAATCACTAGCATCACACATAATTTCAAAGGGTAAATTCCAATCAGGTGGCTGAACAACAGGTGCAGAGACTAATGCTTTCTTAAGTATTTCAAATGCTTCTACACAATCATCATCAAAGACAAATGGTACATCTTTTTGTAATAAATTAGTCAGAGGCCGAGAAATTTTTGAGAAGTCCTTAATGAACCTCCTATAAAATCCGGCGTGACCAAGGAAACTTCTTATACCTTTGATGTCCTTGGGACATGGCATCTTTTCAATAGCATCAACCTTGGCTTTATCAACTTCAATACCTCTTTCAGAAACTTTGTGCCCCAAGACAATACCTTCATTAACCATAAAGTGGCACTTTTCCCAATTCAAGACAAGATTAGTTTCTTCACATCTCTGCAAAACTCGAGCAAGATTGCTCAAGCAATCATCAAAAGAGGAACCATAGACGGAAAAGTCGTCCATGAAAACCTCACAAATTTTTCGCAAAAGTCAGAGAATATAGCCATCATGCATCTTTGAAAGGTAGCAGGTGCATTACATAAACCAAAAGGCATACGTCTATAAGCAAAAGTACCAAAAGGGCATGTAAAAGTAGTCTTTGATTGATCTTTAGCCGACACAGGTATTTGAGAGAAACCAGAATAACCATCTAGAAAGCAATAATGTGTATGTTTGCATAATCTTTCTAGCATTTGATCAATAAAAGGTAAGGGGTAATGATCTTTCTTAGTAGCCTTATTTAATTTGCGGAAATCAATTACCATCCTATAACCTGTGATAATTCTTTGCGGAATCAATTCATCTTTATCATTAGGGACAACAGTAATACCTCCCTTCTTAGGGACACAATGGACAGGACTTACCCACTGACTATCAGCAACGGGATAAATTATACCTGCCTCCAGAAGCTTGAGTATTTCTTTTCTTACCACTTCTTTCATTTTAGGATTCAAACGTCGTTGAGGATCACAAACTGGTTTGGCATCCGCTTCCAAATTTATTTTATGTTGACATAGAGTGGGACTGATGCCCTTAAGATCATCCAGAGTATATCCAATAGCGGCACGGTGCTTCTTCAGAGTTTTCAATAATCTTTCTTCTTCATGCTCTGAAAGGTTAGCACTAATAATGACAGGATATATTTTCTTTTCATCAAGATAAGCATATTTAAGATTATCAGGCAACGGTTTAAGCTCAAACACGGGATCACCCTTGGGTGGAGGAGGATCCCCTAGGATTTCAACAGGCAAATTGTGTTGCAGAATAGGTTCCTGTTTAAAGAATACTTCATCTATTTCCCTTCTTTCATTCATGAACATATCATTTTCATGGTCTAGCAAATAGTGTTCTAAAGGATCACTAGGAGGTACGGCAATAGAAGCAAGACCAATAATTTCATCCTTACTAGGCAATTCTTCCTCACGATGTTGTTTACTAAATTTAGAGAAATTAAACTCATGAACCATATCATCCAAGCCAATAGTAACAACATTCTTTTCGCAGTCTATCTTAGCATTAACAGTATTCAAGAAGGGTCTACCAAATATAATGGGACAAAAGCTATCTTGTGGAGAACCAAGAACAAGAAAATCAGCGGGATATTTGGTTTTTCCACACAAGACTTCAACATCTCTAACAATTCCCATTGCAGATATAGTATCTCTATTGGCAAGTTTAATTGTAACATCAATATCTTCTAACTCAGCAGGTGCAATATCATGCATAATTTCTTTGTATAAGTCAATGGGTATAACACTAGCACTAGCACCCATATCACATAAGCCATGATAACAATGATCTCCTATTTTAACAGAAATAACAGGCACGCCTACCACAGGTCTATGTTTATCTCTAGCACAAGGTTTAGCAATTCTAGCAGTTTCACCACAGAATTGAATAACATGCCCATCAATATTATCAGACAAGAGATCTTTAACAATAGCAATATTAGGTTCTACTTTGACTTGCTCAGGAGGTGTATAAGTTCTAATATTGCTTTTACGAACAACAGTTGAAGCTTTAGCATGATCCTTCATTCTAACAGGGAAAGGTGGTTTCTCAACATAAGAAGTGGGAACAATAGGATCATTATAAGTGACAGTCTTTTCTTCAACTTTAATAGGTGCAGCTACTTTTACTTCTATGGGAGGATGATATTTAAACCACTTCTCCTTGGGGAGATCAACATAAGTAGCAAAAGATTCACAGAAAGAAGCTACTATCTCAGAGTCAAGTCCATATTTAGTGCTAAACTTACGGAAAATATCGGTATCCATAAAAGATTTAACACAATCAAACTTAGGTGTCATACCTGACTCCTTACCTTCGTCGAGGTCCCAATCTTCAGAGTTGCGTTTAATTCTATCCAATAAATTCCATTTAAATTCAATAGTCTTCATCATAAAAGAGCCAGCACAAGAAGTATCGAGCATGGTGCGATTGTTATCAGAAAGCCGAGCATAAAAACTTTGCATAATTACTTCTCTTGAGAGCTCATGATTGGGGCATGAATATAACATTGATTTAAGCCTCCCCCAAGCTTGAGCGATGCTTTCTCCTTCGCGAGGCCAAAAATTATATATATAATTGCGATCACGATGAACAAGATGCATAGGGTAATACTTTTGATGAAATTCCAATTTCAATCTTTTATAGTTCCATGATCTCATATCATCACATAGCCTATACCATGTCAATGCGTCTCCCTTCAAAGATAAAGGGAAGGCCTTCTTCTTAACAACCACATTGGGTATACCTGCAAGCTTAAATAGTCCACAAACTTCATCCACATAGCGTAGATGTTCATCAGGATGCTTTGTTCCATCTCCTGTAAAAGTGTTAGCTAGCAGTTTTTCCATCATACCCGAAGGAATTTCAAAAGGAGTTTCATTTTCAATAGGTTCAGTAGGTTGAGGAGCAACTCTTTGCTCTACTGGACGGGGTGAAGATACCCCGAACAAACCCCTCAGACAATTACTTTCCATAGTAACAAGTGACAGAAAATTTCAGCACACTAAATAAATTTTTCCTTACCAAATTCCACCTACCAAAGGCGCTTCACTCCCCGGCAACGGCGCCAGAAAAGAGTCTTGATGACCCACAAGTATAGGGGATCTATCGTAGTCCTTTCGATAAGTAAGAGTGTCGAACCCAACGAGGAGCAGAAGGAAATGATAAGCGGTTTTCAGCAAGGTATTCTCTGCAAGTACTGAAATAAGTGGTAACAGATAGTTTTGTGATAAGATAAATTGTAACGAGCAACAAGTAACAAAAGTAAATAAAGTGCAGCAAGGTGGCCCAATCCTTTTTGTAGCAAAGGACAAGCCTGGACAAACTCTTATAATAGGAAAAGCGCTCCCGAGGACACATGGGAATATCGTCAAGCTAGTTTTCATCACGCTCATATGATTCGCGTTCGGTACTTTGATAATTTGATATGTGGGTGGACCGGTGCTTGGGTGCTGTTCTTACTTGAACAAGCATTCCACTTATGATTAACCTCTATTGCAAGCATCCGCAACTACAACAAAAGTATTAAGGTAAACCTAACCATAGCATGAAACATATGGATCCAAATCAGCCCCTTACGAAGCAACGCATAAACTAGGGTTTAAGCTTCTGTCACTCTAGCAACCCATCATCTACTTATTACTTCCCAATGCCTTCCTCTAGGCCCAAATAATGGTGAAGTGTTATGTAGTCGACGTTCACATAACACCACTAGAGGTTAGACAACATACATCTTCTCAAAATATCGAACGAATACCAAATTCACATGACTACTAATAGCAAGACTTCTCCCTTGTCCTCAGGAACAAACGTAATTACTCACAAAGCATATTCATGTTCATAATCAGAGGGTAATAATATGCATAAAGGATCTGAACATATGATCTTCCACCAAATAAACCAACTAGCATCAACTACAAGGAGTAATCAACACTACTAGCAACCTACTAGCACCAATCCCGGACTTGGAGACAAGAATTGGATACAAGAGATGAACTAGGGTTTTGAGATGAGATGGTGCTGGTGAAGATGTTGATGGAGATTGCCCTCTCCCGATGAAAGGAGCGTTGGTGATGACGATGGTGAGATTTCCCCCTCCCGGAGGGAAGTGTCCCCGGCAGAACAGCTCTGCCGGAGCCCTAGATTGGTTCCGCCAAGGTTCCGCCTCGTGGCGGCGGAGTCTCGTCCCGAAAGGTTGCCTCTTATTTTTTCTCATCGAAAGACTTCATATAGGAGAAGATGGGCATCGGAGAGCCACCAGGGGGCCCACGAGGTAGGGGGTGCGCCTAGGGGGGCGCCCCCACCCTTGTGAGCAGGGTGTGGGCCCCCTGGCCTTCATCTTTGGCGATGATTTTTCTTTATTTATTTTAATATATTCCGTGGAGTTTCAGGACTTTTGGAGTTGCGCAGAATAGACCTCCAATATTTGCTCCTTTTCCAGCCCAGAATTCCAGCCGCCAGCATTCTCCCTCTTCATATAAACCTTGTAAAATAAGAGAGAATAGCCATAAGTATTGTGACATAACGTGAAATAACAGCCCATAATGCAATAAATATTGTTATAAAAGCATGATGCAAAATGGACGTATCATAGGCCTGAATCTGTCGAAGATCAAGTCTTCGCGGATATCAGCCAAGTCGTTCAAGTTTCTGAACCTGACCTGATGGCCAGGGGCGTAGCTGTCGATATGCTCCAGATGGCCAAGCGAATTGGCCCGCAGTGCGAAGCCACCGAACACGAAGATCTGTCCAGCGAGAAAAGTCTCACCCTGGACTGCGTTGTTGTTGATGATTGAAGGAGCCATCGAGCCTTGCTGTGATGACACAGAGGAACTCTCAATGAAAGCACCAATGTCGGTGTCAAAACCGGCGGATCTCGGGTAGGGGGTCCCGAACTGTGCGTCTAAGGCTAATGGTAACAGGAGGCAGGGGACACAATGTTTTACCCAGGTTCGAGCCCTCTTGATGGAGGTAATACCCTACTTCCTGCTTGATTGATCTTGATGATATGAGTATTACAAGAGTTGATCTACCACGAGATCGTAGAGGGTAAACCCTAGGAGCTAGCCTATGATTCTGATTGTTGTTGTCCTACAGGCTAAACCCTCCGGTTTATATAGACACCGGAGGGGGCTAGGGTTACACAAAGTCGATTACAAAGAAGGAGATCTAACATCCAAATCGCTAAGCTTGTATTCCTTGCAAAGGAGAGTCCCATCCGGACACGGGACGAGGTCTTGAGTCTTGCATCTTCATAGTCCAACAGTCCAGCCAAAGTATATAGTCCGGCTGTCCGGATACCCCCTAATCCAGGACTCCCTCAACCATGCATTGACCTTTCTCACCTTGAGAGTTGGTGCAAACTTCGCCGGTGCATCCAAACCCCGTGATATGATACGCTCTATCACACATAAACCTCCCTATATCTTCCTCAAAATAGCCACCATACCTACCTATTATGGCATTTCCATAGCCATTCCGAGATATATTGCCATGCAACTTTCCACCATTCCGTTCATCATCATGACATACATTACTTTTGTCATATTGCCATTGCATGATCATGTAGTTGACATCGTATTTGTGGCAAAGCCACCATGCATAGTTTTTCATACATGTCACTCTTGATTCATTGCACCATCCCGATACACCGCCAGAGGCATTCATATAGTCATATCTTGTTCTAGTTTCGAGTTGTAATTCATATGTTGTAATCAATAAAAGTGTGATCATCATCATTATTAGAGCATTGTCCCAAAGAAAAAAAAAGAAAAAAAAAGAAAAAAAAGAAAGGCCAAAAAAAGAAAGGCCAAAGAAAAAAAAGAAAAAAAAAGAAAAGAAAAAAAGAAAAAGGGAAAAAAAGAAAATAAATAAAAAGGGGCAATGTTACTATCTCTTTTTCCACACTTGTGCTTCAAAGTAGCACCATGTTCTTCATATAGCGAGTCTCATATATTGTGCTTCAAAGTAGCACCATGTTTTTCATATAGTGAGTCTCATATGTTGTCACTTTCATATACTAGTGGGATTTTTCATTATAGAACTTGGCATGTATATTCCTACGATGGGCTTCCTCAAATGCCCTAGGTCTTCGTGAGCAAGCAAGTTGAATGCACACCCACTAGTTTTCTTTTGTTGAGCTTTCATTCATTTATAGCTCTAGTGCATCCGTTGCATGGCAATCCCTACTCCTCATGTTGACATCAATTGATGGGCATCTCCATAGCCCGTTGATTATCCTCGTCAATGTGAGACTTTCTCCTTTTTTGTCTTCTCCACACAGTCCCCATCATCATATTCTATTCCACCCATAGTGCTATATGCATGGCTCACGCTCATGTATTGCGTGAAAGTTGAAAAAGTTTGAGATTATTTAAGTACGAAACAATTGATTGGCTTGTCATCGGGGGTGTAGAATTTGGGAACATCTTTGTGTGACGAAAATGAAGCATAGCCTAACTATATGATTTTGTAGGGATGAACTTTCCTTAGTCATGTTATTTTGAGAAGACATGGTTGCTTTGATTAGTATGCTTGAAGTATTACTATTTCTTTTGTCAATATGAACTTTTATTTTGAATCATTTGTATCTGAACATTCATGCCACAATAAATAAAATTACATTGAGAATTATGCTAGGTAGCATTCCACATCAAAAATTCTGTTTTTATCATTTACCTACTCGAGGACGAGCAGGAATTAGCTTGGGGATGCTTGCTACGTCTCCAACGTATCTATAATTTTTGATTGTTCCATGCTATTATATTACCCCTTTTGGATGTTTATGGGCTTTATTTTACACATTTATATCATTTTTGGGACTAACCTACTAACCAGAGGCCCAGCCCGTATTGCTGTTTTTTTTCCTATTTCAGTATTTCGAAGAAAAGGAATATCAAACGGAGTCCAAATGGAATGAAACCTTCGGGAGCGTGATTTTTGGAATGAACATGATCCAGAGGACTTGGAGTGCAAGTCAAGAAGCAATCGAGGAGGTCAGGAGATAGGAGGGCGCGCCCACTCCTCCTGGGCGTGCCCCCTGTCTCCTGGGCCCCTCGAGCGGCCACCGACGTACTTCTTCCTCCTATATATACCCACGTACCCCGAAAACATCCAGGGAGCCAACGAAAAATAATTTCCACCGCCGTAACCTTCTGTATCCGCGAGATCCCATCTTGGAGCCTTCGCCGGCGCTCCGCCAGAGGGGGAATCGACCACAGAGGGCTTCTACATCAACACCATAGCTCCTCCGATGAGTTTTGAGTAGTTTACCACAGACCTTCGGGTCCATAGTTATTAGCTAGATGGCTTCTTCTCTCTTTTTGGATCTCAATAGAATGTTCTCCCCCTCTCTTGTGGAGATCTATTTGATGTAAACTCTTTTTTGTGGTGTGTTTGTCGAGATCCGATGAATTGTGGGTTTATGATCAAGTTTATCTATGAGAAATATTTGAATCTTCTCTGAATTCTTTTATGTATGATTGAGTTATCTTTGCAAGTCTCTTCGAATTATCAGTTTGGTTTGGCCTACTAGATTGATCTTTCTTGCCATGGGAGAAGTGCTTAGCTTTGGGTTCAATCTTGCGGTGTCCTTACCCAGTGACAGAAAGGGTTGCAAGGCACGTATTGTATTGTTGCCATCGAGGATAACAAGATGGGGTTTATATCATATTGCTTGAGTTTATCCCTCTACATCATGTCATCTTGCTTAATGCGTTACTCTGTTCAATCTACTTTTATTTGCATCTTTACTTTTCGCATCTATATTATAAAATACCTAAATATATTTATCTTATCATACTATTTCTATCATATCTCACTTTCGCAAGTGGCCGTGAAGGGATTGACAACCTCTTTATTGCGTTGGTTGCGAGTTCTTTGTTTGTTTGTGTAGGTGCGTGGGACTTTTGAGGAGCCTCCTACTGGATTGATACCTTGGTTCTCAAATACTGAGGGAAATACTTACACTACTTTGCTGCATCACCCTTTCCTCTTCAAGGAAAACCAACGCAAGCTCAAGACGTAGCAGGTAGCAAGTGGTAAAAGTGAGCGAAAACGGTATTGGAATACTTGGAAACAAGGCCTAGGTTTCATATTTTCACTAGTGCAAGTTTTCTCAACAATGATAACATAATTAAATCATATGGCAATCCCTCAACGTGCGACAAAAGTCACTCCAAAGTTCCTATCACAGAGAACATAAGATGAAATTGCTTGTAGGGTACGAAACCACCTCAAAGTTATTCTTTCCGATCAATCCATTGGGCTATACCTATAAGTGTCACAAACAGCCCTAGAGTTCATAGTAAAATAACACCATATGATACACATCAATCAACCCTAATGTCACCTAGATACTCCAATGTCACCACAAGTATCCATGGGTCAATTATACGATATGCATCAAACAACTTCAGATTCATAATATTCAATCCAACACAAAGAACCTCAAAGAGTGCCCCAAGATTTCTACTGGAGAAACAAGGACGAAAACGTGCATCAACCCCTATGCATAGATTACCCCAATGTCACCTCAGGAGTCTGCGAGTTGAGTGCCAAAACATACGTCAAGTGAATCAATAGAACACCCCATTGTCACCACGGGTATCCCACGCAAGGCATACATCAAGTGTTCTCAAATCTATAATAGTATTCAATCTGATAATAGTGAAACCTCAAAGGTAAAACTCAATTCATCACAAGAAGGTAGAGGGGGAAAACACCATATGATCCAACTATAGTAACAAAGCTTGCGGTACATCAAGATCGTTCCATATAAAGAACACGAGAGAGAGAGAGAGAGAGAGAGAGAGAGAGAGAGATCAAACACATAGCTACTGGTACATACCCTCAGCCCCGAGGGTGAACTACTCCCTCCTCGTCATGGAGACCGCCGGGATGATGAAGATGGTCACCGGTGATGGTTTCCCCCTTTGGCGGGGTGCCGGAACGGGCTCCCGATTGTTTTTTCGTGGCTACATAGGCTTGCGGTGGCGGAACTTCTGATCTAGGTTTCTTTCTGGGAGTTTCGGGATTTATAGGAATTTTTGGCGTCGGTCTCACGTCAGGGGGACGCTTGAGGGGCCCACAAGATAGGGGCATGCCCTAGGGGGTTGCCCCCTAGGCTTGTGGACTCCTCGTCCACCTCCTGGCCTAGCTCCAATGCTCCGGGGTTTTCTTTTGGTCCATAAAAATCACCATAAATTTTCAACCCATTCTGAGAACTTTTATTTCTGCACAAAAACGACACTACAGTAGTTCTGCTGAAAATAGCGTCAGTCCGGGTTAGTTCTAATAAAAATCATACCAAAACCATATAAAATTGTTGCAAGATAGCCGGGCCAATGCAGGGTGCCTGCCCGGCAAGATAATGGTCAACACCGGATTGCTCGAAGTTCTCAAGACTGACGTTGAGATTGCCTTTGCTCTTGGCCGCGAGGTGAGCTAGGTAGGTTTAATACTGGATTACTGAGTTCATGTCACACAATTCAAACTCTCATCCATCATGCCATTATTATTTTTCTAGGTTGGGCACATCATTGCAAGGCACAAGGCGGACATCGCCAAGCAGGATTGGTTTCCCACTCTCTTATGGCGGCCTTTCTTTTCAATGTATGTCCACCTTTTGCATTTTCACATGTTCTTGTTCAAGTTAGCTACAACTACAATTAGTTAGTAGTACTACATTGTAGCCGAAGGTAGACATACAATTAGTTCAGTACTACATTTTCACATGTTCTTGTTTAAGTTAGTTACTACTAAAAATTTCACAATGTAGCACTCTCTAGAGAAACTAAAGATGATACAGGCGCGTTGTAGCGGGAGTTAGATGTAGTAATTCTATGAGATTTTGCGGTATGAAACTTTAGTGTTCTGATTAGCAATATGAGAATTTAAAATCAAGCACATATAATTTATTATTTGACTATTATATAGTTGTAGAAAATTTATTCAATATAAGCACCATGGATGATGCATGTTAAGGGGGATATTTTCCCATGCATGGAGCATGTTGAGTTGGCATAGTTTCATCTGTTTAGAATTAAATTTTGTGAGGCATACTTGATGACATGATGAGTTGTCGAAGTTGCATGTCAAGATAATTAATTAGTACTGATAAACTATTTAGGTATATAAGATATAGAATTTCCATATGCACTTCTAAGGAGGTCTACTCTGCATGTTACTCCCCCATTCCTAAATATACGATATTTTGATAGTACAATTAAACCGCCAAAACATCATATATTTAGAAACAGAGGTAGTATATAAGTACAACTTTAGTTGTTTCTAAGTTGACCTTTTAATTAGTCATTTGTCAGTCCCCGAAGTTGCACATCATGAAATCTAAATCAGCAAGGAGAAAAAATTGCATACAATTTTTATAGCACACAGCTACCTAGTTTATGTTAAATGTAGAATCAACAATCATATACCTATTGACGAAGGTAATTTTGGGAAGACTTGGAATTTCTCGGTCGACTAGGTCCTCAACCTGACAAAAATTTAGAAGAATGGCACAAAAATATTGAACTAAAATAAAATATCTAAGATAACAGACAATAGACTAATTTATAGTGGTACAATGAAAATATGCATCTTTAGCACAGTGTGCCATGCCGGACGAGCTTGCTTCTCGTGACATCAATAATAAAGGGCTTTCCTAGATGTGGTTCAATGCTAATCTCTTGCTAGTGCACTCTATTATCTCTTCGGTAATTATTATTATTAAGTTGGTTCGCCCCTTGTGAGTTGGTTTAATTCAGCAAGTCTTAGGTTTGGTTCACCTTTGACGGTTTTGCTTATGTTTGTAGGATGGAGATAGAGGCGGATCATATTGGAATCATGCTACTCGGTGGTGCAAGTTTCGATCCAAACACAACCCTGTGGTTCTATGGAAGTTAGCAAAGGTTGATGCTTTAACAAAAGAGGAATCTTTAGTGTCTCCATATCCTTCACATTTCAAAAGATCACAATATTTGTCTCAGCACAAGGTCATGCAGGTGGCAATGGAATTATACAAATAAGCTACTCCAGATCAAGGCAATGACAAGCAAGACGGTGACGGTGAAGGTCTTTCTTTCCGAGAATCCTTGAGAAACGAGTGCAACATTGTATCAGCAAGAGTGAAACGAGGTTTTGGAGGAAGATCAACAAATTAAAATGCATGGTAAGACTGAAGCAAATGAGGGAAATGTTAGCTGATGTCCTGCAAGTGCACATGGTTGATTGTAGTTGCTTTCACGAAGTGAGATTATCGATCTCACAAAGAGTTGAAGAAATGGCCATTTGCCTCTTGTTGATGTTTATCGTGTTGTGATAGTAAGTTATTCTTTGATTCCATGCGAGAGTGTAATGACGATGAAATGGTGTAGAGTGTTTGTGAGCAAAATACCGGAGTGTGAAGCAATCCTATATACCTAATAGAGTGATCCCCGCTACTATATTTACACATGCAACCTATCCACCTTATCATATGTGCCACATTAGTAGCGTCATCTTTACTTTTTTCCCAATCAGCTTTCCCAACGCAACGCTTTGCTGGCAATTATGTTTCGCTGAATCATTCTTCATGATGCACTAGTTTGTTTTCTATCGAATGCCCACTTTGTTGGGCCCAACCACACAACTTACTTTTTCACATTAGTTCGAAATCACTAATTGAGGGATACCCGTTATAGAGTTGACTCCCATATCCTTTGCTAGTGACAAGTGGAGCATCGCATGTGCGCCACCTATCATAATGAGAGATTTTTGATGGGATTTCTTCCCACGCATAGGGAGAGATGGGTAGGTTTACATGTGCTTTTTTCGATAAGTGTAGGGGGGGGGGGTCAGTTGTAGCCTTTTCGATAAGTAAGAGTGTCGAACCCAATGAAGAGCTAAAGTTAATACTAATACTCTCTAAAGTTCTACCAACCACTGATACAACCCTACACACACTAAACATTTGCTTTACCTAGAAACAAGAAATAAATTCTACTTTTGTGGGTATGAAAAGATAACTTGGCAAGATAATAAAGAGCGCGTAAATAAAGTTAGTTGTTGACTTGTAAAAGAACAATAAAATAAATGATTGTCCCTAGGCAATTGATCATCTATTATAGTTTTTTATGCGGGAGAGGCCTACACTAACAAGAAGCAAAATCAATTGACTACAAGTATTTATGATTGGAAATATTGGCAAGCATCTGCAAAATTAATGGGTTTATTAAGGTAAAACACAATAATATCATTAGTATCTAAGGTCCCCTATTAATCCCATATGCAACAACTCACAAACTGGGGTTTTGATTTCAATCACTCCAACAACCCGTCACAAGCAAATCAATTGATATTGCAACACCCTACAGCATGAATCCCACACGTGTGCGTAAGACAGTGGGCCCCATAGGATATCACCATAATAACATACAACTCATATAAACAATAGAACACTACAACAACATACGTGGGTACACTTGAGTCTAATGCAGATGAGACCATAGGTCTCAAGTGGGAATATGATGAGGAACACACTAGGATGTACGTGACTTTGCCAGATGATCAGTAGGGGATCCTCGACCGTCAGCCTGGGATTTAGGCAGGGTGGTTATCATGTTTGTTTATCTGGGTAGATTTGCTTCTTATCCGTACTCAGATCCTGTCATGTTGATTGATGCTTGTTTTAGGGATTATATTATTATGTTGTTACCTCATTTTGTTCTAGCGAGTGTAAGGCAACTTAAACGGTCATATTCTCATATATGCATGTGTGGTATTTTGTGATGATGTCCACCTTGTTTCCAACATGTGACACTTGCATGTATGATATTACTCATATGTCTGGGCGTACCTAATATATGTGCTTCTATCCTTAGCGAGGATCGTAAGATATTTGATGAGGCTAGGACTGCATGTTGAGCGTTACACCACACAACTCCTACTACAGTCACCGGTCAACAAATCCCTCTCATTTTCTCGACATTCCATATGACATGTTGTTGCTTGCATCATAAACTTGCAATTTCTCAGGTGGTGTGTGCTAGATGACGTCCAAGTAGTCATCTTTGTCGGCTTGTGATAGCATACACATATTCCTTCAATTTTTGCATCCTACTGGTACATATTCTTCCCAAGTTCCCCTCAGATGCTAATTCTGATATTTGGTTTGCTTAATTCAAATATAAATTGCATTTGCTTTTGATATGTAACATTGCATTCTTGAATTCAGTAAGTTTATGATCCATGTTTATCTTAAGAATTACCAGTTATGTGTCATAAGAATAATAACCGGTGTCTCTTCTTGAGAGGTATGATATATTACTCTCTTCATAATCTTTGGCATTATATAGATTGAACGACCAGTTCTATCACAGTTCAGTATTCATACAATAGTTGATTTTGTTGAGAAAAGCTTTGTTTCATACTTCTATAATTGCTATCCACCCTATGTGCATATTCGTTTTGAATGTCTATCGACAAGTTTTATGATGAAAAAGAAAGCATGACAACGATCTTACTTATTTATATACTTCCTGACCATAATTTTCCTAAGTCTGATGCATGCATTCAAGAAGCGTGCGATTTCAAAAGCGTTTCCGCAACACCGAACATGTTGATGCTCTACCAGGTGTCTTATGTCCAGCCTTATTCCTGCTAATATCTTCTTCTCGATAACATTACCAGGTCATATTATTCTTATGTTCTTTCACTAAGATGTCTCTCTTTTGTGTCAACTACCTTATATCTCCTTCAAAGTAACATTATAGCTAAGCTACCACAAGCAAAGATTGAAGCATGCATGCAGACTTGCCAACCATGGTGTATTTACTATTTGTTGGTATGTACATTGCCAGCACAATGATATTATTTTTATTCTTCTGGTTGTTTGTTGTACATATACTTATATCCTAAGATTTGGAGCAATATCTCCCCATTCAACAGATTATGCATATTAAATTGATTTTTATGCTCTTCTGGATTTGTATATATCTTTGTACGTTGTATCAAGTTTGCTTACTTATTTTATTGTCATACATCAGCGATAACAATGTCATGTAGATGATCAGGATTGCTACAATTCAGCCTGGGAGTATTTAAACTATTGTTCTCAAGTGTTATCTTAGCTGATCTATGAGCTTCAGAGTTGTGGTCCCAGGTGATATGGAACAAGTGAAAAGAGTAAGGATTTCTAATGGCAGAAAAATATACTAGAAGGCTTCTGATTTCTCAGTTTCCACGTGTTGGAATAAATCTGAGACGCACAGTCGATCTACCGAGGACCAAGCAATCACACAAGAATGACACCGATATTTGTTAATGAGGTTCACCGACATAGCTGCATCCTCGAGGCCTGACTACGGGCGCTCCTCCCCGTGACACCATACAATACCGCACCCCGGCCACCTGGGCGCCGGCACACGCCGCCGACTCCCTCGTGTGCATGTGCAATTATGTTGGCATGTGTTACATTGTGTGTCTATCCTCTCATTATATAAGAGGCCTAGGATACAAGTGTCCTACTAGGACATGACTCTATAATCCTATCTACACACCGTACCACTCAGAGTCCAACTGTAACCTACCTTGGATAAAATATTTGACACAATTCTAACAAGCTCCACCTTGGCAAATATTATTCACCACCTTGGATTCATCCATGCTCCGAACCTCCATATATGTACATTGGATTTGAGATTATACCATGAGCACCACTCCTACTCCCACACGTGACTCCACCTACAACTGTGGTCCCTTCTTGTCAGCTTCGCGGTCAACACTCGAGCAAAATTAAGTTCCTCTTTAGCCTACCTTGTGCTCCCAACTTCCTAAATATCCATTCAACGCCATCACACACCAATAACCAATCTGTGTGAAAATAAACAACTCATATATTGGACGCCACATATAAGAGTTATTTGAACTCAACATCACCTCTCTTTCTTAACCGTCTATTTGAAATTTGAAGGAAATTCACCGTTGCCCTGTGTCACCCTGAGTTAAATGCGCTGTCGTCTCACCCTTTCCATGATAGTCTTTGGCATGTTCCACAGCTATAGCACTCCGCCTCCTTCTGTACTTGTCATCCGCACTTTACCATGTGCACTGAACACCACAGAATATACGACCATGTACTCTCTCAACTTTCGACAATTTTAGACTTACCATCACTTTCTCAGATTCCCTATGGTCCATGATGACCCACAAGTATAGGGGGTCAATTGTAGTCCTTTCGATAAGTAAGAGTGTCTAACCCAACGAGGAGCAGAAGGAAAAAATAATTGGTTTTCAGCAAGGTATTCTCTACAAGTATTGAAAGTACCAGTGATAGAGATAGTTTTGTAGCAAGATAATTTGTAATAGGTAACAAGTAGCAATAGTAACAAGGGTGCAGCAAGGTGGCCCCACTACTAGGAAAATGCTTATACATAGAAGTTTAGCACTAGCGTTTGTTTAGGCCCCCACGCTACTGGTAATTGCCAGTAGCGCTGGGTACAAAGCATGCTACTGGTATGGCTTAGCAGCAGCGTTGGTTAGCATGGGCCGCAGGGCCAAAACGGTAGCCCACTTAGCTGTAGCATGGGCTAACCATCGGTGCTACAGCTAGTGGGCTTAGCAGTAGTGCTGGCCCTTGCACATCACTACTACTACAGCAAAAGAAACCCGCGCGGGCCGGCCCCCGCACCCTCATCACTTTCGATCGTCCCCTCCGCCCGACGCCGCCGCGGTTAGGGTTTCTTCCCTAGCCACCGCGCGTCACCGCCACCGCAAGTAATGCTCCCCACTCTCACCGCCCCCTCCACTGCTCCTCCCCCTCTCTCCGCCACCTTTGTCACCGCCCGCGAGCTCTCGCCAGCCGCTTTTGTCTGACCGCCCTCCCCTCGCCTGCCACTGTCACCACCTCCTCTCGTAGGAAAGTCACCGGCCTTCCCCCTCGTCAGCACCCCCGACTGAGGTCACCACGCCATCCCCCCTCCTCGTCAGCACCCTCCGAGAGCTTACAAATTTCAGGTGGATAGGTAGCGGCGCAGTGAGGTGTAGTTCGTTACCTCTAAAGATTTGGCACGACCTAGCTAGATGCTTGGAAAGAAACACACCCTTTTATTGTTATTTTTTCTGTACATGGATTGCTAGTGTAAGGGGTTTCATTTGCTCCGACATGCTCTTGTGCCCCCCTGTAGCAAATTTAGTTGATTTATTTTTTTGATTAATAGCTATGTACCCTGATTTGGGAGATATTGGGTCGGGTAAAAGTATTTAGTTTGCAAGCTCCAAATTAATCCCATATTTGTCACTTTTGTTTTGCTGTAATAAGTTATTCTTGGCAAAATGTAGGTGCCGATTTAGTTGAAATGCCTTGGTAGGTGGTACCCTGATCTGGTAGATATTGGTTTTGATACAAGTATTTGGTTTGCAAGTGCTAAGTTAATCCCAAATTCGCCAGTTGTTTTTAATCAGTTATCTTAGGCAATAGGGGCCAAATTAGATGAAATGTTTTGGTAGATGGTACCCTAATTTGGTAGATATTTATGAAAAGTTTTTTCGGCAATAGGTGCCACTAAAATGCTTTGGTAGGTGGTACCTTGTCATCTTATATGTCACTAGATCTTAGATAATTGTCCATCAAATTGCTTCTCGCGGAAGAATCTCATCTAGAGATCAATGATATACATGGTAGTTCTTGTAAATATTCTATTTTCCGTTTAAGATCGATGCATTGTAGTGTTGACGGTTTTTATGTAAATATAAAAGCTGGACGGAAGCATGTGCATGCTATTAATTTTAGTTACTAAACCTGAATATTCTGTTTTCCGATTAAGATCGATGCGTTGTAGTGAAGCAACTCTAAAGGGTGCTCTCTAGCTAGCTAGCTTCTGTAACGGTGAGTCTTGTTGGCTGATTTGGCATTTACACATGTATTAGTAAGTGTTGTCTAGCTAGCTGTTGAGTCTTGTTGTCTAATGATTGTAGTGTAGCAACTCTCAGCGGTGAGTCTTGTCTAGCTAGATGTTGGTTCCATTCTAGAAGGTGTTAGTAAGTTAATTGAGAATTTTATGTTACTGTTTTTCTTTCCTGTGAAGTGGATCATTCATCCTTCCTCATATTGGTTTTGGAAAATGGCGCCACCACCACCACCATGTTGACTGTGCACGTTACTAGTAGTAGCGTTGGGTTAGCCCGCGCTACTACTACAAGTTAGCTGTAGCGTGATACGTCTCCAATGTATCTATAATTTTTTATTATTCGATGCCGTTATATATATTATCATTCTTGGATATTTTACAATCATTTTATAGCAACTTTATATCATTTTTTGGGACTAATCTATTGACATAGTGACTAGTGCTAGTTGCTGTTTTTTGCTTGTGTTTTACTTTGCATAAAATCAATACCAAGCGGAGTCCAAATGTAGCAAAACTTTTTGGAGAAATTTTCTTGACCGGAAGACACATGATGGGCCAAGTAAGTACTAGAGGGAGGCTCCGAGGGGAGCACAACCCACCTGGTCGCGCCTGGGGGCTCAAGCGCGCCCTGCTGGGTTGTGCCCACCTCGGCTGCCTTCAGCACTGCCTCTTTTCTCTATAAATACCCCGAAAATCCAAAAACCCTAGGGGAGTAGACGAAACACAATTCCAGTCGTCGTAAGTTCCAGAAACACCAGATCCAATCTAGACACCATCATGGAGGGGTTCATCATCCTCATTGGTGCCTCTCCGATGATGCATGAGTAGTTCATTGTAGACCTACGGGTCCGTAGTTAGTAGCTAGATGGCTTCCTCTCTCTTTTGATTCTCAATACAATGGTCTCTTGGAGATCTATTTGATGTAACTCTTTCTGCGGTGTGTTTGTTGGGATCCGATGAACTTTGGGTTTATGATCAGATCTATTTTGTCCATGAAAGTTATTTGATTTTTGATGTCTTATATGCATTATTGCTTATAGCCTCGTATTTCTTCTTCAAATCTTTGATTTAGTTAGGCCGACTAGATCGATTTTTCTTGCCATGGGAAGAGGTGCTTTGTGATGGGTTCGATCTTACGGTGCTCAATCCCAGTGACAAAAGGGGACATGACACGTATGTATCATTGCTACTAAGGATAACAAAAGATGGGGCCTATTCCTACATGAATAGATCTTATCTACATCATGCCATCGTTCTTATTGCATTACTCCATTTTTCCATGAACTTAATACACTAGATGCATGCTGGATAGCGGTCGATGTGTGGAGTAATAGTATTAGATGTAGGCAGGAGTCGGTCTACTAATCTTGGACGTGGTGCCTATATAATGATCATTGCCTGGATATCATCATAATTATTTGAAGTTCTATCAATTGCCCAACAGTAATTTGTTTATCCGCCGTATGCTATTTTTCTCGAGAGAAGCCACTAGTGAAATCACCGGCTCCCGGGTCTCTTCTTTATCATATTTTCCTCGAGATCGATTTTTTTGCTTTTATTTTCACATCTATTACTCCAAAAACCCAATAATACCTTGTTGGAATTTATTTTTATTTATTCTATCTTGCATTCCCGCGAGATCTATTTATCCAATCTACTACAAATTTATCTATCTTTTTTACTCGGGAGGGATTGACAACCCCTCTTTTACACCGGGTTGCAAGTATTTGTTCTTTGTGTGCAGGTACCGTTTACATAGTGTTGTGTGGTTCTCCTACTGGTTCGATAACCTTGGTCTCATCACTGAGGGAAATACCTACCGTAGTTGTGCTGCATCATCCCTTCCTCTTTGGGGAAATACCGACGTAGTTCAAGCCGCATCAAAAGGAATTTCTGGCGCCGTTGCCGGGGAGACATCATCAACATCTATTTGGTTCCTAATCACAAATCTCATATCTTTGCAATTTACATTATTTGCCATTTGCCTCTTGTTTTCATCTCCCCCACTTCATAAAAATTGCCTTTTTGTTTGCCTTCTTTTTTGTTTGCCTTTTTCTCATTCGATCATTTGTTTGCTTGTGTTGCCATGTGCCTTCTATTTGCTTGCATCTTTGCTTGCTAAAAATCTATTGATATGGATCCCCATCCCCTTGCTAATCTTTTTAAAAGATCCAATCATGATGAACCAATTGCTAGTGAGTTGAGTGCACTAGATTATCTTTATGAAGTTTTGCTTGAGATTCGTGAATGTGAAAATTGTGAAGAAGAACTTTATGAAGTGATTCATGATAGCTCCTTCAATGAAAAGCATGCTTGCAATGATTTTACTATAAATTATATTAATGTCAATTGTGCTAATAATATGCAAAACCCCAAGCTTGGGGATGCTAATTTTGCTATGTCCACTACTTATTGTAATGATCATGATTGGGGTGAATCTTCTTATGATCTTGAAAATTTATTTAAGCCTCATGATGAATATATTATTTGCAATAATATTGGAAGTGGGTTTGGAAGAGCATTAACTTTAGGTGTAAATAATCCCACATATTTGGAGAGTGTTCAATATTATGATTTTTTTTATAAAGATGTGTTTGGAGAGGTCATGACTTTCGTTGATGTTAAACCCACTATCTTGGAAGATTATAAAACTTTGATGCATGTGGATCATGAAGAGAAAATTTTGTATGATAGCTATATTGCTGAATTTGATCCTATATGTGATTATTATGAGAGAGGAAAATATGGTTGTAGAAATTTTCATGTTACTAAATTACCTCTCTTCATGTTGAGATTGCTATTGTTTCCTTCTCCTTCCTTGCATATGCTAGGTTCTTCTTGTCTTTATAATTTGTTCTCTTATAAAATTCCTATGCATAGGAAGTATGTTAGACTTAAACGTGTTTGTCACATGTTTCATGATGCTCTCTTTGTGTTTCAATTATTATCTTTCGTGTGAGCATTGTTGAAATCTTATGCCTAGCTAGGGGCATAAAATGATAGCGCTTGTTGGGAGGCAACCCAATGAATAAAATTTATTTTTGTATTTTTCTTTCTGTTCTTGAGTTTTTACACAATTATGCCTCTATTATGATTGTGTTTTTTATGTTTCAATTAGTGTTTGTGCCAAGCAAATCCTTTGGGATCATGTTGGGTGATAGTTGACTTGATCTTGTTGGAAAACAGAAACTTTTACATCCAGTAAAATAATTTTCAAAAATCACAGAATTGACAAAAGATTTGGAATTATTTACACAAGATTGATATACAAATTTCCTACATCGTCCTAATTGTTTAGAATGTTTGGAGTTACAGAAGTATACGGAGTTTTCAGATTGCTACAGGCTGTTCCGTTTTTGACAGATTCTGCGTTCTTTGCGTTGTGTGCTTATTTTGATGAATCTATGGAATCTATCAGAGGGTATGAGCCATAGAAAAGTTGGAATACAGTAGATATAATGCAATATAGAATATGAATGTGTTTGCAACAATACTTAGAGTAGTGATTTGCTTTGTTATACTAACAGATCCCACGAAGGTTTTGTTGAGTTTTGTGTGATTGAAGTTTTCAAGTTTTGGGTGAGATCACGATGGATGAAGCAATAAGGAGTAAGAAGATCCTAAGCTTGGGGATGCCCATGGCACCCAAGTTATTATCCAAAGAGAAGCAAGCAACTAAGCTTGGGGATGCCCCCGAGTGGCATCCCCTCTTTCTTCTAACGACCATCGATATTTTACTTGGAGCTATATTTTTATTTGTCACATATCATGAGTTTTGCTTGGAGCATCTTGTGTTATATGAGTCTTTGCTTATTTTGCTTTTTATTTTGTGTCATCCATCCTTTATGGACACATCTATTTGAGAGAGCCAAAATTATGCTTTGATTTGTTAGAATTGCTCTTTATGCTTCACTTAAATCTTTTTGAGTTATGGAATTGCTCTAGTGCTTCACTTACATCTTTTTGAGCATGGTGTGCTTTAGTATTTTTGAAGAAACTCTCATGCTTCACTTAGATTTATTTGAGTGTTAGTAAATTTTTTTAAGAAATTTTCTCATGCTTCACTTTAATTATTTTGAGAGAAGAAACTTTTATGCTCATGTTCTTCACTTAGATTTGTTTGAGCTATCAAAAGCAACATATGAAATTAGTCCCAAAGTGATAGATATTCAAGAGGGATATAATAAAAACTTTCATGAAGATCATTGGACAAAATAAACTTGATCCTTGTAATAGTTTTGTGGTATGATGATATAATATGTGAGTCATGTTGATGAGTAATTATGCTTTAGTAAGAATATTGATGTTAAGGTTTGTGACTCCGTATGCAAGCACGAAAGTCAATAGTTATGAAATGAAATTACATCCTACCTGTGGTGCATTATTCGGTGTTAGTTATGCTTAATGCTCGCTTATGAGATTTTTCGTTTCTTGGTTGGATGCTTCTCAATCTTTTGCTAGCCTTCGCTTGTACTAAGTGGGATTACTACTTGTGCATCCAAAATCCTTAAACCCAGTTTTTTCCATATGAGTCCACTACACCTACCTATATACAGTATTGTTTTGCCGTTCTAAGCAAATTTGTCTATGCCATCTCTAATCTTCAAAAAATATTTCCTTTTTGTGTGCTCGTACCGCTCATGAAATGGTAGGGTTGGCTGATATTTTTCCATGCTAGATGTGTTATTCTCAAGATGAGTGTTTATTCACTTGTCATGGCACGAGAGTACGACAAAGGTATTAGGGATGCCCGGTCCCGAAATGAAAAATGAATTTACTTTATGTTGTCAAATAATAAATTCCTTGGAAAGTGTTGGTGTCGGTGTCAAAACCGGCGGATCTCGGGTAGGGGGTCCCGAACTGTGCGTCTAGGCGGATGGTAACAGGAGACGAGGGACACGATGTTTTACCCAGGTTCGGGCCCTCTCGATGGAGGTAAGACCCTACGTCCTACTTGATTAATATTGATGATATGGGTAGTACAAGAGTGGATCTACCACGAGATCAAGGAGGCTAAACCCTAAAGCTAGCCTATGGCATGATTGTTGTAATGTATGTTGTCCTACGGACTAAAGCCCTCCGGTTTATATAGACACCGGAGGAGGCTAGGGTTACACAGAGTCGGTTACAATGGTAGAAGATCTACATATCCGTATCGCCAAGCTTTCCTTCCATGCCAAGGAAAGTCCCATCCGGACACGGGACGGAGTCTTCAATCTTGTATCTTCGTAGTCTTGGAGTCCGGCTGACGATGATAGTCCGGCTGTCCGGACACCCCCTAGTCCAGGACTCCCTCAGTAGCCCTTGAACCAGGCTTCAATGACGATAAGTCCGGCGCGCATAATGTTCGGGATTGCATGGCGGGTTCCTCCCTTGAATAATCTAGAGAAGATCATGAACACTAGGATAGTGTCCGGCTCTGCAAAATAAATTCCACATTCCACCGTAGAGAGAATAAAATGTACACCAGTCCAATCTGCTGACGTATTATGCAGCGTGACATCATGCCGCTACCAAGCCTTTGTTTGAATCGTTTTTTACTATACCACCTCAGCACGTTTAGCGAAGCGGTTTCCTTGGCACGTCTTGTCGAAGCAGAGATCGTGTTCCCCTTATTCCGGGATTCTCATCAATACGGACGTGGGTAACCCAACCGCGCCATTGATGGTGGCGCTTGGGAGATAAGCGAGTTTTATCAGGCCGGTGGGGACGCATAGTTTTCGTCCGC
The DNA here is from genome assembly GCF_018294505.1 of Triticum aestivum. NCBI lineage: Eukaryota > Viridiplantae > Streptophyta > Magnoliopsida > Poales > Poaceae > Triticum > Triticum aestivum. The sequence continues at coordinate 607,581,193 of NC_057807.1, read as the reverse complement.
CTATATATAAGGGATAAGGATTTACCTTCTCACCCACGCCTTCTTCCTCCTTTGCTTATCCATCTCCGCGTACTCAAGCTCCAACGCCCAAGCTCGCGCATCTCGCCCCGACCTTCTCCGAATATGTCTGGAGCGGGAGGCAAATGGTTGGCCTCCACCGTCAAGGAGGAGCACATCACCAAACTGCGCAGCGCCGGATACCTTTCCGGCGATATCGCGCATCGGCTGCCCGACGAGGGGCAGCTCATCCCTACCCCTGGGCCCCATGAGAGGGTCGTCTTCCTTCCCCACTTCCTCCGCGGACTGGCCTTTCCACTGCACCCATTCGTCCGGGGGATCATGTTTTACTACGGCCTGGATTTCCACGATCTGGAGCCGAACTTCATCCTCAACATCTCGGCGTTTATCGTCATGTGCGAGGCCTTCCTCTGCATCCGGCCCCACTTCGGCCTGTGGCTCAAGACCTTCAACGTCAAGCCGAAGGTTGTGAAGGGCACGCAAGCGGAATGCGGAGGCGCCATGTTGGGTAAGTTGCCCAACGTCCTTTGGCTCGAAGGGGCCTTCGTGGACTCCGTCAAGGGGTGGCAATCGGGGTGGTTCTACATCACCGAGCCGCACAAGCCTACATGGGCTGCGGCCCCCGAGTTTAGATCTGGCGTCCCCACGCAGCTCACCTCCTGGAAAGAGAAGGGCTTGCTGTGGATCAATCCGAAGGAGGTGACAGGACTCCGAGCCTGCATCCAGAAGCTGGTGAGCAATAAGCTCAGGCTCGTCGACGTGGTCCAAGTCATGCTCATCTGCCGGATTCTCCCATGCCAAGAACGAGCATTCAATCTGTGGGAGTTCAATCCGGAACAGCACCAGGCGCTGAGCGGGCTCTTCGATATGACATACGAAGGCACCTGGAGGGTGCTGTTTAAGGGCGCCGAAGCCCCCGCATCCGCGACGGAAGATCGCGGATTTCGCTCGCAGCATCCAGCTGACGAGGTAAGTGATTCAACCCCGTTACGGGACACTTGTGGTAATTAAACCGATTCTAAGAGGGTTTCAATTTCTCTTTTCCTTTGACAGGAATGGATGGAGAAGGCCAAGTAGCTCATCAGCCCGGCTCCCATGCCAGAAGACCCAGAGAACGCCCGTTTAGCAGGGCTGCTGGTTCCGGCACCGCACGTGGTGCCGGAGAAGAAGGCCAAGAAGGTGGCCACGGGGACTGGAAAGAGTTCCCGCAATCAGGCGTCCGACGATGAGGCGGACTCCCCCCCCCCCCAAAGACGAGGAGGAGGAGGAGGACTCTCTCCCGGAGGAGGAAGAGAAGAAGAGGAAGGCTTCCCCAATAGGGGAGGCCGAAGGGTCCAAGAGGGGGAGGACTATCCCCCCGGACAGTTTCGCCAACACCATCGTTGGCGAGGATGAGTGGCCTCCAAGGGCCAGGCGTCCGGCAAGATCGTAAGTATCCGGATCCTTGATGTGCAATTTCTTTCGTGTCGCGTAGTGTCCTTCTAATGCCGTGTTCTGTCCGTAGCCCGGCCGATGATGATCTCCCCGCTTCATCGAGCGAGTCGTTGGCCCCGTCGGATGTGGATTCACTTCCGATCGCCTCTACTCCCCGCGCCAATGAGGACGCCGAGGTGGGATCCCAGAGAAGGACCCATCAGGAGGAGGCTCCGGAGGCGCCGTCAGGCTGCCTCCCGGACTTTGTGCCGGACTGTACATCGGAACCCGCAGTGGTTCCAGAGTCCGGCGGGCGGCCCCTTCGAAAGAAGGGCAAGACCGTGACACCGGCGACCTCCGTCCAACCGAAGGCGCCGGATAACTTGCTGGAGGCGCTTAAAGGCGCTTCCATCGAGGAAGAACACCGCACTATCATGAGTGCGGTGATTCAAAAGGTTCAGCTCGCCAAAAGCGGGCTGACCGAAGCCTGCAGCAGCCTTCTAACAGGCTTTGAGGTAAGAAGTTAAAATTATGTAATGTAATACCGCATAGACAGTAGCCCCTGATGCTCAGTTCGGTGTTCGGAAAGAAAAGCCGGACTGAGGATCTAACAAGATGTACGCAGGGTTGCTTAAAATATGTCAATGTGGGCTTGCAGGCTACGCTGCTGACCTCTGCCGCACTATCGACGGAGGTCGATGTGTTGAAGAAGGATCTCGAGCGGTCCGAGCAAGAGCTCGGCCATGCCAAGAAGAAGCTCGAGGACAAAGAAGGTGAGTCACACCACTTTGAATATTTACCTTACAGAAAAGGATTTTGGTTGCAATAAAATTAACAAGGATAATATGGGTATTGCAGGGGCCAGGAACGAGGTGGCAGCCCTGAAGGAGGCTGTGTCCGCGGCCGAACGCAGTGCGGCCGCGGAGCGGGAAGAGCGAGAGAAGCAGGAGGCACGGGTGGCGGAAGTACGGCAAGAGCTCCAGGCTCTCATGGAGAAGCATGAGAGTTTGGAGCGTGACTCCAAGACTCGAGAGTCCGAGCTTGCCTCGGCTCTCGAAAGTGCCAAGTCCGCCAAGGCCGAGGCCCGTAAGGCCCTTCAGGAGGTTGAAGATGTGCGACAGAGAAAGTCTTCTGGTCTCAGTACGCTGAGGCCGGACACCCGGTGCCCCCAAGCGACCAGCTGAAGCAGCTGGTCGAACTCCACAAGGTAGCTGAGCAGGCCATGAAGGGCCTTATAGTCCGGCTGTGGCCTAGACAGGCCATGCCTGCGAGCTACTTTGGCCTCGTGCGGCGGCTGGTGGATGCATGCCCCTGGGTGGAGGTCGTCAAGTGCTCCGCCTGTATTGAAGGTGCTCGTCGGGCCCTTGCCCGCACAAAGGTGCATTGGGGCAAGTTGGATGCGGAGAAGCTTCTCACGGACCCACCGCCGCCGGGCAAGGAGTATCGTACGCCCGAAATGTATTATAAAACTGTCCTGAAGGGAGCCCGCGATATTGCGGATGAGTGCCCCAGAAATGTAATCTTTGAGTAAACTCGTTATGTATTATCCTGTGCACTGAAACTTTGTTCATGTGCGCATTAAGCAACGCTTGTTTAATTTAAAATATTACCTTCTATGCGGCCGTTTATAAAATCTGAGAGATGGCAAGTCGTTGGCTTCAGCCCCCAAGCCACGAGTGCTGGGGTGTTCGGGATAAACTTGAGCGCTCTTGTTCCCATTTTTGGGTCCATCTAGGGAGGCGCTCAACACAGCGAACAAGGCAACCGGACTTATAATGCTTGAACACTCTCACTTAGCCATAGAATTCTATAATTTTAAATTTCGGTGAAGCCCCTGGTATTCGGAAGGCCGAATCCGGGGCGCTATCCACGCCTTCATCGGACATTGTCCGGAACTTCGCTCGAAGCGGCGTGGGTCTTTAAGGACCCGAAAAAACCTCTCGAACAGCGACCAGTCTCTCGCCTTATCATGCCAGTCAGTTTTAGCTTTCTCCACTGAGGCGCTCGCCCGGCTCAACCGGGGAGCAATCGCAGTGGTTCTCCCAGTGCCACCTTAGCTGACAGAATGGAACGAAAGGCACCAAAACGTGGGAGCCGGGCAAACCCAACTATTGACCCAAGACATGATTCGGAGCCGATTCATATAATGCTATAAGTTCGGGGTGCCGCACTTGTGAAAGTGTTCGGACTTATCACACCATAATGCGGGGAACATAAGCCCCTGGTGTATTCGGCCGTACCAAAATATACGGGTGCAAGATGTCATATAATGAACATATATATATATATATATATATATATATATATATATATAAGGTAATGTGATTGCAGTCGAAAAGTGCTGCATTATTTATTAAAGGAAGTCTGCTATGAGTGCGGACTGATACAAATAGTGCGGTAAGCGAGGGATTTGGACTAAGTAAACATGTCCCCCTCCAGGGGTGAGCTGCGGACTTGGTGTATATAATCAAATTTAATGCTTGTAATTGAGACCACCTGAGTGTTCGTCGCAGCCTTCTTTCGTCCCTAACTGTTGCATCACGAGTTCGGCAGGTTCGCCGCCGGACAGGGCCTCTGGTTACCGGAGTCCTGTGTACACAAAGAAGGAAAATAATAGATAAAAAAAGGGGGGCACACTTGCGAGCCCCTGGTGTGGTCGAACCGCACTCTGGGTCCATTGCGATCGTGCCCCTTCCCCTGCGCCCATGGTATCTCCAAAGCGTAATGATGTACGCGGAGTGTTATTCTTGCGATCATGCGCGGGCGAGGGTTGGGGCCGCATTGCTACGCGTGCTCTGATCGCGCCAGGTGGTCTTGGTTGGTATTGCTTCGGGCGCGTTTTACTGTATCCGGCCGTTTAATGGGCGGACTCGAGAATTGCCTTAAGAGGCTGCTCTTGTACTTCCGCCGCGAGGGCCGCTGTATGTTCCTCCGTTCGGAGGGAGCATTCCGTATTCCCGTTGACCGTGATGACTCCCCGAGGGCCTGGCATCTTGAGCTTGAGGTATGCATAATGCGGCACCGCGTTGAATTTTGCAAATGCGGTTCGTCCGAGCAGAGCGTGATAGCCGCTGCGAAACGGGACTATGTCAAAGATTAACTCCTCGCTCCGGAAATTTTCCGGGGATCCGAAGACCACTTCCAGTGTTACTGAGCCTGTACAGTTGGCTTCCACACCTGGTATGACACCTTTAAAGGTTGTCTTTGTAGGTTTAATCCTTGAGGGGTCTATGCCCATTTTGCGTACTATATCCTGATAAAGCAGGTTCAGGCTACTACCACCGTCCATCAGGACTCTCGTGAGGTGAAATCCATCGACGATTGGGTCTAAAACCAATGCGGCGAATCCGCCATGGCGTATGCTGGTCGGATGGTCTCTTCGATCGAAAGTGATCGGACAAGAGGACCATGGATTGAACTTCGGGGCGACTGGCTCCATCGCATAGACGTCCCTTAGTGCGCGCTTCCTCTCCCTCTTGGGTATATGGGTTGCTTAAATCATGTTTACCGTCCGCACTTGTGGGGGAAAAACCTTCTGTCCTCTATTGTTCGGCGGTCGGGTCTCTTCCTCGTCGTCGCTGTTTAGCCCCTTGTCATTGTTTTCGGCAATTAACTTGCCTGCCTGTTTGAACACCCAGCAATCTCTATTAGTGTGATTGGCTGGTTTTTCAGGGGTGCCATGTATCTGGCATAAGCGGTCAAGTATTCGGTCCAAATTGGACGGACCCGGAGTGGTTCTTTTGAATGGCTTCTTCCGTTGACCGGGTTTAGAGCCTCGGAATCCGGCGTTGACTGCCGTATCCTCCTTGTCGTCGCCGTTAATGCGGCGTTTGTTTTTGTTTCGACGTGACCTGCCGTTGTTGTCCTTAGTATCCGGACTGCCAGAATTTTTACGGAGATTGTTGCTGCGGGCTAGCCAGCTATCCTCTCCCGCGCAGAAGCAGGTCATTAATGATGTGAGGGCTGCCATAGATTTCGGCTTTTCCTGTCCCAGGTGCCGGGCTAGCCATTCATCGCGGATGTTATGCTTGAAGGCTGCAAGGGCCTCTGCATCCGGACAGTCGACGATTTGATATTTCTTCGTCAAGAACCATGTCCAGAATTGTCTGGCCGATTCGTCTGGCTGCTGAATGATGTGGCTTAGGTCATCGGCGTCTGGTGGTTGCACATACGTGCCCTGGAAGTTATCAAGGAATGCGGCTTCCAGGTCTTCCCAACACCCAATTGACTCTGCGGGCAAGCTGTTAAGCCAATGCCGAGCTGGTCCTTTAAGCTTGAGTGGGAGATACTTGATGGCGTGGAGATCGTCGCCGCGGGCCATATGGATGTCGAGAAGATAATCTTCGATCCAAACCGCGGGGTCTGTTGTGCCATCGTAGGATTCAATGTTTACGGGTTTAAACCCTTCAGGGATTTGATGATCCATTACTTCGTCAGTGAAGCATAGCGGGTGTGCGGCGCCTCTGTATTGAGCAATATCACGGCGCAGCTCGAGAGAGCGCTGTCTGCCGTGTTCGGCCCGGCCGGGGTTATTATATCCGGTGCGACGGTATTCGTCATGGGTCGTGGGGCGCCCACGTGATCTGTAGATGGATCTGGATTGCCTTGCTTTGTCCTCCAATATATCTCGCAAGTCCGGCGCGTTCCCTCTTGGCTTCGTACTTTTGGAGCGATGCCGGGGTACGGTTTTGGTTGGGGGCCTGGATGCCTCTCTGTCACGATCGCGGGGTGGTCGGTCAGCCGTATCGTGCGCTGGTGATGGAGGTATGTATGCTTCCTCCTCTAATCGTGGGAGCAGCTTGCATCTTGGATAGCTTTTGGAGGGGCGTTCGAGTTTATACTCTTCGGCCGCGAGGACCTCGGTCCATCGATCGGCCAGCAGGTCCTGATCAGCTTGAAGCTGCTGCTGCTTTTTCTTTAGGCTGTTTGCCGTGGCGATAAGCCTGCGTTTAAAACTCTCTTGTTCGACGGGATCCTCGGGCACGACAAATTCGTCATTGTTGAGGCTTGCCTCGTCTTCGGAGGGAGGCATATAGTTGTAATCCTCAACCTCTTCGTCTGCCGCCCTCTCGTGAGGGCTTGCTTCTTCATCCTCCTGCGCTGAGTCTTGCTGGAGGGGGTTGTCTTCGGCACTTTCTGGGGTATTATTATCTCCTGTGCCGGAATCTCCATTCTTGCTGTGGCGGGATTTAGAGCGGCGCCGCTGACGCCGGCGCTTGGGCTGTTTCTTTAAAGAATCTGCCTCCGCTGTTTCTTTGCCGTCCCCGTCTTTTGGGGTATCCACCATGTATATGTCATATGACGAGGTGGTCTTCCAGTGCCCTGTAGGCGCTGGTTCCTGTTCGTCTCCGGCATCGTCGTCCATAGCGTCGATGTCTTTGGAGTCGTAGTCTAGCATGTCGGTTAAATCGTCGACAGTGGCTACTAAGTGGGTGGTGGGTGGGCTCTGAATTTCTTCGTTGTCCGTATCCCAACCATCCTGGCCATAGTCCGGCCAGGGCTCTCCTGATAACGAGAGATGCTTTAGTGAATTCAGGATGTCGCCAAAAGGCAAGTATTGGAAGATGTCCGCGGCGGTGAATTCCATAACCGGCGCCCAATCCGATTTGGTTGGTAGGGGCGTGGGAGGTTCAGGGTCCGGCAAGGAGTCCGGCACCTCGGAATCACGAGTTTTGCGAGGGACAAGATTAGTGTTCGGCTCCATCGCCGTGGAAGTTGAAGCCCCCGATGCGGTGTCCATCCACCGATCCTCTATCCGGGCAATCGGCTCCAGACTAATGGCCGAAGCGGATTCGCGTGCGGCCACCAAGGCACTGTTCGGCGGCAGAGCTAGATCATGCCCATCGTCACAGTGCGGCGCGCTTGGCTGTGGCTCGAGTCCGTCGAAGATCAAGTCTCCCCGGACATCGGCCGTGAAGTTTAGGCTTCCGAATCTGACCTGACGGCCAGGGGCGTAGCTTTCGATCTGCTCCAAATGACCAAGCGAATTAGCCCGCAGTGCGAAGCCACCGAATACGAAGATCTGTCCAGGGAGAAAAGTCTCACCCTGGACAGCGTCGTTGGTTGAAGATGCCATCGGGCCTATCGGTGACGGCACAGAGGAACTCTCAATGAAAGCACCAATGTCGGTGTCAAAACCGGCGGATCTCGGGTAGGGGGTCCCGAACTGTGCGTCTAGGCGGATGGTAACAGGAGACGAGGGATACGATGTTTTACCCAGGTTCGGGCCCTCTCGATGGAGGTAAAACCCTACGTCCTGCTTGATTAATATTGATGATATGGGTAGTACAAGAGTGGATCTACCACGAGATCAAGGAGGCTAAACCCTAAAGCTAGCCTATGGTATGATTGTTGTAATGTATATTGTCCTACGGACTAAAGCCCTCCGGTTTATATAGACACCGGAGGAGGCTAGGGTTACACAGAGTCGGTTACAATGGTAGAAGATCTACATATCCGTATCGGTAAGCTTGTCTTCCACGCCAAGGAAAGTCCCATCCGGACACGGGACGGAGTCTTCAATCTTGTATCTTCGTAGTCTTGGAGTCCGGTGGACGATGATAGTCCGGCTGTCCGGACACCCCCTAGTCCAGGACTCCCTCAGTTGGTATGGACGGTACCTGTTGATTCGGTTAGCCGTGGAATGTGAAAGAACGGTGGAAAAAGGAATAAACTTTATTTTTTGTTTGGGAACCGCCTATGATATATCTAGCATGGAAAGTATTGGGAACTACTCGATCGTTTTTGTTGACAGGAAAGGCATGCCACCCAAAATGTTTTGTCTCTATCTTTTTCTGCTTTGTGCTCTGGCACCTCTACAAATCCCTACTTCACTCTACGAAGGGCCAAGGAAGTACCAAAGGGGTCTCTGAGGGGAGCACAACCCACCTGGGCATGCCTGGGGGCCCAAACGCGCCCTGCTGGGTTGTACCCACCTCAGCCGCCTCCCGCACCGTCTCTTTGCTCTATAAATACCTCGAAAATCCAAAATCCCTAGGGGAGTAGTCAAACACAATTCCAGCCGCCGCAAGGTCCAGAAACACCAGATCCAATCTAGACACCATCACGGAGGGGTTCATCATCCTCATTGGTGCCTCTCCGATGATGCGTGGGTAGTTCATTGTAGACCTACGTGTCCGTAGTTAGTAGCTAGATGGATTCCTCTCTTTCTTTTGATTCTCAATACAATGGTCACTTGGAGATCTATTTGATGTAACTCTTTTTGCGGTGTGTTTGTTGGAATCCGATGAACTTTGAGTTTATGATCAGATCTATATTTTTATCCATGAAAGTTATTTGAGTTTTGATCTCTTATATGCATGATTGCTTATAGCCTTGTATTTCTTCTTCTAATCTTTGGTTTAGTTAGGCCGACTAGATCGATTTTTCTTGCCATGGAAAGAGGTGCTTTGTGATAGGTTCGATCTTACGGTGCTCAATCCCAGTGACAAAAGGGGACATGACACGTATGTATCGTTGCTATTAAGGATAACAAGATGGGGTCTATTCTACATGAATAGATCATGTCTACATCATGTCATCGTTCTTACTGCATTACTCTATTTTCCATGAACTTAATACACTAGATGCATGCTGGATAGCAGTTGATGTGTGGAGTAATAGTAGTAGATGCAGGCAGGAGTCGGTCTACTAATCTTGGACGTGATGCCTATATAATGATCATTGTCTCGATATCATCATAATTATTTGAAGTTCTATCAATTGCCCGACAGTAATTTGTTTACCCGTCGTATGCTATTTTTCTCAAGAGAAGCCACTAGTGAAATCTACGGCCCCCGGGTTTCTTCTTTATCATATTTACCTTCGAGATCTATTTTTATTTGCTTTTATTTTTAGATCTATTAATCCAAAAACCCTAAAAATACCTTGCTGCAATTTTTATTGTTATTTATTTTATCCCGCCGTTCTCGCGAGATCTATTTATCCAATCTACTACAAATTTATCTATCTTTTTACCCGGGAGGGATTGACAACCCCTCTTTTATGTTGGGTTGCAAGTATTTGTTCTTTGCGTGCAGGTACCGTTTACATAGTGTTGCGTGGTTCTCCTACTGGTACGATAACCTTGGTCTCATCGCCGAGGGAATACCTACCGTAGCTGTGCTACATCATCCTTTCCTCTTTGGGGAAATACCGATGTAGTTCAAGCCCCATCATAGCACCGTAGTAGTAGCATGGCCACCCGCGCTACTGATAGCAATAAAACTCGCGCCACTTCTAGGGTTTTCCCTAGTAGTGCCCAATCCTTTTTATAGCAAAGGACAAACCAAAAAGTTCTCTTATATAAAGCAAAGTGCTCTCGAGGACACATGTGAATTCTTGGCAAGTTACGTTCATCATGTTTAGTTGACTCGCGTTCGCTACTTTGATAATTTAATATGTGGGTGGACCGGTGCTTGGGTGTTGTTCTTACTTGAACAAGCAACCCACTTATGATTACCCCCTCTCACAAGCATCCACAACTACGAAATAAGAATTAAGATAACTCTAACCACAACATGAAACATATGGATCCAAACCAGCCCCTTACCGAATAACTCATAAATTAGGGTTTAAACTTCTATCACTCTAGCAAACCATCATCTAGTTATTACTCCACAATGCCTTCCCTTAGTTTCGAGGGTACCTTGATGTTCCACAATTCTTTAGTTTCAAGGAACCTTGATGTTCCAGAGTGAATCCCACGCCTTCTTCTCTTGATATGATGTAGACGAGCTTCCCGTCCCAGCCAACAGGTTCTCTCTCTGGTTTTTGAAAATGAAAAGCATCTTGTATACCGAGCCAACCAAAAACTTTCCACGGCTGTCTTCGCCCTAGGCCCCAAAATCATCGATTCTGTTTGTGCACAGTGGGATAGAAAGTATGACATCAATATCAATTGGGACAAAAACACTTCTCAACTCCTCCTCCTTCCATGAACCTGTCGCTGCGTTTATAAGGTCAAAAACTAGATGTGGTGGATTTGCCACAAGAGAAGAGACCGGCCTCATCATGCCGGACCTGGGCAGCCAATTTTCTGTCCATATGTTGGTACTCTCTCCTGTTCCAATCCATTTAATTATGCCTTGTGCAATAACATCTCGTCCATCAATGATCGCCCTCCAAATCTGCGACGGATGGGTTCCCAACTCAGAATTTAGAAAGGAACTAGTTGGGAAGTATGCAACCTTTAGTATCCTTGCACTCAATGTCATAGGACCCTCAACCAAGTGCCATGTCTGTCTTGCCAGGAGAGACAAATTGAATAATTCTATATCTCGAAAGCCCAGTCCTCCCAATGATTTTGATTTAGTGCATACGCCCAACTCTCCTTGCTTTGAATAGCAGCTGACTATCATTAGCAAAGAGAATATGGTTAACAACTGGAGCCGTCAGAGCCACCTATACTCCCACGAAATGCGATGATTGAGTTCCATATTTCAAGAGGCACGAAAGGCCCTCCGCTGCAATCAAAAAGAGATAAGGGGAGACTGGGTCCCCCTGTCGAATACCCCTGGTGGGTTTAAACTGGTCTAGTTTCTCTCCATTAAAAAGTACTGAAAACGATACTGATGTGATCATGCCCATCACCACATCAATCCAACATCTTGCAAAGCCAAGTTTGATCATAATTGCCTCCAAATATGTCCATTCTAGCCTGTCATAAGGTTTCATCACGTCCAAATTCAAAGCACAACGACTATTGGATTTGGATTTGCTCCTTTTCATGAAATGAAGGCACTCATAGGAACAAATAATATTGTTTGTGATCAATCTTCTAGGGACAAAAGCAAATTGTTCTTCAGAAATAATATCAGGTAAGATTTGCTTTAATCTATTTGCCACCACCTTTGACAAAATCTTATACAAAACATTGCATAAACTAATCGGTCTCAACGAGAGTTGGATTCATTACCTTTGGTATTAAAATCAAGTCGTTAATGCACTCTGCACTTTCTTCCCCTTTGACGATTCTCAACACCGCCCTAATTATCTCTTCCCCGCACACGTCCCAATGCCTTTGATAAAAGTGTGCGGGGAAACCATCCGGCCCAGCAAATTTTGTGGGGAACATTTGAAAAAGTGCCACTTCCACCTCATCACAAGTGTTGGGGGCACAAAGCACGCTGTTCATGTCAGCCATGACTTTCCGTGGCACATGTTCTAGCACCCCCTCCATGTTTGTCATTCCCTCAGATGTATACAAATCTTTGTAGAAATTAGAAACAAGATTTTTTAGCTCAGCCGGATCGTCCATAGTGATGCCCAAAGCATTGGACAGAGACTTGATCATGTTTTTCTTCCTTCTCATGCTTGCCCTCATGTGAAAGAATTTTGTGTTCTTGTTCCCGCTATTAACCATTTGATCCTAGATCTTTGGCGCCAGAGTACTTCCTCTCTATGATATAACTCAACCAAACTCTCATGAATCTTCTGTTCGCGGTGGCTTGGACCAACGCGCAAAGGGTCATCTCTCAATCTTCCCAGCTCGCTCTGATTTTTTCCCGGTTCGGACCGAACCAAAAGTGACCTTGTCCAATTGCCTCAAGCTCTGGGATAGTGATAGTAGCTTCTGTTTCACATCCTCCACCCGGAGACTGGGGTGTCCCGCCGACCAAGCACCCTGGACTTCATCTTTCAACCCGTCATGAGATTCCCAAGCTACTTCATATCTATTTTTTTACTTGTGGCTCCTGGCATAGTAGGACCATTGTTGAGTTCAAGATGTATTGGACAATGATTAGAATTGGCCGCCACAAAATGTGTCAAGCTTGCATTGGGAAACATGGTACTCCACTCTGCCGATGCTAATGCACTGTCCAACCTTACACTTGTGAATGATGCACCGATTACTTTCTTCTCAAAGGTCCAAAATCTCCCCCTGAAGCCCAGGTCCATAAGCATGCACACGTCAACCATATCCGTGAACACTTGAATATGGGCATTACTTCACCGTCCAACTCCTTCATGTTCATCCGGATGAAGCACTTCATTGAAATCACCTATGTATAGCCAAGGGAGACTGCTTGAAGAGCTTATATTTCTTAACGTATCCCATGTTTGGTGGCGCAAATGAGTTTGAGCCTCACCATACACTATTGTCATTCTCCACGGATCTCAGCCTGGATCAAGAATCTTCACATCCACATGGTAATCAGAGTAACCCAAAACATCTATTTTTATTGAATTATTCCAAAATAGGCCTATGCCTCTGCTCCTTCCAACACTATCAATAGCATAAACATGATCAAAACCTATAGAACTTGCTAAACTCTCTACTCTTGCCTTATCGATCTGAGTTTCAAGAATACAAAGCATAGTAGGGCAGAGTTTTTCGCTAAATCGCGAAGTTCGCGAACTGTCGAGGCCTTGCCCGCGCCCCGGAAGTTCCAACATATATAACTCATTGTGCCCGGCGGCGCCCCTTAGAGGAGCCCGTCCATAATGCATTAGTTGTTTCAGTTGTGCCATCTTCCCCTTCTCCTTTTTGCTGGGTCAGCCCCTTCTTTGGTCGTTTAATGTTCTTTCCTGGACTCCTGGTTGTGCCATCTTCCCCTTCTCCTTTTTGCTGGGTCAGCCCCTTCTTTGGTCGTTTAATGTTCTTTCCTGGACTCCTGGTGAGACATAATCTGGAGGGAGTGGATTGGATCAAAAAAATAAATAAATCTGGAGGGAGTGGAGGCACCCCCGTTGGATACTTATCAGCCAACACCACTGCGCCCCCACTTGAATCTGGTACAGTAGCAGCAAGGCTAGGGGAGACGACCTGCAAATTGTCCTGTGACACCCTGACTTCTAGTTTCCATCTCCACCGTGACTACCTGAGTGCTCCCAGTGCTCGCAGATCTTTCATTTGAAGTTACTGAAGCTGCCTTCGAGCCACTGTCCACTACAACGGATGGTGCAGTGGCTGTAGTATTCAGATTCTCCTCGCTCACTTTAGCAGCATCGTCCTCCTCCCTCACAATTTCCTCTTCACGGATGACAGGCCCGCCGTTCTTTATTTATTTATTAATAAAACTAATAATGAATTAACGCTAGCTGGCGGACGTGCCAATGGGCCGGCCCACTCCCAGCGATGCCGAAGCTAGCACGCGAGCGATGCGAGGGTCCAGTCGCGCTCCCACCTCGTCGGATCCTTCCCTATTGGGTTCGTACAAAAAGAGTAAAACCTCTCCCGGATTGTTTATATTTGCCTCAAAGACAAAGAAGATCGGAACAAAGATTAAGAAAACATGATCTTGGCAAATTCTTGCCGCCGCATCCTCAGCATCGGAGCCCGTGGCCGTGCTCCGCTCACAGCCGCCTCGCGTCCCGGCTACTTGCTACCGCAACCACTCCACCTAGGAATAGGATCCTTGCTCCGCCGCATCACCAAACCCGCTGCCGTTTGTCGATCGCCCGCGCTCCATCGATGCTACTGCACCTCCCAGCCCGTCGACCCCCGGCCCCGTTGGTACCACAGTCCGCTCAGGATCGCCTCCGCGGCAGTTCTCCTCTCCGGCGTCACGGGCCTCACGGCATTAGCCTACTACCGCCCGTACCTCGACATCGAGGTCGTGCCCTACACTAATCGGACTCATGTGGTCGTCCTCTCCCCCCAGTCGGAGCGCGAGCTCTGTGTTCGCCGCTTCGACGAGGACATGAACAAGTACGCTGCCGAGTCCCGGATCGTTGACCCACTCCACCCCGACACTATCCGCGTCCGAAGCATCCTCGAGAAACTCATCCGCGCCGCTCACCACAACCTCGGCATAGACAGCAACCACGACACTGTGATGCTCTCCTCTCAGAAGGATGCGCAGGATCTGGATGACGAGACCCGAAGAAAGCAGCAGGGTAAGAAACCAAGCCGTCCGCAGCCGCACGCCCGACATCTCCGTGGACTCAAGTGGGAGGTCACCCTTGTCAAAGATAATCAAGCCAATGCAGACTGCGCGCCCGGCAAGATAACGGTCACCACCGGATTGCTCGATGTTCTCAAGACTGACGCTGAGATTGCCGTTGTTATTGGCCATGAGGTGAGGTAGCTAGGTTTAATACTGGATTAATGAGTTCACGTCAGGCTATTCAAACTCTGATCGATCCCTCATTCTTTTTTTCTAGGTTGGGCACATCATTGCAAGACATCGGGCGGACATCCACGAGTGGTTTCCCAATCTCTTATGTGGGCCTTTCTTTTCAATGTATGTTCACCTTTTGCATTTTCATGTGTCCTGATTTAATTACCTACATTCTGCCTTCCTATGATAAAGAATAGTTTATTACTAGACAAAATCTATACATGACACTTGTAAGGAGGCATATTCTACATCTTATATGATACAAATTTAGTTTTTCTATCCAAAGTTACACATCATGAAATTCTAAATCAGCAAGGGGGAAAAGGTGCGTTGGAGTTTAAACCCTAACAGTGTGTTTAGTTGCATATTTCTAGATGTAAAGTTGCATACAATTTTTATATATTACAGGTACCTACTTTATGTTAAATGTAGAATCAACGATCATATTCCCATCGACAAAGGTAATTTTAAAAAGACTTGGAATTTCTAGGTCGACAAGGTCCCTCCACTGACAAGAAGTTAGCAAAATGACACATAAAGATCAAACTAAAAAAGCATCTAATGTTGACGAAGACTAGACTAATTGATAGTGGTACACTGAAAATATGCATGTTTAGCACTGTGTGACATGCCAGAGTTGCTTGCTTCTCACGATATCAATAATAAAGGGCATCCTACATGAGATTCAATGTTAAACTCTTGCTAGTGTACTCTATTATCTCTTTGGTTATTAATATTATTAAGTTGATTCCACCCTTTTGAGTTGGTTTAATTCAGCAGGTCTTAGATTTGATTTGTCTTTGACGGTTTTTCCTACATTTCTAGGACGGAGATAGAGGCGGATCATATTGGAATCATGCTACTCGGCGCTGCAGGTTTCCATCCATACAATGCCCTTGTGGTCCTCTCGAAACTAGCAAAGATGGATGCTTTAACAAAAGAGGAATCTTTAGTGTCTCCATATCCTTCATATTTTAAAAGATCGCAATATTTGTCTCAACACAACGTCATGCAAAAGGCAATGGAATTATACAAAGACGCTACTCCTGATCAAGGCAATGCCAAGCAAGCCGGCGGCGGTGAAGGTCTTTCTTTTCGAGAATCTTTAAGAAATCAGTGCAATATTGTATCAACAAGATTGATACAAGCTTTTGGAGGGAGATCGACAAAATAGAATGCACGGTCAGAACGAAGCAAATCGGGGAAATGTTATCTGATGTCCTGCAAGTTCACATGGCTGGTTGTAGTTTCTTTTGAAGTATGAATATCACTCCCACGAATAGCTGAAGAAACGGACGTTTGCCTCTTTTAGAGGTTTATTTATAGTGCTGTTTTTACAAGTTGTTCTTCGATTCCAAGCGAGAGTGCAATGACGATGAAATGGTGCGGAGTGTTTGTGAGCAAAATGCTAGAGAGTGCAGTAATTGAAGTAAAAAACGAGAGAGCAAGAGAGTATTAACGAAGCTGCAATAAGGATAAAGGCATTCTCAAGAGTTCATATGATATACTCCCTCCGTTCCTAAATATTTGTCTTTCTAGAGATTTCAAAAAGTGACTATATCCGGAACAAATGAGCGAATTTATACTCTAAAATATGTCTATATACATCTGCATGTGGTAGTTTATTTGAAATCTTTTAAAAGACAAATATTTAGGAACGGAGGGAGTATGTTTATGTGAGGGACGGGCCAATAATAAGGTACCCCTCTGTTCACAAATATAAGATGTTCTAACTTTTTTCTCATACGGATGTGTATAAACACGTTTTAGTGTGTTTGTTCACTCATTTCAGTATGTATGTAGTCCATATTGAAATATTCACAGCATCTTATATTTGTGAATAGGAGTATGTGCGAAAGTGTTCTTCTGTCCCGAGCTCAAATGAGCTCGGGTAAATAGTCAAATAAAAAAACTTTGAATTCTCTTGTGGTAACGTTTAACAAATTCTTTTTATGCTTAAAATTTTCCATCACGAAATTACATTCATGAAAGTCATGGAAAAAATACTCGAATGAAGAACCAACAGAGGGTGTCACATGTTGCTCACAAGGCAACAGGGCGCACACTGATGCCTTGCCCACCTCTGGTGCCCCCTTCTCCTATATGAAGTCTTTAGCCCTAGAAAAAAATAAGAGAAGACTTTTGGGATGAAGCGCCACCGTCTCGAGGCGAAACCTGGGCAGGAGCACTTTTGCTCTCTAATGGAGCGATTCAGCCGGGGATACTCCCATCGGGAGGGGGAAATCGAAGCCATCGACATCACCAACGATCCTCACATCATGGGAAGACCAATCTACATCAACATCTTCACCAGCATCATCTTCTCTCAAACCCTAGTTCATCTCTTGTATTCAATCTTTATCCCAAAACCTCATATTGGTACCTGCCGATTCCTTGTATTGCATCTATCCCCTTGTAGGTATGTGGATGAGCCTCAATTCACAAGATTGCAAATCACTCATATCATGAGCAATCTTCTAATGAACAAGTATCTATATTTTGGTTGTTGTGTTCAACGAACAAGCCACACTCAACATATCCTTTGACAGTATTCTATGATGACTTTCACTCTTGTCAATTTGGATACATAAATGTTGTTCCTTGCAAAACTAACCCATGTAGGAATATGGGCTTCAAATGGACAAGAAGTGCTCCCAACTCAACTCACATGAGCATTCACCACAAGTTCAACTACATGATAAAGTTTAACAACATGCCCAAGGTATGTCTTCACATCTTTGAGAAGCTTTACTCAGCTAAGGCAACTCAACAAGATGTGACTGCATAAATGAAAAATGGGAACCCTATTTTGAGCTTAAATGATGAGTATGACCTATGATCAAGTGGTCTCACTTGACTCTTAAGTCAACATACTCTAACATAGGTAACCTAGTTCCAACCCCTCCTAGATGAAGTATCTCTTCTTGCTATTTTCCTCGTGCAGATTTCATTGCTCTTTTTGCTGTGTTTATTTCAAAAAAAACTTCATCTAGCTATTTCCTTTTCTCTTCGTTTGATTCTATGTGAATATCTTCTTTCTGCAAGTCCTATTTGAAATCATTACATTTCTTCATAATATCCGTTGCAAGGAGAGATGAGTTTGGAATTTTTTTGTTAGTATTAAACTCAGACACTCCGAATTTTAACATTCCAGACTCACAAAAATGATCTGTCCTGATAGGATCAATGTCGGACTCACCGATCATTTCTAACTGGAGCTTTCGATTTTACTACCTCTAGAGATTTTTCGGCCAAAATTTTATCTTATTCTCTTCCAGCTCCACTCAATGATTCTTTACCCTCTATTGCATTTGAAATCATTCTAAGCGTAGATGTGCTACTCGATGACCACGCCTATTTGAACAATAACCTTGAACCTCAAACCTTCTTGGAAATTTATGTCAAAGGGGGAGAGAAATGCACATCAAAGCTTCCGTTTCACACCCCTATTGTTACTTTTACTTGTTACGAATCACCTTGCTACAAAACTATCTGTTATCACTACTTATAGCACTTGCAGAGAATACCTTGGTGAAAATCGAGTGTCACTTCCTTCAGCTCCTCGTTTGGTTCGACACTCTTACTTATCGAAAGGACTACGATTGATCCCATATACTTGTGGGTTATCATACCTCTAAGCCCGCTTTACAGTGGCACTAACATCCTCCATGTCTGCTTGGGGCAAATACGGTGCAATTGATGTTAGCACAACATAGCAAGAAAATCATCACAATGATACCACATAGATCAAATGTATTACAACAATCCAATCATATTCCTCCATATCGCAGAAACTTAGGAAAATTACTCGGGCATGGGAACGCAAGGCATAAACAAGAAAACCATATGAACTACAAACGAATGATTAAAGTAACGTGTGTAAAAATCCAGTTATTTTAGGATCGTAATGAATGAGTTTAGACATTACAATGAGACTGTGTGAGAGTTGATGGTGATGGCATGGATGACAATGGAGATGGTGGATCTTGATGTCTTGGCCTCTGATTAAAAATTGAATGTTCATTTGTGAATAGTGATAGCTCACAAGTGTAGGGGATCAATTGTAGTCTTTCTCAATAAGTAAGAGTGTTGAACCCAACGAGGAGCTAAAGGTAGAATTTATATTCCCTTCAAGTTATATCGACCACCGATACAACTCTATGCGCACTTAACGTTCGCTTGACCTAGAACAAGTATGAAACTATTTTGTAGGTGTGATAGGATAGTTTGCAAGAATAAAACTATAACTACTTAGCAAGAATAAAATTACGAGTAATTTGCAAGATAATAAAAGTTTGTTATTTAGTAGAAAGCTTTTGTAACACAAGAAAGTTCCGTAGGCAATCGATAACTAGACCGGTAATCATTATTGCAATTTTATATGAGGGAGAGGCATGAGCTAACATACTTTCTCTACTTGGATCATATGCACTTATGATTGGAACTCTAGCAAGCACCCGCAACTACTAAAGATCATTAAGGTAAAACCCAACCATAGCTGTAAGTATCAGGTCCTCTTTACTCCCACACGCAACAACCCCCTTACTCGGGTATAAGCTTCTGTCACTCTCGCCACCCACTATAAGAGAATCATGAACGTATTGCAACACCCTATAGAGGGGATCCCTCACGCTTGAGCGACATGGAGGGCACCATAGGACAGCACCAAAATAAAACATACAGCTCAAAACAATCACGATCATCAACCAACCCATAGGACAAAACGGATCTACTCAAACATCATAGGATAGCCACATATCATTGGATAATGACACATAGTGTTGAGCACCATGTTTAAGTAGAGATTACAGCGGGGAGAAGAGGTGTTACACCGCTGCATAGAGGGGGAGAAAGTTGGTGTTGACAGTAGCGAGGTTGTTGGTGTAGATCGTCATCACAGTCCTTGCCCCGGGCACTCCGGAGGCACCGGGAGAGAGGGGAGAGAGCCCCCTCCTTCTTCTTCTTCATTGACCCCCCCTAGATAGGAGGAGGGTTTCCCCTCTGTTCCATGGCCTCCATGGTGGCATAGGGGCGGGAGCCCCTCCAAGATTGGATCTATCTCTCTGTTTCTCTTCTGTTTCGCGACCCCCTTTTCTGGCCTTTCACCATTTCTTAAATATCCGGAGATCCGTAACTCTGATTGGGCTGAAATTTTAGCACAATTTTTATCTAGATATAAGCTTCCTTATGGCTGAAGGACACCTCCAACTGACCTACGCGGTGGCCACAAGCCTGACGTGCGTGCCCTAGGTAGGGGACGCGCCCCTCGAGCTTGTGGGCCCCTCGAGCATTGATTCCGCTTCTCAAAAATCACATATATTCCATAATAATTCACTATAAAATTTTATCACGTTTGGAGTTCGTTTGATATGGATATTGCGCGAAACAAAAAACATGCAACAATAGGAATTGGCACTGGCCACTGGATCAATATGTTAGTCCAATAAATCATATATATTATTGCCAAAAGTATGTGAAAGTTGTATAATATTGGCATGGAACAATCAAAAATTATAGATACGACGGAGACGTATCAGCATCCCCAAGCTTAATTCCTGCTCGTCCTCGAGTAGGTAAATGATAAAAAAGATATTTTTTATGTGGAATGCTACCTAGCATAATCTTGATCATATAATCTAACCATGGCATGAATATTAAGACACGAGTGGTTCAAAGCAATAGTCTATAATTTGATATAAATACATCCTCGGGCTTCCCAACAAACAATCATGTCTTTCAAAATATCAATGCTAAAGAACATTATCCCTACAAAATCATATAGTCTTGTCATGCTCCATCTTCTTAACACAAAGTATTTATCATGCACAACCCTGATGGCAAGCCGAGCAGTTGGTTCATACATTTTAACGCGCTTCAGCTTTTCTAACTTCACTCAATACATGAGCGTGAGCCATGGATATAGCACTGTGGGTGGAATAGAATGCGGTGGTAGGGATCAATTGGAGAAGGAAGAAAGTCTCACATCTACTAGGCGGATCAATCCTCTATGGAGATGCCCATCAATCGATATCAACGCGAGGAGTAGGGATTGACATCCAAGGGATGCACTAGAGTTATAAGTGTATAAAAGTTCACAAATGAAACTAAGTGGGTGTGCATGCAACTTGCTTGCTCATGAAGACCTCGGGCATTTGAGGAAGTCTGTCATCGAAATATACAAGCCAAGTTCTCACTACAAAAAAAAGGCACATTCGTGACATTTTGGGCCGAACGAATTTTTTTCTGTCATACTTATGACACTTCTATGACGATAATTGTGACAAAACCCGGTATCATCATAGATGTGGTGGCCTCCTACTTCTATGACAGAAAATGGGCTTTTTGTCCTGGGCGGGCCGGAGACGCAGATGCATGACATTCTTTGGGCCGTCCATGATGGAAAAAACCGTGGTAGAAGAGAGGGCGAGGAAAATATCGGGGTGTTCCCAGTTACGGTGGGTGGTCGGGACCGAGCGATGCACAGAGGTTTGCGTGTTTCTCTCATACACGCACGCGCGTGGGTGCGAGGCGTTGGGCTCTAACTGAACCCAAGCGAGGCATTCGCCTACTGAACCCGAGCGATTGCACTGCAGGCTACGCATTACTGAACCCGAGCGATCGATCGATGGCTGTTAACTAAACCCGATCGAGCGATTCCTTCGCTACTGCTGCTAACTAAAGCCGATCGATGCTGCCTCTGGATGAACAGTGAGTGTTGCTAGGGGGTTTGGATGAACAGTTTCCGGTGGGGGTGGATGAACAGGACCCCGTGGTGTTGCCTCTGGATAAACAGGACCCCGATCGATCGAGCCGGTTGGGGCTAGATGAACAGGAACCCGTGGAGGGCTGGATGAATAGGACGACCCCATGGAGGGCTGGTTGAACAGTAGCCGGTGGAGGGTTGGATGAACAGTAGCCCGTGGAGGGGTGGTTGAACAGGAGCCCGTGAAGAGGGCTGGTTGAACACTAGCCGATGGAGTAGCGCGCGGTGGAGGCTGGATGAACAGGAGCCTGTGGATGAATAGTCGCAGGTGGAGGCTGGAGGAGGTCGATGGTGGATGAACAGTAGCCCGTGGAGGCTAGAGGAGGTCGACGGTGGAGATGAACAGTATCCCGTGGAGTCCCGTTTTGTGGTACGACACACCCCTCCCGATGAACAGGACCCTCGTTTCGACCGTAGCGCTCCAACGCAAGTCCGTTTCCTTCGTTTTGCGGTACGCCACACCCCTCCCGATCAACAGGACCCCGTTTTGACTGTAGGAGGTCCAACAGAAGTCCGTTTCCTCTGTTTTGCGGTATGCCAGACCCCTCCCGATGAACAGGATCCCGTTTCGAACGTGACCGGTCGAACACAAGGCCATTTCTTCCGTTCTGCGGTACGCCACGCCTTGTTTCCATCGGCTGTTCCGTCCAAGCCGGTTGGCTCTCACGCGTTCTGTTGCCTCCCGATGAACACGACGCATTCCGTTGCCTACCCATGAACATGGCGATGACACAGTTTCTCCGTTCCGATCCAGCCATGTACACTAGCCCTGGCCGAACGTATGCACGAGTAGGCATTCGAGACCCCGCCCGTATGTACATATGTGGCCGTATTTACTTTCTTGCACCCAGGCCGTTGTACGTACGTGTACATGCTACGTGTGCGCCTCTACTACGACATGTGCGTGCCTCTACATCGACCAGTATGTATGTACACATTCGCGACTAGAATGACAACACTACATACGCTTCGACCAGGTGCGTCCCGACTGTCAGGCACTTCCTTACGTGCAAAGATGTAGCTGGTGGGTCCCAACAGTCAGGGGCGAATCTTTTTTTTGCCCGTAATATGGGCGCACTTCCTTGCGTGCAAAGATGTAGCTGGTAGGTCCCAGCAGTCAGGGGGAAATGATTTTTTCATTAAATACGGTGGCCCGTCCGGTGGGTCCCTGCTGTCAGGTGGAGGAATCATTATTTTCCGCGTAATAAGGAGGCACTCCTTGCTGCGGCCGTGGACCCAGCTGTCAGCCTCTCCATGTACAGTCCATGCATGATGGAAGTCGTTTCTTGACCACGTTGACCATGCCACGCAGAAACCACCAGGGCGGTGGACGACGGCGGGGCCTAGGAAGGGGATGACGTGGAGCCGGGGAAGACGCGGCAGTGGATGCCCACGCGTAGAGGAGTATGAGGGTTCACTGGTTCGGCTACGGTGTGAGGCTGCCGTCGCTGCAGAATAACAGGGGGTGTGGGTGAGTAGAGGGATGGCTGATACGTCTCCAACGTATCTATAATTTATGAAGCATTCATGCTATTTTATTATATGTTTTGAATGATTATGGGCTTTATTATACACTTTTATATTACTTTTGGGACTAACCTTTTAACTGGAGGCCCAGCCCATATTGTTGTTTTATTGCATGTTTCAGTATTTCGAAGAAAAGGAATATCAAACCGAGTCCAAACGGAATGAAACCTTCGGCAGCGTAATTTTTTTGGAAGAATATGATCCTGGAGACTTGGAGTTCACGTCAGAAGATCCTCGAGGCAGCCACGAGATAGGAGGGCGCGCCCCCCCTGTAGGGCGCGCCCCCTGTCTCGTGGGCCCCTCGAGCACCTCCCGTCCGACTTCTTTCGCCTATATACACTAGTAGAAAAGGGGCCAATGGTCCAGGCCGGTCCAGCCCATTAGTCTCGGTTCAATCCAGAACCGGGACCAATGGGGGCATTGGACCCGGTTCGTGAGCCCCGGGGGCCGGCCGGGCCACGTGGGCCATTGGTCCCGACTGGACTTGGTCCGGTGGTGGGACGAACCGGGACCAATGGGCCTCGCTCCTGGCCCAACACCATTGGTCCCGGTTGGTGGCTTGAACCGGGACCAAAGGCTGCCCATTAGTCCCGGTTCATGCCACCAACCGGGACTAAAGGGTTGGTCCTCGTTGCGGCCAGAGTTTAGTCCCACCTCGCCAACCGAAGGGGAATCGGACTGGTTTATAAGCCCCTTCCTCTCTGCCTTATTGAGCTCCTCTGAAAATGAAAATAGATGCCCTTATATAGGGAATTTAGCCTAAATTCATACGGATTTCTCTTGAAATTCGTTATGAATTTAAGTTGAATTTCCTCTATAAGCGCATCTATGCTCATTTCTGAGTAGTTTTTTATATAGTTTTTTTTCTTTTCTGCTATATTTATTTTTTTCTTTTTATTTCTGAGTTGTAATAAGCCATTACAAATAAGCATATATGCTCCTTTTTTAGTACAGTTAATCACAACTATTTTTTGCTTCTATTCATTTCTGAGTAGTTTTCTATATAGTTTTTTTTCTTTTCTGTTATATTTATTCTTTTGTTTTTATTTCTGAGTTGTAATAAGTCATTAAAAATAAGCATTTATGCTATATTTTTAGTAAAGTTAATCAAAATTATTTTTTCTTCTATTTATTTCTGAGTGGTTTTTTATATAGTTTTTTTTCTTTTCTGCTACATTTATTTTTTTTCTTTTTATTTCTGAGTTGTAATAAGTCATTAAAAATAAAAAAGAGGCGCAATGCTCGTTAATTTGCTTCAAGCCTTTCGCAATAGTGTCAACTGCACTGCACATAGCTCTGTGCAGTCTACCGTATTCCTCAAGGCTTGAAGCTAACCAACGTGCAGGAGCATTGAGCCTCATCGTCATCGTCTCTGCACTCAGGGCTTATAAACAGCTGCGAGTGCCTCTCGCTTGGCGAGGTGGGACTAAAAAAACAGTTGCAGGAAGAATCAACAAAAAAATAGCTGCAGAAAATAAAAAAGTAGTTACACGGGTCCATTGGTACCGGTTCATGGCACCAACCGGTACCAATGCCACTCTTTGGTCCCGGTTGGTTGGACCAACCGGGACGAATGCTCATCTTTAGTCCCGCGCAAACAGCTGAACACGTCACGGTCGCCACTGATACACCTCAGCGCCATGCTGCCAAGTACCACCAGCCGACACAGCTTGAAGCCCTTGGTGGATCTGTCGTGCGTAGCACCTCCGACCAGGCATGACCAAGCATAGCACCTGTCGGCCAGGCATGACTTGACAGCTCCACCGAAGCTCCGTGCAAGACGAAGCCGCTCCACCTCCTTCCTCTGACTTCCAGCGCTGCTCCACAAAACAATGCTCCCAAGAGAGAAACAACACCGCAGTGCCGCCATCGTCCGGTCTGGAACACCAGATCCTAGGGTTTCCCCCGGAGCAATACGAGTGGGTCAACGGTAGTCACACGACGATGCCTTCATCATGGTAACGACATGGAACGCCGCCATCGCCCGCCGTCAGCTCGGTTTTCACCGGCAACTACGTCTCCCCGACTCGCAGCTGGTGCCAGATGACGGATCCCGAGATCCGAACACCCAGCCTCAGGCCGACCACCTCTGACGGAAGAGATGACCACCATCGCCGGCTGCAACGGTCAGAACAGATCTGATCTATGCTATTTTTTAGTAAAGTTAATCAAAATTATTTTTTCTTCTATTTATTTCTGAGTGGTTTTTATATAGTTTTTTTCTTTTCTGCTACATTTATTTTTTTTCTTTTTATTTCTGAGTTGTAATAAGTCATTAAAAATAAAAAAGAGGCGCAATGCTCGTTAATTTGCTTCAAGCCTTTTGGAATAGTGTCAACTGCACTGCACATAGCTCTGTGCAGTCTACCGTATTCCTCAAGGCTTGAAGCTAACCAACGTGCAGGAGCATTGAGCCTCTTCGTCATCGTCTCTGCACTCAGGGCTTATAAACAGCTGCGAGTGCCTCTCGCTTGGCGAGGTGGGACTAAAAAAACAGCTGCAGGAAGAATCAACAAAAAAATAGCTGCAGAAAATAAAAAAGTAGTTACACGGGTCCATTGGTACCGGTTCATGGCACCAACCGGTACCAATGCCACTCTTTGGTCCCGGTTGGTTGGACCAACCGGGACGAATGCTCATCTTTAGTCCTGGTTGGAGCCACCAACCGGGACCAAAGGTCTTCGTTTCCCGCCCTTTGGGCTGCTGAAAAGAGGCCTTTGGTCCCGGTTGGTGGCACCAACCGGGACTAAAGGGGGCATTAGTCCCGGTTGGAGCCACCAACCGGGACCAATGCTCTTGCTATATATACAGGTCTTAGCAGTTTTCGCCAAAACCCATCTCTTTCTCGCCCCGACGCCTCTGCTCCTCGTCGCCGTCGCCGCCGAGCCCTGCCCCGCGCCGCCCCGAGCCCGCCGTCCCCGTCACCGCCCCGATCCTGCCGTCGTCGCCTGCGCACGTCGTCGCCGCCCCCATCGCCACCCGCGTCCCGCGCCGCCCCGTCATCGCGCGCCCGTGCCGCCCCGACGTCGTCGCCACCCCCACCGTCGCCCCTGCCCCGCGCCGCCACGAGCCCGCCGTCCCCGTCGCCGCCCCGAGCCCGCCGTCCTCGTCGCCCTGCCCCACGCCGCCCCGAGCCCGTCGTCGCCCCTGCCCCGCGCTGCCTCGACGCCGTACGTGAGCATTTTTTTATTTTTGTTAGATTTTTTTAGATTCTTTTTGTAGTTCATAGATTTTTTGTTAGGTTAGATGTGTAGTAATTTAGATATGTAGTTCATAGATTTTTTTTGTTAGATTAGATTTTTTTGTTAGATTACATGTGTAGTAATTAATTTGTTCATATTATGTTAGATTTTTTTGTTAGATTAATTAGATTTTTTTTGTTAGATTAGATATGTGTAGTAATTAATTTGTTCATATTATGTTAGATTTTTTTCTGTTAATAGATTTTTTTGGTGATATTATTATTGAATATGCATGTTTGGTGATATTATTGTTAATAGATTTTTTTGGTGATATTTAGATTGTGTAATTAATTTTGTTCATAGAATTTTAATGATTTTTTTGTTCATAGTATTTAGAAAAAGGAAAAAAATAAGAAGTAGTTTATATATAGTTGAACTAGCTAGTTGATTTAATAAACTAATTTATTTTACTATATAATGAAGTAGTTTGTTTTTAGTAAGTACTACTTATTTATTTATAGTAAGTGCTTAGTAGTTGAACTAGATAGTTGATTTAATTAATAAAACTACTTTTATTTAACTATATATAGAAGTAGTTCCCGCGTCGACGTCGGCGATGCCTATCCCGCATCCTCGTCATCGTCGACTCGGCGGTGGAGGCCTGCTTGATCAGGGCCATGTTCGGGACTGGGCTCCGCCGGGTTGGTATTGGGAGGTGCTACCTTCCGGGGGACGTAGGTTGGTGAGGAGGCAGCCCGTTGTTGACCCGATCCTTGTTTGGTGGCGGTCGCGTGGGCCAGTGACGGTGGTGAGGCATCCGGACACCGCGGAGGTGGTACGTCACCGTGTCAGCGAGGAGGACGAGCACGTCCGTCGCTACATGGTTGCATTGGAGGGGAGGTTCGACAATACCTGGCAGGTTCTTCAGGGATCTCACTGGAGCTATGATCCTGTGATGGTTCCTTATCTTTGGGTGTCCACCGCCCGCGTCGATACCCGTCGGGCGCTACGGTTCTAGTTGTATTAGTGATAATATTCGACGATGTACAGACACCAAGAGATGATGTACTTTTGCTTATAATTATTGAATGCATGCTAATTTGAATACTATACTTTATTTTATGATTTGGTTTTGCTTATTTTATGATTTGGTTTTGCTTATTGAATGCTCATATTGGATAAGTTCTCCTTCATTCCCGTGTGCTAGACAATTTGGTATAATAATGCATTCGGGAATGAAAGAGGAGCTATGTACATCGATCATCGATAGTCAACCCGTGATTAATAATAATGATCTAGTTTAATTTTTGAATTATGAACGTAGGCCAGAAATGTCGTACTCATCAGACGACGAAAACCGCCCGGGGGAGTGCGACTGGTGCCACGACGACCGAGGTATCTGCGACAGGTTCATTGAGCTGGACGAAGATCAGCGCTTCAGTATTAAGCTCGAGGAGACCTGCGATGTTCATACGGTACGCAATGACGACAATAGTTTTTTTCGTAATTAAGCACGACTTCAACTATTTTAACGTGTATTTTTCATCTTTTCCAATTCGACTACCTTATCCCATGCTTTGCAAGACGCTATGTCTTGGAGAGGATGGGTTTTGAAGACCATGAAAGTTTCGAAACCAAAAAAATTATCCTAAGTACCCATCATGCTATGGATTTTCAAGTAAAGCTGTACAATGCTCAGAGTGTAACCCATTTTGGTTGCAAAAATTGGGATGCATTTTGCAAGATGTATGGTCTTGATGAGGGTATGCTTGTCACCATGGATCTTGGTGATCCTACAATCGAGCAAGAGAGACCTTCGATTTGGGTCCTTGTGGATACACCTCCAATTCTTCCCTCATGTGAGCTAAACATAGTTATTAAGTAATTTATATTGTTTATTTCAAAATATATAGTTGACAACTTATCTCCATTGACAGCTTATTTTCATTCTTCAAAGAATGTGCGGAAGATGGTAGACAGAACGTACTACACCGAAGGCTCTGAATTAACTTATTAGGAGAAAAATCATTTGGTCGGATTTTGTACTGATCTTGAGAATTACAATATCTACAATCAAACTCCTCAACATTATGGTCAATACGTGCCACTAGTGCACGTGTTGAACTACGGTAACTACCATGGAGATACCCTGGTAAGATTATTTTTTACTATTACAACATCCGTGCATCTTTTTGCACACTTCTAAAACTAGTACATCATTGCTAACTACG
Organism: Triticum aestivum; assembly: GCF_018294505.1. Lineage (NCBI taxonomy): Eukaryota > Viridiplantae > Streptophyta > Magnoliopsida > Poales > Poaceae > Triticum > Triticum aestivum. The sequence continues at coordinate 607,552,995 of NC_057807.1, read as the reverse complement.
AAGTTATTACTATGTTTTTCAACAGATAATCCCGAATGATTGTGTGCCTCATCTGATGTATACGCATGGTAGCCTTCATGTTTTGAACATACAATTAAGTCGTCCTACGAATCTCAACTGTCCATACCGGGTTTCTAAAAGAAGTGGAGACATAACAATCAAAGAATGGAAAAAATGTATGGACAGTCGTAAGGAGCTTCTTGGAAGCAATAAGCAGCGAAGGGCAAGAATTGGAGACAGGATGATCGCCATTCTTCATAATGGAGAGTCAGGGTCTATATTGTTTTATGCTATTTTACCTTAAGGGTGTTAGGTCCTACCTGATACTGATGATCATGTGCTAAGAACAATTATGTAGGGTTGGGTTCGATGACTATGAGGATGATGATCGTATGACTTATTATTAATAACGAGTAGAAGTTGTATGATGATGCATGATTAGTAGGACTTGTTATTATATAATATATGATGATGTATGATGCAAGCATGCATGAGCATGTTATATCTGCGGGTGCAATGAACATAGCAGCAGCGTTGATAAACCAAGGACGAAGATATAAGAGAGGACACTTCTCTCTATTAGCTAGCTATAATAACAACCTAAAAATAACCCCCAAAACCCCTAAAGCAGCCACTTTTGTAAAAACAATGGACTTTTGGTCCCGGTTGGAGCCACCAACCGGGACCAAAGGCCCCTGACTAGGCTCGGCGCACAGGGCCACGTGGAGGCACATTGGTCCCGGTTCGTGTTTGAACCGGGACTAATGGGTGGAGGTATTAGTAACGACCCATTAGTCCCGGTTCATGAACCGGGACTAAAGGCCCTTACGAACCGGGTCTAATGGGTGGTTTTCTACTAGTGATAAGCCTACGTACCCTAAAAACATCGAATATCAAGATAGATCGGGAGTTCCGCCGCCGCAAGCCTCTGTAGCCACCAAAAACCTCTCGGGAGTCCGTTCCGGCATCCTGCCGGAGGGGGAACCCATCACCGGTGGCCATCTTCATCATCCCGGCACTATCCATGACGAGGAGGGAGTAGTTCACTCTCGGGGCTGAGGGTATGTACCAGTAGCTATGTGTTTGATCTCTCTCTCTCTCTCTCTCTCTCTCTCTCTCTCGTGTTCTCTCTATGGCACGATCTTGATGTATCGCGAGCTTTGCTATTATAGTTGGATCTTATGATGTTTCTCCCCCTCTACTCTCTTGTAATAGATTGAGTTTTCCCTTTGAAGTTATCTTATCGGATTGAGTCTTTAAGGATTTGAGAACACTTGATGTATGTCTTGCCGTGCTTATCTGTGGTGACAATGGGATTTCACGTGCCACTTGATGTATGTTTTGGTGATCAACTTGCGGGTTCCGCCCATGAGCCTATGCATAGGGGTTGGCACACGTTTTTGTCTTGACTCTCCGGTAGAAACTTTGGGGCACTCTTTGAAGTACTTTTGTGTTGGTTGAATAGATGAATCTGAGATTGTGTGATGCATATCGTATAATCATGCCCATGGATACTTGGGGTGACAATGGCTTATCTAGGTGACATTAGGGTTTTTGTTGATTTGTGTCTTAAGGTGTTATTCTAGTACGAACTCTTGAATAGATTGATCCGAAAGAATAACTTTGAGGTGGTTTCGTACCCTACCATAATCTCTTCGTTTGTTCTCCACTATAGTGGCTTTGGAGTGACTCTTTGTTGCATGTTGAGGGATTGTCATATGATCTATCTATGTTATTATTGTTGAGAGAACTTGCACTAGTGAAAGTATGAACCCTAGGCCTTGTTTCCTATCATTTAAATACTGTTTAGGCTCACTTTTATCATTAGTTGCCTTGCTGTTTTAATATTTTCAAATTACAAAAGCCTATATCTACCATCCATATTGCACTCGTATCACCATCTCTTCGCCGAACTAGTGCACCTATACAATTTACCATTGTATTGGGTGTGTTGGGGACACAAGAGACTCTTTGTTATTTGGTTGCAGGGTTGTTTGAGAGAGACCATCTTCATCCTACGCCTCCCACGGATTGATAAACCTTAGGCCATCCACTTGAGGGAAATTTGCTACTATCCTACAAACCTGTGCACTTGCAGGCTCAACAACGTCTACAAGAAGAAGGTTGTGTAGTAGACATCAAGCTCTTTTCTGGCGCCGTTGCTGGGGAGGTGAGTGCTTTAAGGTATATCTTTAGATCTTGTAATCGAATCTTTTTGTTTCTTGTTTTATCACTAGTTTAGTTTATAAAAGAAAACTACAAAAAATGGAATTGAGTTTGTCTCATACGCTTCATCTTTTTAATATCTTTCGTGAGTATGATGAAAAGGAAAATTGTGCTCAAGTGCTAGAAGAAGAATTAGATAGAATGCTTGGCATGAAATATGTGAATGATAAGCATGATTGCAATGTTGTTAGTATGAATTCCTTTAATATCCATGATGCTAATGATATGCAAAGCCACAAGCTTGGGGAAGCTATGTTTGACGAATATGATATGTTTAGTCCCCCAAGTTTTGATGAGAAAATTTATTATGATGATAGCATGCCTTCTATTTATGATGATTATATTGATGAAAGTGGGTTCGGAAGAGTGTCAACTTTAGGAAGTAGTGATCCCACTATTTTGGAGGATGTTAAATCTTATTGTGATGAATATGAAAGTGGATTCGGAAGAGTGTCAATTTTATTTAGTGATGATTCCACTATTTCGGAAGAGGTCCAATTGATTATGAGAACAAAGGTGCCATCTATGATGATTATTGTGATGACTTGTATGCTATTAAGAATAATGATAACCATGAAACTTGTCATCATGATTTTAGTTTTCAATTGGATTGTGCTTCACATGATAGTTATTTTGTTGAGTTTGCTCCCACCACTATTCCGATGAGAAGAATTTTGCTTATATGGAGAGTAGTAAACTTTCTACGCTTGTAGATCATGAAAAGAATACTTTAGGTGCTGGTTATATTGTTGAATTCATTCATGATGCCACTGAAAATTATTATGAGGGAGGAATATATGCTTGTAGGAATTGCAATAATGTCAAGTTTCCTCTCTATGTGTTGAAAATTTTGAAGCTATGCTTGTTTTACCTTCCCATGCTAGTTGATTATTGTTACCATAAGTTGTTTGCTCACAAAATCCCTATGCATAGGAAGTGGGTTAGACTTAAATGTGTTAGTTAGTCATATGCTTCATGATGCTCCCATTATGTTTCAATTCTTATCTTTTATATGAGCATCATTGTCATCATCATGCCTAGCTAGAAAGGCATTAAAGAAAAGCGCTTGTTGGGAGACAACCCAATACTTATCCTTACTGTTTTTGCGTTTCCACATGATTATGCTACTGTAGTAATCATGTTTTATATCTTTTGTTTCAATAAAGTGCCAAGTAAGACCTTTAGGATAGCTTACGGTGATAGTTGTGTTGATCCTGCTGAAAATCAGAAACTTTTGCACCCAGTAAATTAGTTTTGTTAATTGACAGAAACGTGATTATACTATGATTCTTCTTGATCTGGATTGGTACACAAATTGCTTAGGACTTCCTAATTTTGTAGGATTTTTGGAATTATAGAAGTATACGTTTGATACAGATTACTACAGACTGTCCTGTTTTTGACAGATTCTGTTTTCTATGTGTTGTTTGCTTATTTTGATGAATCTATGAGTAGTATCGGAAGGTATGAACCATAGATAAGTTGGAGTATAGTAGATATTACACCAATATGAATTTAGAATGAGTTCATTACAGTACCTAAGTAGTGGTTTTATTTTCTTATACTAATGGAGCTTATGAGTTTTCTGTTGAGTTTTGTGTTGTCAAGACTTCAAGTTTTGGGTAAAGATTCGATGGACTATGGAATAAGGAGTGGAAAGAGCCTAAGATTGGGGATTCCCAAGTCACCCCAAGGTAATATTCAAGGACAACCAAGAGCCTAAGCTTGGGGATGCCTCGGAAGGCATCCCCTCTTTTGTCTTCGTTCATCGGTAACTTTACTTGGAGCTATATTTTTATTCGCCACGTGATATGTGTTTTTCTTGGAGTGTCATTTTCTTGTGTTAATGTTTGCTTTATTTTATTTAGAATAATGTTTTGCATCTTTAGTTTCAATAAAAAAAGTCAAGGATAGCCTTTGCCATGCTTATTTTGCTAGTATACATGTTGCTGTTTGATAACTGAAAGTTTACCGCTGTTGCAAAAATTCCCTAGAAAAGTCAGAGAATGATATAGTGTTGAAACTTTTTTCATAACGAGATCTGATAAATTTATTACAGTGGGAATTTTATTTCATAATTTTTGGAGTTAGGAAAGTATTGATACTCTTGCATTCTTTACAGACTGTACTGTTTTGGCAGATTGTTGTTATGGTTGCATTGTTTGCATATGTTTGATTGTTTAATGATTCTATATGAGGATAGGAGTATTAAATATGCAGAGGAATTTAGTATGCAATGTTGAATAATAATTTTAGTGATTTGTTACAGTAGAAAATGATAAGGTTTTGCATTGGTTTATACTAACCTATCTCACGAGTTCTTGTTGAGTTTGGTGTAGATGAAGCTTTTGAGAAATAGAGAAACCATGATATGAGAGGAATTAAGGAGAAACAAAAGTTCAAGCTTGGGGATGCCCAAGGCACCCCAAGATAATATTTCAAGAAGTCTCAAGCATCTAATCTTGGGGATGCCCCGGTAGGCATCCCACCTTTCTTCTTCAACAACTATCGGTTAGTATCGGTTGAGCCTAAGTTTTTGCTTCATCACATGAGTTGTGCTATCCTTGCAATGTCATTTTATTTTGTTTTGCTTGCTGTTTGAATACAATACCAAGATCTGAAATTCTTTAATGAGAGAGAGTCTTCACATAGTTGCATAATTATTTAGCTACTCATTGATCTTCACTTATATCTTTTTGGAGTAGTTTGTCATTTACTCGTGTACTTCACTTATATCTTATGAGTAAATGGTTGAATGTCATAAATCTGAAATTATATATGACTCATTTTCTTATCCCATGGGGAGTAATGACTTCACGTCTAAGAAGTAGAGGTTGTAAATTTATTGAAGGTTAGCAAGCATTGTATTGGTCATTTGAACAATTCATGAAAGAATATTGAAGGAAGAGAGATTTCACATATAAATACACTATCCTAGACATCTTTTATAATTGGGAGCACTCATTAAGCATGACATGCTAAAGAGTTGATGTTGGACAAGGAAGACAACATAATGGGTTATGTTTTCCGACATCTCAGTTAAAGTATATTGTCATGGATCATTCAAACATGTTGAGCTTGCCTTTCCCCCTCATGCTAGCCAAAATTCCTTGCACCAAGTAGAGATACTACTTGTGCTTCCAAATATCCTTAAACCCAGTTTTGTCATGAGAGTCCACCATACCTACCTATGGATTGAGTAAGATCCTTCAAGTAAGTTGTCATCGGTGCAAGCAATAAAAATTGCTCTCTAAATATGTATGATCTTTGGTGTGAAGAAAATAGCTTTATACGATCTCTTGTTATGGAAGCAATAAAAGCGACGGACCGCATAATAAAGGACCATATACAAGTGGCAATATAAAGTGACGTTCATTCGCATTAAGATTTTGTGCATACAACCTTAAGAGCGGATGACAACTTCTGCTTCCCTCTGCGAAGGGCCTATCTTTTACTTTATGTCTTTTACTTTTATGCAAGAGTCAAGGTGATCTTCATCTTTCCTTTTTTCATTTTATCCTTTGGCAAGCACCTCGTGTTGGGAAGATCCTGATATATTTATCCAATTGGATGTAAGTTAGCATGAACTATTATTGTTGACATCACCCAAAGGTGAATACGTTGGGAGGCAACACTATAAGCCCCTATCTTTCTTAGTGTCTGATTGAAACTCCATAACCATTAGTATTGCGTGAGTGTTAGCCGGAGACTATGATGCCCCCACAAGTTGGGATGAGACTCCGGACTTTATGAAAAATAAAAGAGGCCAAAGAAGCCCAAATAAAAAAGAGGCCAAAGAAGCCCACCAAAATAAAAAAAGAGAGAGAGAGAGAAAATGAGAGAAAATGAGAGAAGGGACAATGTTACTATCCTTTTACCATGCTTGTGCTTCAAAGTAGCACCATGATATTCATGATAGAAAGTCTCTTATGTTGTCACTTTCATATACTAGTGGGAATTTTTCATTATAGAACTTGTCTTGTATATTCCAATGATGGGCTTCCTCAAATCGCCCTAGATCTTCGTGAGCAAGCAAGTTGGATGCACACCCACTTAGTTTCTTTTGTTGAGCTTTCATACATTTATAGCTCTAGTGCATCCGTTGCATGGCAATCCCTACTCCTCGCATTGACATCAATTGATGGGCATCTCCATAGCCCGTTGATTAGCCATGTAAATGTGAGACTTTCTCCTTTTTTGTCTTCTCCACATAATCCCTATCATCATACTCTACTCCACCCATAGTGCTATATCCATGGCTCATGCTCATGTATTGCGCGAGGGTTGAAAAAGCTGAAGTGCGTTAAAATGTATGAACCAATTGCTTGGCTGAAAACGGGGTTGTGCATGATGGGAGCATTTTGTGTGACGAAAATGAAGCATGGCCTAACTATATGATTTTGTAGGGATAAGCTTTCTTTGTCTATGTTATTTTGATAAGACATGATTACTTGTTAGTATGCTTGAAGTATTACTACTTTTATGTCAATATTAAACTTTTTTCATGCCACAATAAAGAAAACTACATTGAGAAATATGCTAGGTAGCTTTCCACATCAAAAATTCTGTTTTTATCATTTACCTATTCGAGGACGAGCAGGAATTAAGCTTGGGGATGCTTGATACATCTCCAACGTATCTATAATTTTTGATTGTTCCATGTTATTATATTATCTGTTTTGTATGTTTAATGGGCTCTGTTATACACTTTTATATTATTTTTGGGACTAACCTATTAACCGGAGGCCCAGCCCAAATTGCTGTTTTTTTGCCTATTTCAGTGTTTCGCAAAAAAGGAATATCAAACGGAGTCCAAACGGAATGAAACCCTCGGGAGAGTTATTTTTGGAACAAACGCAATCCAGGAGACTTGGAGTAGACGTCGGGGAAGCAATGAGGAGGCCACGAGGGTCTAGGGCGCGCCCTACCCCCTGGGCGTGCCCCCACCCTCATGGGCCCCTCATGGCTCCCCTGACCGACTTCTTCCGCCTATATATATCCATATACCCCGAAAACTTCCGGGAGCACAATAGATCAGGAGTTCCGCTGCCGCAAGCCTCTGTAGCCACCAAAAACCAATCGGGACCCTGTTCCGGCACCCTGCCGCAGGGGGGATCCCTCATCGATGGCGATCTTCATCATCCCGGTGCTCTCCATGACGAGGAGGGAGTAGTTCACCCTCGGGGCTGAGGGTATGTACCAGCAGCTATGTGTTTGATCTCTCTCTCTCTCTCGTGTTCTTGATTCGACACGATCTTTATGTATCGCGAGCTTTGCTATTATAGTTGGATCTTATGATGTTTCTCTCCCTCTACTCTCTTGTAATGGATTGAGTTTTCCCTTTGAATTCATCATATCGGATTGAGTCTTTAAGGATTTGAGAACACTTGATGTATGTCTTGCATGTGCTTATCTGCGGTGACAATGGAATATTCACGTGATCTACTTGCTGTATGTTTTGGTGATCAACTTGCGGGTTTTGTGACCTTGTGAACTTATGCATAGGGGTTGGCACACGTTTTCGTCTTGACTCTCCGGTAGAAACTTTGGGGCACTCTTTGAAGTACTTTGTGTTGGTTGAATAGATGAATATGAGATTGTGTGATGCATATCGTATAATCATACCCATGGATACTTGAGGTGACATTGGAGTATCTAGGTGACATTAGGGTTTTGGTTGATTTGTGTCTTAAGGTGTTATTCTAGTATGAACTCTAGGATAGATCGAACAGAAAGGATAACTTTGAGGTGGTTTCGTACCCTACAATAATCTCTTCGTTTGTTCTCCACTATTAGTGACTTTGGAGTGACTCTTTGTTGCATGTTGAGGGATTGTTATATGATCCAATTATGTTATTATTGTTGAGAGAACTTGCACTAGTGAAAGTATGAACCCTAGGCCTTGTTTCCTAGCATTGCAATACAGTTTACGCTCACTTTTACCACTTGTTACCTTGCTGTTTTTATATTTTAATATTACAAATACTCATATCTACCATCCATATTGCACTTGTATCACCATCTCTTCGCCAAACTAGTGCACCTACACAATTTACCATTGTATTGGGTGTGTTGGGGACACAAGAGACTCTTTGTTATTTGGTTGCAGGGTTGTTTGAGAGAGACCATCTTTATCCTACACCTCCCACGGATTTATAAACCTTAGGTCATCCACTTGAGGGAAATTTGCTACTGTCCTACAAACGTCTACAAGGAGAAGGTTGCGTAGTAGACATCATTCTCCTACTGGTTCGATAACCTTGGTATCATCACTGAGGGAAATACCTACCGTAGTTGTGCTGCATAATCCCTTCCTCTTTGGGGAAATACCGACGTAGTTCAAGCCGCATCGAAAGGAATTTCTGGCACAGTTGCCGGGGAGACACCATCAACATCTATTTGGTTCCTAATCACAAATCTCATCTCCTTGCAATTTACATTATTTTCCATTTGCCTCTCATTTTCATCTCCCCCACTTCATAAAAAATTACCTTTTTATTTGCCTTCTTTTTCATTTGCCTTTTTCTCATTCGATCATTTGTTTTCTTGTGTTGCCATGTGCCTTCTATTTGCTTGCATCTTTGCTTGCTAAAAATCTATTGATATGGATCCCCATCCACTTGCTAATCTTTTTAAAAGATCCAATCATGATGAACCAATTACTAGTGAGTTGAGTGCACTAGATTATCTTTATGAAGTTTTTCTTGAGATTCGTGAATGTGAAAATTGTGATGAAGAACTTTATGAAGGGAGTCATGATAACTCCTTGAATGAAAAGCATGCTTGCAATGATTTTACTATAAATTATATTAATGTCAATTGTGCTAATAATATGCAAAACCCCAAGCTTCGGGATGCTAATTTTGCTATGTCCACTACTTATTGTAATGATCATGATTGGGGTGATTCTTTTTATGATCTTGAAAATTTATTTAAGCCTCATGATGAATATATTATTTGCAATAATATTGAAAGTGGGTTTGGAAGAGCGTTAACTTTAGGTATAAATAATCCCACATATTTGGAGAGTGTTCAGTATTATGATTTTTTTATAAAGATGGGTTTGGAGAGGTCATGACTTTAGTCGATGTTAATCCCACTATCTTGGAAGATTATAAAACTTTTATGCATGTGGATCATGAAGAGAAAATTTTGTGTGATAGCTATATTGTTGAATTTGATCCTATATGTAATTATTACGAGAGAGGAAAATATGGTTGTAGAAATTTTCATGTTACTAAATTACCTCTCTTCATGTTGAGATTGCTATTGTTTCCTTCTCCTTCCTTGCATATGCTAGGTTCTTCTTGTCTTTATAATTTGTTCTCTTATAAAATTCCTATCCATAGGAAATATGATAGACTTAAATGTGTTTGTCACATGTTTCATGATGCTCTCTTTGTGTTTCAATTATTATCTTTCATGTGAGCATCGTTGAAATCTTATGCCTAGCTAGGGGCGTAAAATGATAGCGCTTGTTGGGAGGCAACCCAATGAATAAAATTTATTTTTGTCTTTTTCTTTCTGTTCTTGAGTGTTTACACAATTATGCCTCTGTTATGATTGTGTTTTTATGTTTCAATTAGTGTTTGTTCCAAGCAAAGCCTTTGGGATCATGTTGGGTGATAGTTGACTTGACATTGTTGGAAAACAGAAACTTTTACATCCAGTAAAATAATTTTCAAAAATCACAGAATTGACAGAAGATTCTGAATTATTTACACAAGATTGATATAAAAATTTCCTACATTGTCCTAATTGTTTAGAGTGTTTGGAGTTACAAAAGTATACAAAGTTTTCAGATTGCTACAGACTATCCCGTTTTTTTACAGATTCTACTTTTTGCGTTGTGTGCTTATTTTGATGAATCTATGGATTCTATCGGAGGGTATTAGCCATAGCAAAGTTGCAATACAGTAGATATAATGCAATATAAAGTATGAATGTGTTTGCAACAGTACTTAGAGTAGTGATTTGCGTTGTTATACTAATGGATCTCACAAAGGTTTTGTTGAGTTTTGTGTGATTGAAGTTTTCAAGTTTTGGGTGAGATCACGATGGATGAAGGTATAAGGATTAAGAAGAGCCTAAGCTTGGGGATGCCCATGGCACCCCAAGTTATTATCCAAAGAGAAGCAAGCAACTAAACTTGGGGATGCCCCTGAGTGGCATCCCCTCTTTCTTCTAACGACCATCGGTATTTTATTTGGAGCTATATTTTTATTCGTCACATATCATGAGTTTTGCTTGGAGCGCCTTGTGTTATATGAGTCTTTTCTTATTTTGCTTTTTATTTTGTGTCATCTATCCTTGATGGACACATCTATTTGAGATAGACAAAAATATGCTTTGATTTGTTAGAATTGCTCTTTATGCTTCACTTGAATCTTTCTGAGTTATGGAATTGCTCTAGTGCTTCACTTACATCTTTTTGAGCATGGTATGCTTTAGTATTTTTTGAAGAAATGCTCTCGTGCTTCACTTAGATTTATTTGAGAGTTAGTAAAAAAATTAAGAAATTTTCTCATGCTTCACATAAATTATTTTGAGAGGAGATACTTTTATGCTCATGTTCTTCACTTAGATTTGTTTGAGCTATCAAAAGCAACATATGAAATTAGTCCCAAAGTGATAGATATTCAAGAGGGATATAATAAAAACTTTCATGAAGATCATTGGACAAAATAAACTTGATTCTTTGTAATAGTTTTGTGGTATGATGATATAATATGTGAGTCATGTTGATGAGTAATTATGCTTTAGTAAGAATATTGATGTTAAGGTTTGTGATTCCCTATGCAAGCACGAAAGTCAATAGTTATGAAATGAAATTACATCCTACTTGTGGTGCATTATTCGGTGTTAGTTATGCTTAATGCTCGCTTATGAGCTTTTTCGTTTCTTGGTTGGATGCTTCTCAATCTTTTGCTAGCCCTCACTTGTACTAAGTGGGATTACTACTTGTGCATCCAAAATCCTTAAATCCAGTTTTTGCCATATGAGTCCACTATACCTACCTATATGCGGTATTATTTTGCCGTTCTAAGTAAATTTGTCTGTGCCATCTCTAATCTTCAAAAAATATTTCCTTTTTGTGTGCTCGTACCGCTCATGAAACGGTAGGGGTGGCTGATATTTTTTGATGCTAGATGTCTCAAGATGAGTGTTTATTCACTTGTCATTGCACGAGAATACGACAAAGGTTTTAGGGATGCCCAGTCCCGAAATGAAAAATAAATTTACTTTATGTTGTCATATAATAAATTCCTTGGAAAGTGTTGGTATGGACGGTACCTGTGGATTTGGTTAGATGTGGAATGCGAAAGAATGGTTGAAAAAGGAATAAACTTTATTTTCTGTTTAGGAACCGTCTATGATATATCTAGCATGGAAAGTATTGGATCTACCCGATCGTTTTCGTTGACAGGAAAGGCATGCCACCCAAAATGTTTTATGTCTATCTTTTTCCGCTTTGTGCTCTGGCACCTCTACAAATCCCTTCTTCCCTCTGCGAAGGGCCAAGAAAGTACCAAAGGGGGATCCGAGGGGAGCACAACCCACCTGGGCTCGCGTGGGGCCCCAGGCGCGCCCTGCTGGGTTGTGCCCACCTCGGCCGCCTCCCGCACCGCCTCTTTGCTCTATAAATACCCCGAAAATCCAAAAACCCTAGGGGAGTAGACAAGTACAATTCCAGCCGCCGCAAGGTCCAGAAACACCAGATCCAATCTAGACACCATCACGGAGGGGTTCATCATCCTCATTGGTGCCTCTCCGGTGATGCATGGGTAGTTCATTGTAGACCTACGTGTCCATAGTTAGTAGCTAGATGGATTCCTCTCTTTCTTTTCATTCTCAATACAATGGTCTCTTGGAGATCTACTTGATGTAACTCTTTTTGCGGTGTGTTTGTTGGAATCCGATGAACTTTGAGTTTATGATCAAATCTATATTCTTATCCATGAAAGCTATTTAAGTTTTGATCTCTTATATGCATGATTGCTTATAGCCTCGTATTTCTTCTTCGAATATTTGGTTTAGTTAGGCCGACTAGATCGATTTTTCTTGCCATGGGAAGAGGTGCTTTGTGATGGGTTCGATCTTACGGTGCTGAATCCCAGTGACAGAAGGGGATATGACACGTATGTATCGCTGCTATTAAGGATAGCAAGATGGGGTCTATTCCTACATGAATAGATCCTGTCTACATCATGTCATCGTTCTTATTGCATTACTCCATTTTCCATGAACTTAATACACTAGATGCATGCTGGATAGCGGTCGATGTGTGGAGTAATAGTAGTAGATGCAGGCAGGAGTCGGTCTACTAATGTTGGACGTGATGCCTATATAATGATCATTGCCTGGATATCGTCATAATTATTTGAAGTTCTATCAATTGCCCAATAGTAATTTGTTTACCCGTCGTATGCTATTTTTTCGCGAGAGAAGCCACTAGTGAAATGTACGGCCCCCGGGTCTCTTCTTTATCATATTTGCCTTCGAGATCTATTTTTATTTGCTTTTATTTTCAGATCTATTAATCCAAAAACCCTAAAAATACCTTTCTGCAATTTATTGTTATTTATTTTATCCCGCATTCCCGCGAGATCTATTTTTCCAATCTACTACAAATTTATCTATCTTTTTACCCGGGAGGGATTGACAACCCCGCTTTTACATCAGGTTGCAAGTATTTGTTCTTTTTGTGCAGGTACCATTTACATAGTGTTGCATGGTGTTGGGTTTCGTAGTAATTTCAAAAAATTTCCTACGCACACACAGGATCATGTGATGCATAGCAACGAGGGGAGAGTATTGTCTACGTACCCAACGCAGACCGACTGCGGAAGCGATGACACGACGTAGAGGAAGTAGTTGTACGTCTTCACGATCCAACCGATCAAGTACCGAAACTACGGCACCTCCGAGTTTGAGCACACGTTCAGCTCGATGACGATCCCCGGACTCCAATCCAGCAAAGTGTCGGGGAAGAGTTTCGTCAGCACGACGGCGTGGTGACGATCTTGATGAACTACAGCAGCAGGGCTTCGCCTAAACTCCGCTACAGTATTATCGAGGAATATGGTGGCAGGGGGCACCGCACACGGCTAAGGAATAGATCACGTGGATCAACTTGTGTCAACTTGTGTGTTTAGAGGTGCCCCTGCCTCCGTATATAAAGGAGGAGAGGAGGGGAGGCTGGCCGGCCAAGGGGGGGAGGCGCAGGAGAGTCCTACTCCCTCTGGGAGTAGGATTCCCCCTCCAATCCTAGTCCAACTAGGATTCCTCGGAGGGGAAAAGAGGAGGAGGGGGCCAGCCACCTCTCCTAGTCCTAATAGGACTAGGGGAAGGGGGGGCGCGCAGCCCATCTAGGGCAGCCCCTTCTCTTTTCCACTAAGGCCCACTATGGCCCAAATAGCTCCCGGGGGGTTCCGGTAACCCTCCCGGTATTCCGGTAAAATCCCGATTTCACCCGGAACACTTCCGATATCCAAATATAGGCTTCCAATATATCAATCTTTACGTCTCGACCATTTCGAGACTCCTCGTCATGTCCGTGATCACATCCGGGACTCCGAACAACCTTCGGTACATCAAAATACATAAACTCATAATATAACTGTCATCGTAACCTTAAGCGTGCGGACCCTACGGGTTCGAGAACAATGTAGACATGACCGAGACATGTCTCTGGTCAATAACCAATAGCGGGACCTGGATGCCCATATTGGCTCCTACATATTCTACGAAGATCTTTATCGGTCAGACCGCATAACAACATACGTTGTTCCCTTTGTCATCGGTATGTTACTTGCCCGAGATTCGATCGTCGGTATCCAATACCTAGTTCAATCTCGTTACTGGCAAGTCTCTTTACTCGTTCCGTAATACATCATCTCACAACTAACATATTAGTTGTAATGCTTGCAAGGCTTATGTGATGTGTATTACCGAGAGGGCCCAGAGATACCTCTCCGACAATCGGAGTGACAAATCCTAATCTCGAAATACGTCAATCCAACATCGACCATTGGAGACACCTGTAGTACTCCTTTATAATCACCAAGTTACGTTGTGACGTTTGGTAGTACCCAAAGTGTTCCTCCGGTAAACGGGAGTTGCATAATCTCATAGTCATAGGAACATGTATAAGTCATGAAGAAAGCAATAGCAACATACTAAACGATCGGGTGCTAAGCTAATGGAATGGGTCATGTCAATCAGATCATTCTGCTAATGATGTGACCTCGTTAATCAAATAACAACTCATTGTTCATGGTTAGGAAACATAACCATCTTTGATTAACGAGCTAGTCAAGTAGAGGCATACTAGTACACTTTGTTTGTCTATGTATTCACACATGTATTATGTTTCCGGTAAATACAATTCTAGCATGAATAATAAACATTTATCATGATTATAAGGAAATAAATAATAACTTTATTATTGCCTCTAGGGCATATTTCCTTCAGTCTCCCACTTGCACTAGAGTCAATAATCTAGATTACACTGTAATGATTCTAACACCCATGGAGCCTTGGTGCTGATCATGTTTTGCTCGTGGAAGAGGCTTAGTCAATGGGTCTGCAACATTCAGATCCGTATGTATCTTGCAAATCTCTATGTCTCCCACCTGGACTAGATCCCGGATGGAGTTGAAGCGTCTCTTGATGTGTTTGGTCCTTTTGTGAAATCTGGATTCCTTTGCCAAGGCAATTGCACCAGTATTGTCACAAAAGATTTTCATTGGACCCGGTGCACTAGGTATGACACCTAGATCGGATATGAACTCCTTCATCCAGACTCCTTCATTTGCTGCTTCCGAAGCAGCTATGTATTCCGCTTCACATGTAGATCCCGCTACGACGCTTTGTTTAGAACTGCACCAACTGACAGCTCCACCGTTTAATGTAAACACGTATCCGGTTTGCGATTTAGAATCGTCCGGATCAGTGTCAAAGCTTGCATCAACGTAACCTTTTATGATGAGCTCTTTGTCACCTCCATATATGAGAAACATATCCTTAGTCCTTTTCAGGTATTTCAGGATGTTCTTGACCGCTGCCCAGTGATCCACTCCTGGATTACTTTGGTACCTCCCTGCTAAACTTATAGCAAGGCACACATCAGGTCTGGTACACAGCATTGCATACATGATAGAGCCTATGGCTGATGCATAGGGAACATCTTTCATATTCTCTCTATCTTCTGCAGTGGTCGGGCATTGAGTCTTACTCAATTTCACACCTTGTAATACAGGCAAGAATCCTTTCTTTGCTTGATCCATTTTGAATTTCTTCAAAATCTTGTCAAGGTATGTGCTTTGTGAAAGTCCAATTAAGCGTCTTGATCTATCTCTATAGATCTTAATGCCTAATATGTAAGCAGCTTCACCGAGGTCTTTCATTGAAAAACTTTTATTCAAGTATCCCTTTATGCTATCCAGAAATTCTATATCATTTCCAATCAGTAATATGTCATCCACATATAATATCAGAAATGCTACAGAGCTCCCACTCACTTTCTTGTAAATACAGGCTTCTCCGAAAGTCTGTATAAAACCAAATGTTTTGATCACACTATCAAAACGTTTATTCCAACTCCGAGAGGCTTGCACCAGTCCATAAATGGATCGCTGGAGCTTGCACACTTTGTTAGCTCCCTTTGGATCGACAAAACCTTCTGGTTGCATCATATACAACTCTTCTTCCAGAAATCCATTCAGGAATGCAGTTTTGACATCCATTTGCCAAATTTCATAATCATAAAATGTGTCAATTGCTAACATGATTCGGACGGACTTAAGCATCGCTACGGGTGAGAAGGTCTCATCGTAGTCAATCCCTTGAACTTGCCGAAAACCTTTTGCGACAAGTCGAGCTTTGTAGACAGTAACATTACCATCAGCGTCAGTCTTCTTCTTAAAGATCCATTTATTCTCAATTGCTTGCCGATCATCGGGCAAGTCAACCAAAGTCCATACTTTGTTCTCATACATGGATCCCATCTCAGATTTCATGGCTTCAAGCCACTTTGCGGAATCTGGGCTCACCATCGCTTCTTCATAGTTCGTAGGTTCATCATGATCTAGTAGCATGACCTCCAGAACAGGATTACCGTACCACTCTGGTGCGGATCTTACTCTGGTTGATCTACGAGGTTCAGCAGTATCTTGATCTGAAGTTTCATGATCATTATCATTGGCTTCCTCACTAACTGGTGTAGGTGTCACTGAAACAGTTTTCTGTGATGAACTACTTTCCAGTAAGGGAGCAGGTACAGTTACCTCGTCAAGTTCTATTTTCCTCCCACTCACTTCTTTCGAGAGAAACTCCTTCTCTAGAAATGATCCATTCTTAGCAACGAATGTCTTGCCTTCGGATCTGTGATAGAAGGTGTACCCAACAGTTTCCTTTGGGTATCCTATGAAGACACATTTCTCCGATTTGGGTTCGAGCTTATCAGGTTGAAGCTTTTTCACATAAGCATCGCAGCCCCAAACTTTAAGAAACGACAACTTTGGTTTCTTGCCAAACCACAGTTCATAAGGCGTCGTCTCAACGGATTTTTGATGGTGCCCTATTTAACGTGAATGCGGCCGTCTCTAAAGCATGTCCCCAAAAAGATAGCGGTAAATCAGTAAGAGACATCATAGATCGCACCATATCTAGTAAAGTACGATTACGACGTTCGGACACACCATTACGCTGTGGTGTTCCGGGTGGCGTGAGTTGCGAAACTATTCCACAGTTTTTCAAATGTACACCAAACTCGTAACTCAAATATTCTCCTCCACGATCAGATCGTAGAAACTTTATTTTCTTGTTACGATGATTTTCAACTTCACTCTGAAATTCTTTGAACTTTTCAAATGTTTCAGAATTATGTTTCATTAAGCAGATATACCCATATCTGCTTAAATCATCTGTGAAGGTGAGAAAATAACGATATCCGCCACGAGCCTCAATATTCATCGGGCCACATACATCGGTATGTATGATTTCCAACAAATCTATTGCTCTCTCCATAGTACCGGAGAACGGTGTTTTAGTCATCTTGCCCATGAGGCACGGTTCGCAAGTACCAAGTGATTCATAATCAAGTGGTTCCAAAAGTCCATCAGCATGGAGTTTCTTCATGCGCTTTATACCGATATGACCTAAACGACAGTGCCACAAATAAGTTGCACTTTCGTTATCAACTCTGCATCTTTTGGCTTCAATATTATGAATATGTGTATTACTACTATCGAGATTCAATAAGAATAGACCACTCTTCAAGGGTGCATGACCATAAAAGATATTACTCATATAAATAGAACAACCATTATTCTCTAATTTAAATGAATAACCGTCTCGCATTAAACAAGATCCAGATATAATGTTCATGCTCAACGCTGGCACCAAATAACAATTATTTAGGTCTAATATTAATCCCGAAGGTAGATGTAGAGGTAGCGTGCCGACTGCGATCACATCGACTTTGGAACTGTTTCCCACGCGCATCGTCACCTCGTCCTTTGCCAGTGCCCGCTTATTCCGTAGTCCCTGTTTCGAGTTGCAAATATTAGCAACAGAACCAGTATCAAATACCCAGGTGCTACTGCGAGCTCTAGTAAGGTACACATCAATAACATGTATATCACATATACCTTTGTTCACCTTGCCATCCTTCTTATCCGCCAAATACTTGGGGCAGTTCCGCTTCCAGTGACCAGTCTGCTTGCAGTAGAAGCACTCAGTTTCAGGCTTAGGTCCAGACTTGGGTTTCTTCTCTTGAGCAGCAACTTGCTTGCCGTTCTTCTTGAAGTTCCCCTTTTTCTTCCCTTTGCCCTTTTTCTTGAAACTAGTGGTCTTGTTAACCATCAACACTTGATGCTCCTTTTTGATTTCTACCTCTGCAGCTTTCAGCATTGCGAAGAGCTCGGGAATAGTCTTGTTCATCCCTTGCATATTATAGTTCATCACGAAGCTCTTGTAGCTTGGTGGCAGTGATTGGAGAATTCTGTCAATGACGCAATCATCCGGAAGATTAACTCCCAATTGAATCAAGTGATTATTATACCCAGACATTTTGAGTATATGCTCACTGACAGAACTGTTCTCTTCCATCTTGCAGCTATAGAACTTATTGGAGACTTCATATCTCTCAATTCGGGCATTTACTTGAAATATTAACTTCAACTCCTGGAACATCTCATATGCTCCATGACGTTCAAAACGTCGTTGAAGTCCCGATTCTAAGCCGTAAAGCATGGCACACTGAACTATCGAGTAGTCATCAGCTTTGCTCTGCCAGACGTTCATAACATCTGGTGTTGCTCCAGCAGCAGGCCTGGCACCCAGCGGTGCTTCCAGGATGTAATTTTTCTGTGCAGCAATGAGGATAATCCTCAAGTTACGGACCCAGTCCGTGTAATTGCTACCATCATCTTTCAACTTTGCTTTCTCAAGGAACGCATTAAAATTCAACGGAACAATAGCACGAGCCATCTATCTACAATCAACATAAACAAGCCAGATACTATCAGGTACTAAGTTCATGATAAATTTAAGTTCAATTAATCATATTATTTAAGAACTCCCACTTAGATAGACATCCCTCTAATCCTCTAAGTGATTACGTGATCCAAATCAACTAAACCATGACCGATCATCACGTGAGATGGAGTAGTTTTCAATGGTGAACATCGTTATGTTGATCATATCTACTATATGATTCACGCTCGACCTTTCGGTCTCCGTGTTCCGAGGCCATATCTGCATATGCTAGGCTCGTCAAGTTTAACCTGAGTATTCTGCGTGTGCAAAACTGGCTTGCACCCGTTGTAGATGGACGTAGAGCTTATCACACCCGATCATCACGTGGTGTCTGGGCACGACGAACTTTGGCAACGGTGCATACTCAGGGAGAACACTTCTTGATAATTTAGTGAGAGATCATCTTATAATGCTACCGTCAATCAAAGCAAGATAAGATGCATAAAAGGATAAACATCACATGCAATCAATATAAGTGATATGATATGGTCATCATCATCTTGTGCTTGTGATCTCCATCTCCGAAGCACCGTCATGATCACCATCGTCACCGGCGCGACACCTTGATCTCCATCGTAGCATCGTTGTCGTCTCGCCAATCTTATGCTTCCACGACTATCACTACCGTTTAGTAATAAAGTAAAGCATTACATCGCGATTGCATTGCATACAATAAAGCGACAACCATATGGCTCCTGCCAGTTGCCGATAACTCGGTTACAAAACATGATCATCTCATACAATAAAATTCAGCATCATGCTTTGACCATATCACATCACAACATGCCCTGCAAAAACAAGTTAGACGTCCTCTACTTTGTTGTTGCATGTTTTACGTGGCTGCTACGGGCTTAAGTAAGAACCAATCTCACCTACGCATCAAAACCACAACGATAGTTTGTCAAATAGACTCCGTTTTAACCTTCGCAAGGACCGGGCGTAGCCATACTTGGTTCAACTAAAGTTGGAGAGACAGTTGCCCGCAAGCCATCTCTGTGCAAAGCACGTCGAGGGAACCGGTCTCGCGTAAGCGTACGCGTAAGGTTGGTCCGGGTCGTCTCGTCCAACAATACCGCCGAACCAAAGTATGACATGCTGGTAGGCAGTATGACTTGTATCGTCCACAACTCACTTGTGTTCTACTCGTGCATATAACATCAACATAAATAACCTAGGCTCTGATGCCACTGTTGGGTTTCGTAGTAATTTCAAAAAATTTCCTACGCACACACAGGATCATGTGATGCATAGCAACGAGGGGAGAGTATTGTCTACGTACCCAACGCAGACCGACTGCGAAAGCGATGACACGACGTAGAGTATGTAGTCGTACGTCTTCACGATCCAACCGATCAAGTACCGAAACTACGGCACCTCCGAGTTCGAGCACACGTTCAGCTCGATGACGATCCCCGGACTCCAATCCAGCAAAGTGTCGGGGAAGAGTTTCGTCAGCACGACGGCGTGGTGACGATCTTGATGAACTACAGCAGCAGGGCTTCGCCTAAACTCCGCTACAGTATTATTGAGGAATATGGTGGCAGGGGGCACCGCACACGGCTAAGGAATAGATCACGTGGATCAACTTGTGTCAACTTGTGTGTTTAGAGGTGCCCCTGCCTCCGTATATAAAGGAGGAGAGGAGGGGAGGCTGGCCGGCCAAGGGGGGGAGGCGCAGGAGAGTCCTACTCCCTCTGGGAGTAGGATTCCCCCTCCAATCCTAGTCCAACTAGGATTCCTCGGAGGGGAAAAGAGGAGGAGGGTGCCGGCCACCTCTCCTAGTCCTAATAGGACTAGGGGAAGGGGGGGCGCGCAGCCCATCTAGGGCAGCCCCTTCTCTTTTCCACTAAGGCCCACTATGGCCCAAATAGCTCCCGGGGGGTTCCGGTAACCCTCCCGGTATTCCGGTAAAATCCCGATTTCACCCGGAACACTTCCGATATCCAAATATAGGCTTCCAATATATCAATCTTTACGTCTCGACCATTTCGAGACTCCTCGTCATGTCCGTGATCACATCCGGGACTCCGAACAACCTTCGGTACATCAAAATACATAAACTCATAATATAACTGTCATCGTAACCTTAAGCGTGCGGACCCTACGGGTTCGAGAACAATGTAGACATGACCGAGACACGTCTCTGGTCAATAACCAATAGCGGGACCTGGATGCCCATATTGGCTCCTACATATTCTACGAAGATCTTTATCGGTCAGACCGCATAACAACATACGTTGTTCCCTTTGTCATCGGTATGTTACTTGCCCGAGATTCGATCGTCGGTATCCAATACCTAGTTCAATCTCGTTACTGGCAAGTCTCTTTACTCGTTCCGTAATACATCATCTCACAACTAACATATTAGTTGTAATGCTTGCAAGGCTTATGTGATGTGTATTACCGAGAGGGCCCAGAGATACCTCTCCGACAATCGGAGTGACAAATCCTAATCTCGAAATACGCCAACCCAACATCGACCATTGGAGACACCTGTAGTACTCCTTTATAATCACCCAGTTACGTTGTGACGTTTGGTAGTACCCAAAGTGTTCCTCCGGTAAACGGGAGTTGCATAATCTCATAGTCATAGGAACATGTATAAGTCATGAAGAAAGCAATAGCAACATACTAAACGATCGGGTGCTAAGCTAATGGAATGGGTCATGTCAATCAGATCATTCTGCTAATGATGTGACCTCGTTAATCAAATAACAACTCATTGTTCATGGTTAGGAAACATAACCATCTTTGATTAACGAGCTAGTCAAGTAGAGGCATACTAGTGACACTTTGTTTGTCTATGTATTCACACATGTATTATGTTTCCGGTAAATACAATTCTAGCATGAATAATAAACATTTATCATGATTATAAGGAAATAAATAATAACTTTATTATTGCCTCTAGGGCATATTTCCTTCACATGGTTCTCCTACTGGTCCGATAACCTTGGTCTAATCGCCGACGGAAATACCTACCGTAGCTGTGCTTCTTCTTCGGGGAAATACCGATGTAGTTCAAGCCGCATCATAGCGCCGTAGTAGTAGCATGGCTACCCGCACTACTGATAGCGATAAAACTCGCGCCACTTCTAGGGTTTTCCCTAGTAGTGCCCAATCCTTTTTATAGCAAAGGATAAACCGAAAAGTTCTCTTATATAAAGCAAAGTGCTCTCGAGGACACATGTGAATTCTTGTCAAGTTACGTTCATCATGTTTAGTTGACTCGTGTTCGCTACTTTGATAACTTAATATGTGGTTGGACCGGTGCTTGGGTGTTGTTCTTACTTGAACAAGCAACCCACTTATGATTACCCCCTCTCACAAGCATCCACAACTACGAAAGAAGAATTAAGATAAATCTAACCACAGCATGAAACATATGGATCCAAATCAGCCCCTTACCGAATAACACATAAATTAGGGTTTAAACTTCTGTCACTCTAGCACCCATCATCTAGTTATTACTCCACAATGCCTTCCCTTAGTTTAGAGGGTACCTTGATGTTCCACAATTCTTTAGTTTTGAGGGAACCTTGACGTTCCACAGTGAATCCCACGCCTTCTTCTCTTGATATGATGTAGACAAGCTTCTCGTCCCATCCAACAGGTTCTCTCTCTGGTTTTTGAAATTGAAAAGTGTCCTGTATACCGAGCTGACCGAAAACTTTCCACGGCTGTCTTCGCCCTAGGCCCCAAAATCATCGATTTTCTTTGTGCACAGTGGGTAGAAAGTATGACATCAATATCAATTGGGACAAAACACTTCTTAACTCCTCCTCCTTCCATGAACCTGTCGCTATGTTTATAAGGTCAGAAACTAGATGTGGTGGATTTGCCACAAGAGAAGACACCGGCCTCATCATGCCGGACCTGGGCAACCAATTTTCTGTCCATATGTTGGTACTCTCTCCTATTCCAATACGTTTAATTATGCCTTGTGCAATAACATCTCGTCCATCAATGATCACCCTCCAAATCTGCGACGGATGGGTACCCAACTCAGAATTTAGAAAGGAACTAGATTGGATGTATGCAACCTTTAGTATCCTTGCACTCAATGTCGTAGGACCCTCAACCAAGCACCATGCCTGTCTTGCCAGGAGAGACAAATTGAATAATTCTATATCTCGAAAGCCCAGTCCTCCCAATGATTTTGATTTAGTGCATACGTCCCACAAAACCCAACAGGGCTTCCTTTTTCCCCGCTTACTTCCCCACCAAAATTGGTGGATCATTGACGTCACATTCCCACAAATGCCACACGACAACCTGGAACATGCCATGGAATAAACAAGAATAGCTTGGGCAACTGCCTTTATCAACACTTCCTTACCCACATAAGATAATAACTTCTCCATCCATCCCTTTATCTTTTCCCACACTCTGTCCTTCAGGTATTTGAAAGTTCCATTTTTTGAGTGACCTACATCAGTGGGCATGCCAAGGTACCTCTTACTCAATTGTTCACTATGCACATCAAGAGATGTTTTTATGCCATCTCGAACAGATTGGGGACATCCTTTGCTAAAAAAGATCAAAGATTTTGCATTGTTTAGTCGTTGGCCAGAAGCATTACAATAGGTAATCAACAAATTTGACACTGTAGTCAGCCCCTCAGTGCTCGCTTTGAATAGCAGCTGGCTATCATCAGCAAAGAGAATATGGTTAACAACTGGAGCCGTCAGAGCCACATGTACTCCCACGAAATGCGATGATTGAGTTCCATATTTCAAGAGGCACGAAAGGCCCTCCGCTGCAAGCAAAAAGAGATAAGGGGAGATTGGGTCTCCCAGTCGAATGCCCTTGGTGGGTTTAAACCGGTCTAGTTTCTCTCCATTAAAAAGTACTGAAAACTATACTGATGTGATCATGCCCATCACCACATCAATCCAACATCTTGCAAAGCCAAGTTTGATCATAATTGCCTCCAAATATGTCCATTCTAGCCTGTCATAAGCTTTCATCATGTCCAACTTCAAAGCACAACGACTATTGGATTTGGATTTGCTCCATTCATGAAATGAAGGCACTCATAGGCACAAATAATATTGTTTGTGATCAATCTTCTAGGGACAAAAGCAGATTGTTCTTCAGAAATAAAAGCAGGCAAGATTTGCTTTAATCTATTTGCCACCACCTTCAACACAATCTTATACAAAACATTGCATAAACTAATCGGTCTGAATTGAGTGAGGAGAGTTGGATTCATTACCTTTGGTATTAAAATCAAGTCGTTAATGCACTCCGCACTTTCTTCCCCTTTGACGATTCTCAACACCGCCCGCACACGTCCCAATGCCTTTGATAAAAGTGTGCGGGGAAACCATCTGGCCCAGGAAATTTAGTGGGGAACATTTGAAAAAGTGCCACTTTCACCTCATCACAAGTGTTGGGAGCACAAAGCACGCTGTTCATGTCAGCCATGACTTTCCGAGGCACATGTTCTAGCACCCCCTCCATG
The DNA here is from genome assembly GCF_018294505.1 of Triticum aestivum. Taxonomy (NCBI): domain Eukaryota; kingdom Viridiplantae; phylum Streptophyta; class Magnoliopsida; order Poales; family Poaceae; genus Triticum; species Triticum aestivum. Next base: position 607,528,760 of record NC_057807.1, on the reverse strand, counting down.
TTTGTCATTCCCTCGGATGCATACAAATCTTTGTAGAAATTAGAAACAAGAATTTTTAGCTCTGCCGGATCATCTGTAGTGATGCCCAAAGCATTGGACAGAGATTTGATCATGTTTTTCTTCCTTCTCATGCTTGCCCTCATGTGAAAGAATTTTGTGTTCTTGTTCCCGCTATTAACCATTTGATCCTAGATCTTTGGCGCCAGAGTACTTCCTCTCTATGATATAACTCAACCAAACTCTCATGAATCTTCTGTTCGCGGTGGCTTGGACCAACGCGCAAAGGGTCATCTCTCAATCTTCCCAGCTCGCTCTGATTTTTTCCTGGTTCGGACCGAACCAAAAGTGACCTTGTCCAATTGCCTCAAGCTCTGGGATAGTGATAGTAGCTTCTGTTTCACATCCTCCACCTGGAGACTGGGGTGTCCCGCCGACCAAGCACCCTGGACTTCATCTTTCAACCCGTCATGAGAGTCCCAAGCTACTTCATATCTAATTTTTTTACTTGTGGCTTTTGGCATAGTAGGACCATTGTTGAGTTCAAGATGTATTGAACAATGATCAGAAGTGGCCCCCACAAAATGTGTCAAGCTTGCATTGGGAAACATGGTACTCCACTCTGCCGATGCTAATGCACTGTCCAACCTTACTGTTGTGAACGATCCACCGGTTACTTTCTTGTCAAAGGTCCAGAATCTCCCCCTGAAGCCCAGGTCCATAAGCATGCACACGTCAACCATATCCGGGAACGCTTGAATTTGGGCATTACTTCGCTGTCCAACTCCTTCATGTTCATCCGGATGAAGCACTTCATTGAAATCGCCTATGCATAGCCAAGGGAGACTGCTTGAAGAGCTTATATTTTTTAATGTATCCCATGTTTGGTGGCGCAAATGAGTTTGAGCCTCACCATACACTATTGTCATTCTCCACGGGTCCCAGCCAGGATCAAGAACCTTCACATCCACATGGTAATCAGAGTAACCCAAAACAAATTTTTATCGAATTGTTCCAAAATAGGCCTATGCCTCCGCTCCTTCCAACACTATCAATAGCATAAGCATGATCAAAACCTATAGAACTTGCTAAACTCTCTACTCTTGCCTTATCGATCTGAGTTTCAAGAATACAAAGCATAGTAGGGCAGAGCTTTTCGCTAAATCGCGAAGTTCGCTAACTGTCGAGGCCTTGCCCGCGCCCCGGCAGTTCCAACATATATAACTCATTGTGCCCGGCGGCGCCCCTCAGAGGAGCCCGTCCATAATGCATTAGTTGTTTCTATTGTGCCATCTTCCCCTTCTCCTTTTTGCTGGGTCAGCCCCTTCTTTGGTCGTTTAATGTTCTTTCCTGGTGAAACATAATCTGGAGGGAGTGGAGGCACCCCCGTTGGATACTTATCAGCCAACACCACTGAGCCCCCACTTGAATCTGGTACAGTAGCAGCAAGGCTAGGGGAGACGACCTGCAAATTGTCCTGTGACACCCTGACTTCTAGTTTCCATCTCCACCGTGACTACCTGAGTGCTCCCAGTGCTCGCAGATCTTTCATTTGAAGTTACTGAAGCTGCCTTCGAGCCACTGTCCACTACAACGGATGGTGCAGTGGCTGTAGTATTCAGATTCTCCTCGCTCACTTTAGCAGCATCGTCCTCCTCCCTCACAATTTCCTCTTCACGGATGACAGGCCCGCCGTTCTTTATTTATTTATTAATAAAACTAATAATGAATTAACGCTAGCTGGCGGACGTGCCAATGGGCCGGCCCACTCCCAGCGATGCCGAAGCTAGCACGCGAGCGATGCGAGGGTCCAGTCGCGCTCCCACCTCGTCGGATCCTTCCCTATTGGGTTCGTACAAAAAGAGTAAAACCTCTCCCGGATTGTTTATATTTGCCTCAAAGACAAAGAAGATCGGAACAAAGATTAAGAAAACATGATCTTGGCAAATTCTTGCCGCCGCATCCTCAGCATCGGAGCCCGTGGCCGTGCTCCGCTCACAGCCGCCTCGCGTCCCGGCTACTTGCTACCGCAACCACTCCACCTAGGAATAGGATCCTTGCTCCGCCGCATCACCAAACCCGCTGCCGTTTGTCGATCGCCCGCGCTCCATCGATGCTACTGCACCTCCCAGCCCGTCGACCCCCGGCCCCGTTGGTACCACAGTCCGCTCAGGATCGCCTCCGCGGCAGTTCTCCTCTCCGGCGTCACGGGCCTCACGGCATTAGCCTACTACCGCCCGTACCTCGACATCGAGGTCGTGCCCTACACTAATCGGACTCATGTGGTCGTCCTCTCCCCCCAGTCGGAGCGCGAGCTCTGTGTTCGCCGCTTCGACGAGGACATGAACAAGTACGCTGCCGAGTCCCGGATCGTTGACCCACTCCACCCCGACACTATCCGCGTCCGAAGCATCCTCGAGAAACTCATCCGCGCCGCTCACCGCAACCTCGGCATAGACAGCAACCACGACACTGTGATGCTCTCCTCTCAGAAGGATGCGCAGGATCTGGATGACGAGACCCGAAGAAAGCAGCAGGGTAAGAAACCAGGCCGTCTGCAGCCGCACGCCAGACATCTCCGTGGGCTCAAGTGGGAGGTCACCCTTGTCAAAGATAATCAGGCCAATGCAGGCTGCGTGCCCGGCAAGATAATGGTCACCACCGGATTGCTCGATGTTCTCAAGACTGACGCTGAGATTGCCGTTGTTCTTGGCCACGAGGTGAGGTAGCTAGGTCTAATACTGGATTGATGAGTTCACGTTAGGCTATTCAAACTCTGATCGATCCCTCATTCTTTTTTTCCAGGTTGGGCACATCATTGCAAGGCACAGTGCGGACATCCACGAGTGGTTTCCCAATCTCTTATGTGGGCCTTTCTTTTCAATGTATGTTCACCTTTTGCATTTTCACATGTTCTGATTTACTCCCTCCGTTCTTGAATATTTGTTTTTTTAGAGATTTCAAACGGACTACCACATACGGATGTATATAAACATATTTTAGAGTATAGATTCACTCATTTTACTCTGTATATAGTCACTTGATGAAATCCATACAAAGACAAATATTTACGAACGGAGGGAGTAATTAATTTCCTATATTCTGCCTTCCTATGATACATAATGAATAATATATTAATAGAGAAAATTTATACATGATACTTGTAAGGTGGCCTATTCTACATGTTATATGATACACATTAATTATTTCTAAGTCAATCTGACAAAATGTCATTTGTCAGTCCCCAAAGTTGCATATCATGAAATCTAACTCAGCAAGGGGAAAAAAGGTGCGTCGGAGTTTAAACCCTAGCAGTGTGTTTAATTGCATATTTCTAGATGTAAAGTTGCATACAATTTTTATATACTATTGTGCAGCTATCTATTTTATGTTAAATGTAGAATCAACGTCATAGTCCCATCGACAAAGGTAATTTTAGAAAGACTTGGAATTCTGGATTGACAAGATCCCTCCGCTCACAAGAAGTTACCGGAATGACACATAAAGATCAAATTAAAATAAAATATACAATGTTGACGGAGACTAGACTAATTGATAGCGGTACATTTTAAATATGCATTTTTAGCACCGTGTGCCATGCCGGAGGAGCTTGCTTCTCATGCTATCGATATTATAAAGGGCCTCCTGCATTAGCTTTGACGTTAAACTCTTGCTAGTGTACTATGTTATCTCTTCAGTTATTAATATTATTAAGTTGGTTCCATCCTTGTGAGTTCGTTTAATTCAGCAAGTCATAGATTTGGTTCGTCTTTGACAATTTTGCTTACGTCTCTAGGATCGAGATAGAGGCGGATCATATTGGAATCATGCTACTCGGTGCTGCAGGTTTCCATCCATCCATAGCCCTTGTGGTCCTCTGGAAGCTAGCAAAGATGCTTGCTTTAACAAAAGAGGAATCTTTAGTGTCTTCATATCCTTCACATTTTAAAAGATCACAATATTTGTCGCAACACAACGTCATGCAAAAGGCAATGGAATTATACAAAGACACTACTTGTGATCAAGGCAATGCCAAGCAAGCGGACGGCAATGAATGTCTTTCTTTTGGGGAATCTTTGAGAAACCAGTGCAACATTGTATCAACAAGATTGGTACGAGCTTTTGGAGGGAGATCGACAAATTAGATTGCATGGTTAGACCGAAGCAAATCAGGAAATGTTATCTGAAGTCCTGCAAGCTGGTTGTAGTTGCTTGCGAAGTATGAATATGGCTCTCACGAAGAGCTGAAGCAACAGTCATTTGCCTATTTTAGAAGTTTATAGTGTTGTTTTTGCAAGTTATTCTTCGATTCCAAGCGAGAGTACAATGACGATGAAATGGGGTGGAGTGTTTGTGAGCAAAATACTAGAATGCGCAATAATTGAAGTAAAGAATAAGAGAGCAAGAGAGTATTAAGGAAGCTACAATAAGGATAAAGGCATTCTAGAGAGTTCGCCGATATTTGTTTACGTGAGGGCCAAGCCAATAATAAACCCCCCTCTATTCACAAATATAAGATGTTCTAATTTTTTTTATTCAGATGTATATAGACAAATTTTAGTGTGCTATTGACTCATTTCAGTCTGTATGTAGTTCATATTAAAATATTCAAACCATCTTATATTTATGAATAGAGGGAGTATATGCTAATTGCATAGTTATGTGTCGCACACAACCACCATCACTCCTGCATAGTTGTCGCCAGAGTAGAATAATAATTAAGAGTCTCCTGTGTGGATGTGACATAAAGCTTATGTCACCTTCTCGTACCTCTAACCCTACTTTACGCCGGCATTAAGGCATACACAATGGTGGATACATATGCCCCATGACAAAAAGTAGGTTAAGGCATCTATATTGATATTTTCTCCCCAATGCAAGCTACTACTAGTGGGCATCATCAAATTATTAAAAGTAGACTCTCATTACACATGCATCCACACTCTTCAATTCAACTTTTTCAGCTTTATACATCGGACCACATTTTTTCTCCCCAAGCACCCGCTTCCTGTAGAGGACCGCATTGCTCCATCTGAACCTACTTTTCCTGACATCCAATCCTACATGGCGTATGGGGCATCACCCTGGAGCTATGCATTGTACTTGCCCTTAACATCCATCACATATGATTGGGATAAATACTATCAATCGGCGTTTGCAAAACATAGCAAGAAAATGATCACAACAATACCACATAGACCAAATATTTTCAACATTCCAATCATATAATAAACTAGGGTTCCCCCATATCACTGAAAACTAGGAAAATATGAATGATTCAGAAATTCGCTTTGGCACATGGGAGCGCGCGCTCTTGCCACCGGAAAAAATATTTCAAAGTGTGAAAAAATTCCAAACAAAAAATTGGCGCATACATCTCCGCATTATATGTATGCACATCAAGTTTCGGAGAAAACCAACATTTTTTGTGGCTTGTGTAAAAGAGACAAAAAGATGTCTTGTGAAAAGCACTTTTTGACACCGGGTTTTGTGTTTTTCACACGTGACACATAACTTGTCGGTTTTTCACGAAACGGCTTTCTGAGCATGTGCAATATCGAGATGTATGCGCCAAATTTTGGTTTACAATATTTTGACACTTTAAAATACATTTTAAACACATTTTAAAAACCAGGAGTGCGCGCTCTCATGTGCCAAAACGCCACTCTTTGAATGATTGAAGTAATGTGCGTACAAATCGAGAGTGAATTCTGAATCGTAATGAACGATTTGGATATTGCAATGAGATTTCGTGAGAGTTAGTGGTGATGGCATGGATGACAATGGAGAGGTAGATCTGGATGTCTTGGCATCTGATACCAGGAAAAATAAATGTTTTTTTATGACGATCCATTTGTGTTACATAAAAGCAATTTTCATCACAGAAACTGAATTCGTGATGGATTTTGGTCGTTATCATTACAAAAAATAAATTTCTAATGGTTCCACTTACGATCTTAGGTGACAGTTCATGTTTTGTCATAGAATCCAATCTTCGGTGATGGCCCAAACTGTCATTGTTAATCGCGACGTCTCAGGTTTGACCGGTCAACAGTTCTAACATATAGACCAAGAAGATGCTGACGTGGTTCCTTGCATGTGGGACCATTGGTATTTTTCAGGTGATAGTGGCCATAACTAGCAACTATGTTTGTTGGATTTGTCAACAATACTAACATACGGGCCAGATACATGCTGACATAACTGCTTACATGTGGATCCATACGCTGGTGATGGCGTGCACTACTGTCGCAGTTAGACACCATCAAATTGTTTTGTAGCAATTCATATTATTATTTTCAAAATTTGATATGAATTTGTGCAAATTTGACTTTGAATGCAATAACATCTCTCACAGCTTTGATCAAAATACAAAACCAGACAATTGTCAGACGAACTGTATAAGCAATGACTCCTACAAATGATGTTATTGTCTCGTGTCCTCGGGCTCTTCGATGGCGAGAGTGCCCTTCGCAAAATTCATTTCGCGGTGGCATGTCGCCGGGGCCTCTCCACACCCTCTAACTTGCCCGGACAGTGCGTGCCTCGGCGACCCATGACGGGTGGACCGCGGGTGCACGCCCTAGGCCACCATCATAGGGCACTGTCGGTCGCGCCCACGAGGGAAGTCTCGTGCGTGGCCCCACTCCCAAATGACATTCTGGACCTCCAGTGCAAGACCACATAATGAAACATGCCACAACACTTGCACACACTCGGGTGAGCATTTACTAAGTGTGCACTATGTATAAACTAGGCATACCTTCTTGACTTGGACCTCCAGGTACACTTGGGGAGCCTAGTTTAGTGTACAGGCAAACCTTTATGTCACCTATGAGTTATGCAAGCCCCTACAACAGTAACCATTTAGTGTTTAAATCATTGACAATCTCGGTTAGGTCATGAACAACAAGTAATCAAAGTGAACATTTCTAGTATGTTGGCTGATATAGATAAGCAACTGAACATGTGTGTGAGCAAATATTTTACAGCACTGAATTACATACCAAGAAAACAAGCATAGAAGGATGCCTAAAGACCATCACTTGACTGACTAGATTTAGAAGGCATGTAAACATCATGTGCAACGTATGAACTAGCATAAACATTGCTTATTTCAGATTCTATAATGAAATGCACATGTATTAGATTATGCCATGTATGACATCTAAATGTACACTATAGTAGGGACGAGTGATTCATCATTGCACACACAAGTGAATTGCAGGTTAAGGGCCAATTCTTTTCCAGCTTTTGAGAGCTTATTGTCAAAATAAGCCAAAAAAAGCTCAAAAGAACTCATTTTTTGAGTTATGGACTTAACTTATTTCCACCACCCATTCCTTCACAATGGGAAACAGCTGAGGGGGGAGGGTGCTTCCTGCAGAAGCTCACTTAAAATTGAAGGGGTATAGCAAAATGACTCTGTTGTTTGCCCATATTACACTAAAAATGCCACTACTCAGGCCTGCGTCACACCCGATCTACATGCAAAAAAACATGCAAGCGTTCGTTCCCCTCCTGCACGCATCTCCTCTCCCCTTTCCCTCTGCCTCAATCCCCTGACTACAGCGCTAGCGTTCCTCCAGCGAGCTGCTATCGCCGGTCCCATCTGCCCTGCTCCTTGATGATGCTCTCTCCAGCGAGGCTACAAGGCCGGCTGGTAGGGGCCTGTCTCCCAGGCTGCTCCTCCCTCTGGCGCCGCCTCTCCCTCTCCTGGTCTCCGGCACCTGCTTCGCTATGGTCCGGCCAACACTCCACTTTGGCAGTCCCCGCCCAACTACGGCCGATGCCCACTCCGGTAGAAGGTCCCTCATTCCCCCTCCCTCCTCCCAGGCTATGGCAATGAGGTGCTATTGCAGGATGAGCTCATCCAACAAGGCAAGGATCTCCTCTGAGTTTTTTTGCCAAATTTCCATTCCGACCTGCTATATGATGAATTGATATGAGTTTCTGTTGCTATATGATGAATTGCTATGAGTTGCTGATGCTATCTGATGACTTGCTATGAGCTATTGCAGCTATATGATGAACTGCTATGAGCTGCTGCTGCTATATGATGCTTTGAGGTGTTGTTGCTATATGATAAAAACCAGCTACTTGGACCATGGAATTTTGATAAGTAATGGTTCTTCATTTAAATTTAGGAAATTATCCTCTGTTTGGAAGACATTGCCCCAAGTAGATGGTATCTATGTATTTGCATTTTGAACAAATACTAATGGTGTGTTTTTCTATCATATTAATTACTATAATGGGTTCAATTCGTGATGTTTGGAAATGAAATTATTTTCATATGGGCAGCAAAATGATAAAATACAATGTGATATGCTTAATAAGAACAATAATATAGTACAATGGCAATGTAGACTTTTCACTGACCATACCACAGATAAGTCAAAAAAAATAGGCAAGGAAAATAATTGGTTGGCTTATTCACAAGAGCTTATTTTCATAGGATAGCTCAAAAGAACTGGCCCTAAGAACCCTGGCCAACAACAATGCCAAACAAATAACATGTCATGATAATTGTAATGTAGTGACTTGCCATACCACGCTGTATAGGCTCATCGCTGCCCCTCCTTTTTTGCGATGTTCCATGAAAATGCCCCATACATCTTGTACTGGGAAATCTTGTACTTTTTAATTGTTGTGAAGGAGCTATACCCTAGAGGCAATAATAAAGTTATTATTTATTTCCTTATTTCATGATAAATGTTTATTATTCATGCTAGAATTGTATTAACCGAAAACATAGTACATGTGTGAATACATAGACAAAACATATTGTCCCTAGTATGCCCCTACTTGACTAGCTCGTTAATCAAAGATGGTTATGTTTCCTAACCATGGACATGTGTCGTCATTTGATGAATGGGATCACATCATTAGGAGAATGATGTGATGGACATGACCCTCCGTTAGCTTAGCATTATGACCGTTACAGTTTCATTGCTACTGCTTTCTTCATGACTTATACATGTTCCTCAGACTATGAGATTATGCAAGTCCCGAATACCCGAGGAACACTTTTTGTGCTACCAAACATCACAACATAAATGGGTGATATAAAGGTGCTCTACAGGTGTCTCCGAAGGTGTTTGTTAAGTTGGCATAGATCGAGATTAGGATTTTTCACTCCGTATTTCAGAGAGGTATCTCTAGGCCCTCTCGGTAATGCTCATCACTATAAGCCTTGCAAGCATTGTAACTAATGAGTTAGTTGCAGGATGAAATATTATAGAACGAGTAAATAGACTTGCCGATAACGAGATTGAACTAAGTATGATGATACCGATGATCGAATCTCGGGCAAGTAACATATGTTGTTATGCGGTTTGACCGATAAAGATCTTCATAGAATATGTAGGAACCAATATGAGCATCCAGGTTCCACTATTGGTTATTGACCGTAGATGAGTCTCGGTCATGTCTCCATAGTTCCCAAACCCGTAGGGTGCGCACGCTTAACGTTCGATGACGATATGTATTATGAGTTATGTGTTTTTGATGACCGATCGGAGTCCCGGATAAGATCACGTACGTGATGAGGAGTATCGAAATGGTCGAGACATAAAGATTGATATATTGGACGGCTATATTCAGACACCGGAAGTGTTCCGAAGAAGTTTCTGATAAAACCGGAGTGCCGGAGTGTTATCGGAACTCCCCGGGGGAACTAATGGGCCTCGATGGGCCTTAGTGGAGAGAGAGAGAGGGGCAGCTAGGGCAGGCCACGCGCCTCCTCCCCCTTGGGTCCGAAGTGGACTAGGAGGGGGGCGGCGTCCCCCTTTCCTTCTCCCTCTCCCTCTCCTTCCTTCCCCCTCTCTCCCTCTTGGTGGAAACCTACTAGGACTTGGAGTCCTAGTAGGATTCCCCTCTTGGGGGCACGCCTAGGAGGGACGGCCGGCCTCCCCTTGCTCCTTTATATACAGGGCAGGGGGCACCCTAGAACACACAAGTTTCTCTCCCAACCGTGTGTGATGCCTCCCTCCACAGTTACACACCTCGATCATACCATCGTAGTGCTTAGGCGAAGCCCTGCGCCGGTAGTATCATCATCACCGTCGCCACACCGTCGTGCTGACAGAACTCACCCTCGTCCTCAATTGGATCAACAGTATGAGGGACGTCATCGAGCTGAACGTGTGCTGAACGCGGAGGTGTTGTACGTTCGGTACTTGATCGGTTGGATCGTGAAGAAGTTCGACTACATCAACCGCGTTATTGACACGCTTCTACTTTCGGTCTACGAGGGTACGTGGACACACTCTCCCCTCTCGTTGCTACGCATCACCTAGATAGATCTTGCGTGATCATAGGTAAAATTTTGAAATTACCGCGTTAACCAACAGTGGTATCAGAGTCAGGTCTATGCGTAGATGTTATATGCACGAGTAGAACACAAAGAGTTATGGGCGATAATATTCACACTGCTTACCACCAACGTCTTACTTTGATTCGGCGGTATTGTTGGATGAAGCGGCCTGGACCAACATTACATGACCGCATTCATCAGACTGGTTCTACCGACGTGCTTTTGCACAAAGGTGGCTGGTGGGTGTCTGTTTCTCCAACTTTAGTTGAATCGAGTTTGACTACGGCCGGTCCTTGTTGAAGGTTAAAACAACACACTTGACGAAAAATCGTTATGGTTTTGATGTGTAGGTAAGAACGGTTCTTGCTAGAAGCCCGTAGCAGCCACGTAAAACTTGCAACAACAAAGTAGAGGATGTCTAACTTGTTTTGCAGGGCTTGTTGTGATGTGATATGGTCAAAGCGTGATGTGATATAAATTGTTGTATGAGATGATCATGTTTTGTAACAAAGTTATCGGCAACTGGCAGGAGCCATATGGTTGTCGTTTTATTGTATGCAATGCAATTGCCATGTAATTGTTTTACTTTATCACTAAGCATTGTTAATCCTTTACGAGGAGGGTCAATTCATCAACTTAAACCATTTTACCAGCAATTGATCTACTGATCACATTCATATTAGCCTCAATATATAGTGATGTTAGGGGGGCAGGGCCCTTGCTGCCCCCTGTCTTCACCACTGTGCATGCGTCTGAGAGATGAAGCGGAAGGCATGGATGATGAGAGGGGGATGTTGGATATATAATTAATGGGGGTGTATTAGCTATGTAATCCTATATAGAGAGGTATAGATTGATCAATGTGTATGTGGGGAAGAGGGTGAGACCTCACTAGATATATAGATTAATCGGTTTGTGCAGAAAACTGGAAAGACCTAGCTATATACACACACACACACATAGAGGAACATCGATCGATGTGCATGCATGTGAGAGATAAAGAATGCCCGATATGATGAAGAGGGGGAGGTGTGTGTGTGTGTGTGTGTGTGTGCATGGGAGACCGACCTGAAGAAAAAGATTGCATGTGTGTGATGGATAATGCCGAGTGGTAGTGTGTGTGCATGCATGCACAAGAGAAAGTTAGTGGTACAATTATAAAGAGAAGATGATTGTGTGGGTGTAAAAGACTAGGTGAGGTCATAATAAATGTAAAGTTGAATTCAAATATTTTAATAAGAGATCATGATGTTTGAAACCCATGCATGCATGAATATAACTGAGATATGTGCGGTGTGGTTTGGAAACAAGCATGCTATACTGTATACACATTGAACAAGGTCAGACTGATTTGAATTTGAGATACCGATGGTAGACATCATTTGGCCACATTGCATCCGTGCATGGGCATACTATTCTAATTGGAGATGATGGGTGGCTTTCGTATCACATATTTATATCTATACCCCTATGTATTATATATTATATTTTTTATATAGTGTGAGAATAAATTTAACTTTGAAAGATGGTCATTCGATGAAGCCAATCCGATGGTGCAGAGATGGCAAATTCGAGCACTACTGGCCGTTGGATATCATCTACATTCCACCAGATTTTGCCACATGTACAATCTAGAAGACTCCATGGTTGAACTTAAACATAATGCACAAACCTCAAAACACAAGCACTTCTTCTTTGTTATACAATCTTGATACGTCCATTTTGCATCATGTTTTTATATCGATACTTATTGCATTATGGGTTGTTACTACACATTATGTCACAATACTTATGCCTTTTCTCTCTTATTTTACAAGATTTACATGAAGAGGGAGAATGTCGGTAGCTGGAATTCTGAGCTGGAAAAGGAGCAAATATTAGGGACCTATTCTGCACAACTCCAAAAGTCCTGAAACTTCACGAAAGTCAGTTTTGGAATATATTAAAAATATCGGGCAAAGAAAGCACCAGAGGGAGGCCACCCACAGTCCATGAGGGTGGAGGGCGCGCCCCACCCCCTGGGCGCGCCCCCTGCCTCGTGGGCCACCAGGCAGCCCCCCGATGCCCATCTTTTTCTATATGGTGTCTTTTGCCCTGGAAAAAATCATAAGGAAGCTTTCGGGACGAAGCGCCGCCGTCTCGAGGCGAAACCTTGGCGAAACCAATCTAGGTCTCCGGCTGAGCTGTTCACCCGGGGAAACATCCCTCCGGGAGGGGGAAATCATCACCATTGATCCTCTCATTGAGAGGGGGTCAATCTCCATCAACATCTTCACCAGCACCATCTCCTCTCAAACCCTAGTTCATCTCTTGTATCCGATCTTTGTCTCAAAACCTCAGATTGGTACCTGTGGGTTGCTAGTAGTGTTGATTACTCCTTGTAGTTGATGCTAGTTGGTTTATTCAGTGGAAGATCATATGTTCAGATCCTTAATGCATATTAATACCCCTCTGATTATGAACATGAATATGGTTTGTGAGTAGTTAAGTTTGTTCCTCAGGACATGGGAGAAGTCTTGTTATAAGTAATCATGTGAATTTGGTATTCGTTCGATATTTTGATGAGATGTATGTTGTCTCTCCTCTAATGGTGTTATGTGAACGTCGACTACATGACACTTCACCATTGTTTGGGCCTAGGGGAAGGCATTTGGGAGTAATAAGTAGATGATGGGTTGCTAGAGTAACAGAAGCTTAAACCCTAGTTTATGCGTTGCTTCGTAAGGGGCTAATTTGGATCCCTATGTTTCATGCTATGGTTAGGTTTACCTTAATTCCTCTTTCGTAGTTGCGGATGCTTGCGAGAGGGTTTAATCATAAGTGGGATGCTTGTCCAAGGAGGGGCAGTACCCAAGCACCGGTCCACCCACATATCAAATTATCAAAGTAACGAGCGTGAATCATATGAGCATGATGAAAACTAGCTTGAAAATAATTCCCATGTGTCCTCGGGAGCGCTTTGCTTTATATAAGAGTTTGTCCAGGCTTGTACTTTGCTACAAAAAGGATTGGGACACCTTTCTGCACCTTAGTTACTCTTGTTACTTGTTACCCGTTACAAATTACCTTATCACGAAACTATCTGTTATCGATATTTTCAGTGTTTGCAGAGAATACCTTACTGAAAATCGCTTGTCATTTCCTTCTGCACCTCGTTGGGTTCGACACTCTTACTTATCAAAAGGACTACGATAGACCCCCTATACTTGTGGGTCATCAAGACTCTTTTCTGGCGCCGTTGTCGGAGAGTGAAGCGCCTTTGGTAGGTGGAATTTGGTAAGGAAAAATTTATATAGTGTGCTGAAATTTATTGTCACTTGTTGCTATTAAAAATAATCCTTTGAGGGGCTTGTTTGGGGTATCTTCACCCCGACCAAAAGAGCAAAGAGTTGCTCCTCAACCTACTGAACCTAGTGAAAATGTTTACTTTGAAATTCCTTCGGGTATGATAGAGAAACTGCTAGCTAATCATTTTACAGGAGATGGAACATTACATCTCGATATGCACTTAATCTATGTGGATGAAGTTTGTGGATTATTTAAGCTTGCAGGTATGCCCGAGGATGTTATCAAGAAGAAGGTATTCCCTTTATCTTTGAAGGTAAAGGCATTGACATGGTTTAGGCTATGTGATGATATTGGATCATGGAACTACAACCGATTGAAACTGGAATTTCATCAGAAGTTTTATCCTATGCATCTGGTTCATCATGATCGTAATTATATATATAATTTTTGGCCTCACGAAGGAGAAAGTATCGCTCAAGCTTGGGAAGGCTTAAGTCAATGTTATATTCATGACCCAATCATGAGCTATCAAGAGACATTATTATTCAAAAAAAATATGCTCGGCTTTCTCTCAACAATCGCTCCATGCTCGATACTTCTTGTACTGGTTCTTTCATGATGAAGACTATTGAATTCAGATGAGATTTATTGGAAAGAATTAAACGCAACTCTGAAGATTGGGAACTCGACGAAGGTAAGGAGTCAGGTATAACACCTAAGTTTGATTGTGTTAAATCTTTTATGGATACTGATGCTTTTCGTGAATTTAGCACTAAATATGGACTTGATTCTTAGATAGTAGCTTATTTCTATGAATCATTTGCTACTCATGTTGATCTACATAAGGAGAAGTGGTTTAAATATCATCCTCCCATTGAAGTTAAAGTAGTAGAACATATTAAAGTTGAAGAAAAAACTATTACTTATAATGTTGATCCTATTGTTCCTACTGCTTATATTGAGAAACCACCTTTCCCTGTTAGAATAAAGGATCATACTAAAGCTTCAATTGTGGTTCGTAAGTAATGCTAGAACACCTACACCCCCTGAGCAAATTAAAGTTGAACCTGGTGATACGTCTCCAACGTATCTACTTTTCCAAACACTTTTTCCCTTGTTTTGGACTCTAATTTGCATGATTTGAATGAAACTAACCTGGACTGACGCTGTTTTCAGCAGAACTGCCATGGTGTTGTTTATTGTGCAGAAAACAAAAGTTCTCAGAATGACCTGAAAATCCACGGAGATAACATTTGGAAAATAAAAAAAATACTAGCGAAAGAATCAAGGCCAGGGGGCCCACACCCTGTCCACGAGGGTGGGGGCGCGCCCTATCCCCCTAGGCGCGCCCCCTGTCTTGTGGGCCCCCTGATGCTCCACCGACCTCAACTCCAACTCCATAAATTCCGTTTCACAGAGAAAAAAATTGGAGAGAAAGTTTCATCGCGTTTTACGATACGGAGCCGCTGCCAAGCCCTAATCTCTCTCAGGAGGGCTGATCTGGAGTCCGTTCGGGGCTCCGGAGAGGGGGATTCGTCATCGTCGTCATCATCAACCATCCTCCATCACCAATTTCATAATGCTCACCGCCGTGCGTGAGTAATTCCATCATAGGCTTGCTGGATGGTGATGGGTTGGATGAGATTTACCATGTAATCAAGTTAGTTTTGTTAGGGTTTGATCCCTAGTATCCACTATGTTCTAAGATTGATGTTGATATGACTTTGCTATGCTTAATGCTTGTCACTAGGGCCCGAGTGCCATGATTTCAGATCTGAACCTATTATGTTTTCATAAATATATGTGAGTTCTTGATCCTATCTTGCAAGTCTATAGTCACCTATTATGTGTTATGATCCGACAACCTCGAAGTGACAATAATCGGGATACTTCTCGGTGATGACCATAGTTTGAGGAGTTCATGTATTCACTATGTGCTAATGCTTTGGTCCGGTACTCTATTAAAAGGAGGCCTTAATATCCCTTAGTTTCCACTAGGACCCCGCTGCCACGGCAGGGTAGGACAAAAGATGTCATGCAAGTTCTTTTCCATAAGCACGTATGACTATGTTTGGAATACATGCCTACATTACATTGATGAACTGGAGCTAGTTCTGTGTCACCCTATGTTATAGCTATTACATGAGGAATTGCATCCAACATAATTATCCATCATTGATCCAATGCCTATGAGCTTTTCACATATTGTGCTTTGCTTATTTACTTTTCCGTTGCTACTGTTACAACTATTACAAAACTGCCATCTTTACTTTTGCCACTGTTACCATTACTATCATACTACTTTGCTACTAAATACTTTGCTGCAGAGACTAAGTTATCCAGGTGCGGTTGTGCA
This sequence comes from Triticum aestivum, assembly GCF_018294505.1. Taxonomy (NCBI): domain Eukaryota; kingdom Viridiplantae; phylum Streptophyta; class Magnoliopsida; order Poales; family Poaceae; genus Triticum; species Triticum aestivum. Next base: position 607,512,801 of record NC_057807.1, on the reverse strand, counting down.
TGGCTGAAACCGGGGTTGTGCATGATGAGAGTATTTTGTGTGACAAAAATGAAACATAGCCTAACTGTATGATTTTGTAGGGATAAGCTTTCTTTGGCCATGATATTTTGAGAAGACATGATTGCTTTGTTAGTATGCTTGAAGTATTCTTACTCTTATGTCAATATGAACTTTTATCTTGAATTATTTGGATCTGAACATTCATGCCACAATAAACAAAATTACATGGAGAAATATGCTAGGTAGCATTCCACATCAAAAATTCTGTTTTTATCATTTACCTACTCGAGGATGAGCAGGAATTAAGCTTGGGGATGCTTGATACGTCTCCAACGTATCTATAATTTTTTATTGTTCCATGCTATTATATTACCTGTTTTGGATGTTTATGGGCTTTACTAAACACTTTTATATCATTTTTGGGACTAACCTATTAACCGGAGACCCAACCCAAATTGCTATTTTCTTACCTATTTTAGTGTTCCGAAGAAAAGGAATAACAATCGGAGTACAAACGGAATGAAATCTTTGGGAGAGTTATTTTTGGAACGGAAGCAATCCAGGAGACTTGGAGTGGACGTTACGGAAGCTTCGAGATGGCCACGAGGCAGGGAGGCGCGCCCTACCCCCCTGGACACGCCCCCACTCTCGTGGGCCCCTCGTGGCTCCCCTGACCGACTTCTTTCGCCTATATATGTCCATATACCCTAAAAACATCGGAGAGCACAATAGATCGGGAGTTCCGCCACCGCAAGCCTCTGTAGCCACCAACAACCAATAGGGACCCTGTTCCGCCACCCTGCCGAAGGGGGGATCCCTCACCGGTAGCCATCTTCATCATCTCGGCGCTCTCCATGACGAGGAGGGAGTAGTTCACCCTCGGGGCTGAGGGTATGTACCAGTAGCTATGTGTTTGATCTCTCTCTCTCTCTCGTGTTCTTCAGGTGGTACGATCTTGATGTACCGCGAGCTTTGCTATTATAGTTGGATCTTATGATGTTTCTCCCCCTCTATTCTCTTGTAATGGATTGAGTTTTCGCTTTGAAGTTATCTTATCGGATTGAGTCTTTAAGGATTTGAGAACACTTGATGTATGTCTTGCATGTGCTTATCTGTGGTGACAATGGGATATTCACGTGATCTACCTGATGTATGTTTTTGTGATCAACTTGCGGGTTCAGTGACCTTGTGAACTTATGCATAGGGGTTGGCACACGTTTTCGTCTTGACTCTCCGGTAGAAACTTTGGGGAACTCTTTGAAGTACTTTGTGTTGTTGAATAGATGAATCTGAGATTGTGTGATGCATATCATATAATCATGCCCAAGGATACTTGAGGTGACACTGGAGTATCTAGGTGACATTAGGGTTTTGGTTGATTTGTGTCTTAAGCTTTTATTCTAGTATGAACTCTATGATAGATCGAACGAAAAGAATAGCTTCGTGTTATTTTACTACAGACTCTTGAATAGATTGATTAGAAAGGATAACTTTGAGGTGGTTTCGTACCCTAGAATAATCTCTTCGTTTGTTCTCCGCTATTAGTGACTTTGGAGTGACTCTTTGTTGCATGTTGAGGGATAGTCATATGATCCAATATGTTATTATTGTTGAGAGAACTTGCACTAGTGAAAGTATGAACCCTAGGCCTTGTTTCCTAGCATTACAATACCGTTTACCTTGCTGTTTTTGTATTTTCAGATTACAAATACCTATATCTACCATCCATATTGCACTTGTATCACCATCTCTTCGCCGAACTAGTGCACCTATACAATTTACCATTGTATTGGGTGTGTTGGGGACACAAGAGACTCTTTGTTATTTTGTTGCAGGGTTGTTCGAGAGAGACCATCTTCATCCTACGCCTCCCACGGATTGATAAACCTTAGGTCATCCACTTGAGGGAAATTTGCTACTGTCCTACAAACCTCTGCACTTGGAGGCCCAACAACGTCTACAAGAAGAAGGTTGTGTAGTAGACATCAGTATCATAGGCGCCTTCGGTCCAATGAGTGGATGACATATGTCCCAATGGTGAGCCGACACATGTTTCCTCTAGCCAACGATGATTTTACACATGGAAAATCCCCATTGGTCGGGGCTATTAACAGGTTATCGGATCCAAACCAGAACACATAGCTTAACAGCGACCCGTTATGATGGATGCCACGTGTCGGTCACCCTTGACGAAAGCACTTCTATGATGCGCGATTTACCATCATGGAAGTGGACACTTCCGTGATGATAATTTTGGTAATGTCATGGAACACTTCTACAACATCACAGGTATGACTATCTTGATTTTTTCATAAACTCGTCATGGATGTACATGCATCACAGAAAACGTCACCTATTGTGACAAACACGTATCATCACGGAAGTGTATATTTTTGTAGTGATGGGTCTTTGTCGGCGTTCTGGATATGGGGGTGTCCAGACTTGCCTGCCTGCGGCCCACCGCGTGGCTCCACTGGCGGCCTGGTACGGCCAGCTTTGACATCAACAGCTCAAGACCCTCGCGAGGGGCCAAGCCTTGCGAGGCAGACAACGCCAAGACCCCCGAGGGGATTGGCCTCTTCAGGCTGGCTCCCGAGGGGCGGAGAGTTCTATGCAAGGTGCACCTCACGAGGCTCAGCTGACGTGAGCCATGACGACCAAGGCCAGGCAGGCGCCAGCGGGCAAAGAGTGCCAGTTTCCTCTTTGGTGCAAGGGAGGCAAGCCACAGGCGCAGAGTCCCGAGGAATCAGCCAAAGGTTTTCATTCTGGTGCAACAAGACCAAGACCACCAGGACGGCAGGACGGAGGTTATCACCGAGCCCACCACAGCATCACGACCAAGGGCTTTTCGCAGCGAAGAACACTTTAGTCAGGATAAGCTGTACTACTTGTCCCCTTTCAAATCCGGCCGTTGTGGGATCCCTTCCCGCCAACATTTGGGAAGAGAACCAAGGCCACTATAAATAGGACTTAGCCACCACCATAGACCGGGGGAGACGGGACCGGATCGCATATGATCTAGTTCGCATCCCACCAGCTCTCTTGAGCTCAAGAACACCTCACCTTCTGAGGCCAGTTCATCCACTGTACTAGTTCATCCTCAGCCCTTCGAGGCAATCCACCAAAATGGTGGAGTAGGGTATTACACCGCAAGGTGGCCTGAACCAGGATAAATCGTTGTGTCCCTTTGTCTCTTCGAGGTCGTCGCGCTAGGCTTAGGAGGATCGCGAGTAGGCAGGCTAGGTAGGTTGAGGTCTCCGCACGCACTCTAGAGTTCGAACCATTCAAGGGTTTACGGAAATCATAATCTGACATTTGGCCCATGAGGTAGCGGTGCGGTGGATCTTCTCTTCCGTCGATCGATCCACCGTCACTCCGACACCTCCATGGCTGACGCACGCTGAGCTTGCGCCGAGCGTCGGGTCACAGTCGCCGCTCGCATTGCTCAGACGGCTCCGGTGGGCGATGGTTGTGCACGTCGTGCTCCGTCTCCGGTGGCCAACGCCGCCACGAGCCCTGCCGGCCACGAGTAGCAAGCTTCTTCGCTGCACCCTTCGGTGTGCCGCGACGGGCGCACCGCCACTCCGTCACTAACCCCATAAGCTTCATCCTCCCACGTGTGTCACGGCCCGGCGAACACGCAGGCCACTCTACTCATGGTGGGGGAGCTCCTTCACTACCGCCTGGTCGACGACTTCTACGAGGAATGGCTCGAGCGGATTGCTGAGCTCGTCAGCACGGCTCGGGGCTCCACTGCGCCGGCTCGGTCACTGCCCCAGCAGCCGCCTGCCGCGGGCGACGTGGCTCATGGGGCTCCTCTGCCACCTCCGGCTCAGGGCATCATCATCGAGCCAAGGTGAGGGAGTCCTGGACTAGGGGGTGTCCGGACAGCCGGACTATCATCGTCAGCCGGACTCCAAGACTATGAAGATACAAGATTGAAGACTTCGTCCCGTGTCTGGATGGGACTTTCCTTGGCGTGGAAGGCAGGCTTGGAGATACGGATATGTAGATCTCCTACCATTGTAACCGACTCTGTGTAACCCTAGCCCTCTCTGGTGTCTATATAAACCGGAGGGTTTTAGTCCGTAGGACACACAACCATTACAACAATCATACCATAGGCTAGCTTCTAGGGTTTAGCCTCCTTGATCTCGTGGTAGATCCACTCTTGTACTACCCATATCATAAATATCAATCAATCAGGAGTAGGGTTTTACCTCCATCGAGAGGGCCCGAACCTGGGTAAAAACATTGTGTCCCTTGTCTCCTGTTACCATCCGCCTAGACGCACAGTTCAGGACCCCCCTACCCGAGATCCGCCGGTTTTGACACCGACATTGGTGCTTTCATTGAGAGTTCCTCTATGCTGTCACCGATAGGAAGGATGCCTCTTCCCGTCTTCAAAGACGGTATCTTTGCCAAAGGAGCCTTGACCGCCGGCCAAACTATCCGGCTGGGTGGTTTTCTCATGACCGCCGATTCGGCCACCGCTTCGACGATGACCTCTCGGGTCATCAAAAGCAATCTTCACGTCAGCTCGGAATTCACCGAGCAGCTGGATCCAATAGAGCTCTCATCCGTAAACGAACTCTTGGATCGCATCGCCGCCCTAGGAGTCGCTACAGACTACAATCAGATTGGGCTTAAAACCAATCTGAGAGAGATTAACTCTCCCCAGGTTACCCACCACGTTGCGGTGGTAGAGGAACAACGTGGCGACTCTTCTCCTATATTGAAAACTAGTCATGTCCGGGCTTCCGAACCCTCCATGCCGGATTCCCGCGGGGGGACGGACTTCGATCAAGCACTGAACCTAAAGTCAGGCATCAGACCGGACTCGTTGGACAACGTCCAACAATCCAAGCTTCCAAATTCGGAAACTCCTCGGCCCTTGAGCCTTCGGATGGGTAGGATTCCGGACTTAATTCCACCCACCCACCCAGACATATGCGATCTATCTCAAATCCGGCAAGAGCCCGCTGAAACAGTACATCATTACTGGGCCAGTTTTCTCCTGGTTATGAACAGGATAAAGGACTGCCGAGAGGAAAGCGCAATTTCAATTTTCTGCAATAATTGTACGACGACGGAATCTTGAACGCCGTCAGTCACCGCGAAATTACACGCTTCGCCGACCTGGCATCCATAGTATGAAAGTACTGCGCGATGGAGAGTTTCCGGAAAACCGAAACTAAGTTTTGGGACAATCCGGCCCCGAATACAACCCTAGTCCGTAACAAAAGGGTGCACCACACTCAGGCACCAGGTACAAAAACCAAAAAGCAAAAACCCCATAAAGGGTAAGGAACCGTACTGGAGGGATGGCTCAGCGGACCCTGTAAAATTCACAGTACAGAAGGCGCCACCCCAACACATAGCCTTCGAGCATGTTGGATATTGTGGCAGGTGGCCAAAAGTGGCGAGGAGCTTCTAGCCCCAAAAAACCACTCCAACAGTACCAGTACGGTGTCAACAGTCTTCGAGACTTTCGCATCAAATAATGTGCGAAAACGAACAATCCGCAGCCTCACCGAAGTCTACCAAGTAGCAACGACAAATCCATGGAGCAACACGGCCATCACCTTCAACGCCAGCGACGAACCTAAATTCCGAACAGCCCGAGCACCAGCCGCATTGGTCCTCAGTCCAATAGTGGACGGCTTTCGTCTTACCAAGGTACTCATGGATGGCGGCAGCGGACTAAACCTCATCTACGAGGAAACTCTTCAAAAAATGGAAATAGACTGGAGCCGCATTGAGCGAAGCAGCACAATCTTTAGAGGAATAATCCCTAGCCGGGAAGCGCGCTGCACAGGAAAAATCACACTTGATGTGGTATTCGGCTCGCCGGACAATTACAGGTCCGAAGAGGTCACCTTCCAAGTGGCCCCGTTCAGCAGCGGATATCACGCTATATTAGGACGAGAGGCATTCACAATTTTTCAAGCCATACCCCATTATGGGTACATGAAGCTTAAGATGCCTGGGCCCGGCGGAACAATCACTCTCGCTAGTGATCCGGACATAGCACTCCGCGCCGAAAACAAAACAGCCGCATTAGCCCTGGAGGCACTATCCGAAGCCCTAGCGGCAGAAGAACTCACTGCGCTGCGCTCTACGGTGAATAGGGACGATGTGATACTCGATAAGAGATCCAAGTCCACCTCTTTAAACCAGCGGACGAAATAGTCAAATTCCAGGTCCACCCAACGGACCCAACAAAGACGGCCTCCATCGGGGCACAGTTGAACCCTGATGTAGATGCCGCACTGCGAGAATTCCTTCGGGAAAATTGGGACATCTTTGCCTGGCACCCTTCAGATATGCCAGGAATCCCACGCAGATTGGCAGAACACAGCCTAAACATCCTAAAAGGATTCAAGCCAGTCAAACAGGCTCTTCGGCGATTTTCCGAACCCAAAAGACAGGCAATGGGAGAAGAGCTAGCCAAACTACTGGAAGCCGGATTCATCAGAGACATCAAACATCCGGACTGGCTAGCAAACCTGGTAATGGTACCAAAGAAGGACAAATCCTGGCGCCTATGTGTCGATTTTAAAGACCTCAACAAGGCCTGCCCAAAGGATCCCTTCCCCCTCCCCCGCATCGACCAAATAATCGATGCTACTGCAGGGCACGATTCATTGTGCTTCCTTGACGCATATTCCGGCTACCATCAAATCAAGATGGCGGAAGCGGACCAAGCCGCAACGGCATTCATTACTCCATATGGACCATTCTGCTTCAACACGATGCCCTTCGGACTCAAAAACGCCGGCGCAACATATCAGCGCATGATTCAGACATGTCTGGCTACCCAGATCGGCAAAACAGTAGAGGCATACGTAGACGACGTAGTCGTCAAAACCAAACACGTCGAGACTCTAGTAGACGATTTGAGGCTCACATTCGACAACCTCCGAGCATATGACATCAAGCTGAATCCGGAAAAATGCGTTTTCGGCGTACCAGCCGGAAAGCTCCTGGGCTTCATTGTATCCGGTAGAGGAATTGAAGCAAACCCAGCCAAGATCCGAGCTCTGTCACAGCTGGATATTCCAAAAGACCTCAAACAAATACAAAAATTGACTGGATGCGTGGCGGCTCTAAGCCGCTTTATCTCCCGTTTGGGAGAAAAGGCATTGCCCCTCTATCGCCTCCTCAGGCGCACCGAACACTTCGAGTGGACGGATGCTGCCACTGCCGGACTCGAAGAAATAAAAGCCATATTGGCAACAAATCCGGTCCTGGCTGCGCCTAACCTGGGCGAACCAATGTTGTTATACATCGCGGCAACACATCAAGTTGTAAGCGCGGTACTCGTCGTCGAACGAGAAACAGAAGGGCACAAATTCCCTCTTCAAAAACCAGTGTACTACGTATCCACTGTCTTAACTCCCTGCAAGTCCCGTTACCCGCACTATCAAAAGATAGCGTATGCGGTGTTCATGGCATCCCGGAAGCTCCGACACTACTTTCAAGAGTGTTCGATAACAGTGGCCTCCGAAGTGCCCCTCAACGACATTATAAACAACCGCGACGCGACGGGCAGGATTGCAAAATGGGCCATTGAGCTCTTACCATTCGATATAACTTACAAACCTCGGCGAGCTATAAAGTCGCAAGTCTTGGCCGACTTTGTCGCTGAATGGACTGAAGCCGAACTCCCTAAAGAGTACGGCGCATACTCCAATTGGATTATGCATTTCGACGGCTCCAAAATGTTGGCCGGCTTGGGGGCTGGCGTCGTATTGACGTCCCCAACCGGGGACACAGTCCAATACGTACTTCAGATAATGTACACGGACTCCAACAACGCAGCCGAATACGAGGCCCTCCTACATGGCCTCCGGATGGCAATCTCCATGGGCATTCAACGCCTAGAGGTGCGCGGGGATTCAAACCTCGCAATATCCCAAGTAAATGGGGACTTTGACGCCAAGGATCCGAAAATGGCAGCCTATCGTAACGCTGTCCTAAAAATGTCAGCTCGGTTCGAAGGACTCGAATTCCACCACGTAGCCCGAGATAATAACCAAGCAGCCGACGTATTGGCACGCATCGGCGCGAAACGCGACGCTGTCTGGAACGGCTCTTTAAGCCATCCGTACTATGGGAAGACGAGTCCAGAAATAACAACTCGGAGGCAGCCGCACCACCCAACACAGAACAATCTGACATAATCGGCGACTCAGCCGATGAAATAACACCTTCAGCCCACGAAATAAAGGCAGTAATCACCCCGTGGACAGAGCCATTCCTAGCCTACTTACTTAGGCAGGAACTTCCCGAAGACCAAAATGAGGCCCGCTGCATAGTCCGGCGATCTAAAGCCTACAAGGTCCACGAGGGAGAACTCTATAAGAAAAGCACAACCGGAGTCCTTCAACGGTGTATCTCCGAAGAGGAAGGGCGAAACCTTCTGGCTGAAATTCATGCCGGACTAGGCGGACACCACGCCGCAGCTCGGGCCCTTGTAGGCAAAGCATTCCGTACAGGATTTTATTGGCCGACGGCCCGGGCAGATGCTCAGGACTTAGTCCAAAGATGCGTCGGTTGTCAGCTCTTTGCTAATCAGAGCCATATGCCACCCACCGCCCTCAAAACTATACCCATTACCTGGCCGTTCGCGGTCTGGGGGCTTGACATGGTTGGACCCCTTAAAGGGGGAACCCACAAGCAAAGGTACCTATTGGTCATGGTGGACAAATTCACCAAATGGATAGAGGCCAAGCCAGTTAAAACGGCAGAGTCCGGACCAGTGATAGACTTCATATCCGGGGTAGTACACCGTTATGGTGTCCCCCATAGCATCATTACCGATAACGGCACGAACTTCACGGCCGACGAGGTTAAATTATGGTGCAAAAATATGGGCATTAAGCTCGATTACGCTTCAGTCTATCATCCTCAAACCAACGGTCAAGTGGAACGAGCAAATGGTCTAATAATGAGCGGCATCAAACCCAGACTAGTGCGGTCCCTTACGAAATCTGACACGCACTGGGTAGAGGAGCTCGACTCCGTACTCTGGGGGCTGCGGACAACGCCCAACCGTACTACCGGATTCACACCATTTTTTATGGTATACGGCGCAGAGGCAGTTTTGCCCTGCGACATCATTCATGACTCACCTCGAGTGCGCATGTACGAAGAAAGAGAAGCCGAGCTGGATCGGCAGGACAGCTTGGACGCATTGGAGGAAGAACGCGACGTCGCCAAGGCTCGTTCCGCATTCTATCAGCAGCAGGCTCGAAGATATCAAAGCAGAGAAGTACGGGCTAAGACTTACAATGTTGGCGAACTAGTTCTACGCCTGCCGGACAAGAAAAAGGACAAGCTCAAGCCCAAATGGGAAGGCCCCTTCATTATCGATCAAGTCCTGACCGGCGGAGCGTACCGTCTGCGAAATGCGTCGGACAACCGACTCGAGCCGAACCCATGGAACGCAGCCCGCCTCCGAAGATTCTACGCCTAGCGCCGGACTAAGAGTTCGTCTCCTTCCCCCGTCCAAATTTTTACACTTCAGCTGTCTTTGTTTCTCTTTTTTCTCTCACCCTTTTCATAAAAGCCCTTAAAGGCCTACTTGCGCATTGTTCGCACACACTTGATGTGCTATCCGCACTCATTATACCTGGGGGCTTCTTTACCAGAAGCTTACTTATAAGGGCTTCATGCCCAGCACATGTGTCAAACTTCCACATGTACCTTTTATTCACCATTATATGCATCGATATGACTTAAGTTTTGGCCAAGCTGGGTTGCCTGGCTCCTGTGCTTACCCCTACGTTCCCGATTGTTCGGCTAGGAGGTAAAGGGAGCACCTCTGCGATTGTTACTGCCGGGTCAGCCGGATGTGTACCTCAGACTGGGTGAAGCCGAAAGCTAGCGTTCTTAAGGGAATATTCGGTCGGTGACTTGAAAGATGATTTTTTACCTATTTATTTATCTGCCCCCAGATGTTTTCCTGCTCTTTTCGCAGTCCGGACATGCACTTTAGGGCATGCCTCCCAGGGAAAGGAACCCTTAACGGAACTATTCTCCCTGGAAGATGTTTCTTACTAACCATGTAATATAACATAACTAGTTGGGCACTTGTCTGATAAAGCACTAATGACCCCTACGCCTGGTCTCCATGCATGCCCCGGTTGTTTCTTAACCGAGAAGGTATTCGGACACACTCCGGACTCTAGGGTCCCGAGGTTGAAGCGAAAAGGTCGGCAAAGACAAACGATCTACAATCCGGCTAGAAGGCATTTTACATGTCATTTTAAATACATTGTCAAATCGACTGACTGTATTCCTCCTCAATCCCGTCTAACAGGCTGTCTAATTTACAGTCCCGTTGGGAATATTTAGCGGCCAACTCTACTTGGCCGTACACTAAACTCACAGGGATCTCCTTCCCATCGGGCCCCACAGGTCCGACCTCGGCCATGTGGTTGGGATCCGCCTTCTTGTACCGCGTCTTCACCATGGCCCAGGCCTCCCTGGCACCTTGGCGGCAGGCCGAAATCTTCCATAAGCGGAAGCGCTGCCGCGCTCCCTGAAGCTTCTCCGCAAGCTCTCCAAGGCCCTCGGGTAGGGAGAGGGACGGCCATAAAGGCCTGGACGACGCCGCTCATCTCCTGCCAAACTCGTTCGAGCAGTTGCACCAGCTCGGGAAGTTGATCACCCGTTAATACGGGCATCTCCTCCGCAGGGCGACCTGTGAGCACACCTACAGACATATTTTTGTCAATTGACTTCCTCGCCGAACTCTTCTTTTTAAAGGAGCTCGCTCAAGCACTTACTATAGATGCCGCGACGAAGCCGCTGATTCTCCTTCATGGAGCCAGACAGCTCGGCCCGAACACCTTTCAGCTCTTCTCCAAGCTGGGCGTGGGCATCCTGGAGTTTGTTCCTTTCCTGCTGCACCTTCGTCAGCACCCTCTTGCCGGCCTTCAACTGGCGCAATAGGTCTTGCTTGTCCGGATCTAGTCCGGCAACACCTGCAATGTCATTGTCAGACTTACACGCACGCCGCACACCGATTATCTTTTTGAAATAATGTGTTACCAGGAGGGGTCTCTGTGTTTCCTCCTGCGGCAGCTAGTGTGGCCTCGAGTTGGGCCTTGCACTCTTCTAGCTCCTGGGACAACTGGGTATTCTTCTCTGTAAGATCCTGCACATCAAATGATCCTTAAATCAGTTACTCTAACTTCTTTAAGTCTCGGGGGCTACTGGCATATACAACTATTAACATCTCTTACCCGTATGTCCTTTACATACTGCTCCGCGGCTCTGGTCAAACCATCTTGAGCAGCACGAAGGTGCGCGTCCCCCATGTGAAAGGCATTCAACGCCTCAGGGCAGAAGCACGCGTCACGAAAAAACTGTCCGGCGGCGCCTGTGATTCATGGCGCTCTCCACCTCAAACCTGGTGGCGGACAGTCTGTCGGCATCCTCCGTTGGAGGAGTATCCGGCTCGCGCCTTGCGCTCGCCTCCCCCTCCAGACCAGGTGTTGGAGCCTGGCTGGCAGAGGCTTGGTTGGCAACCTCTACGCCCACAGTCCGGCGGGCACTCTTTCTCCTGCAAAGGTCATGAGCATTCAAACACTTCCTAGGAACTTTGTCCTAAATAACAACCGCGAGCTATACCATTGCGGCGACATTTCGATCCGCGCCACACTCCTCTTTCGCCTGCTGGGCCGGACTGACCCTTGTTAGCCAGCCGCCGCGGGTTTGGCTTCCTGCCTTGAAGGTACCTCCTGCGAGACACCATTATATACGGTGGTCAGAAATACGCGAGGACAAAATAATGGTGTCGGGACTTCGGTCACAATCACCTGGGGAGCCGGAGATAGGCTGGGGTAGTCAGCCGTAATGGCGACTAGAGCATTGTCCATGCTAAGTTGATGGAACACCCCGTCGATTAGCTCCACCTTTATGTCCGGATCCTCTTCGGAGGCCGGATCAAGGGATCTTTCCGGATCCTCGGGTTGTGGAGCCGGGCTATGTATGCTCTCCACAGTCCGGCGCAGATCCTGCGTCAAAACCATAAAGTAAGGTACTTACCTTTGAAAGCGTGGGTCGGATAAATGAACATCCGCTTACCCAGCTTCGAGGGTTGTTCATGGAGAACCCATTCAATGGGCTCGTCTGGACAAAGTCCTCCTTCTCCCCCTTGTACAGGCCGGACAGAATCTTCACCAGATCTTCGGCCGATCCCGGCCCTTGGCGGCCATAACGAGTGGCATCATTCTCTCCATTGAAATCCCACATGGGGTGGCCCCTGTATTGTAGCGGCTGCACCCCCCCCCCCCGCATAATGCACGTGGCCATGACTCCAATCATGGTCAATCCGGAATGGGCCAGTAACCTTATCTGGCCCATTAAATAATGGACGCTCTTGTCTTCCTCCAGTTGGGGGCTCCGCGGGCGCCAACCCAGGCGTTTCTTCAGAGGAGCATTGCTGAACTCCGGGAGGCCGATCCGAACAGGGTCCAGCAGTGGAGCGTCTTCTACGTAAAACCATTCTGAAGGCCAGTCTTCAGACGCCTTCTTAGGGGTTCCGGATGGATATCCGGTCCCGGCGATGCGCCATATTTCGGCACCGCCCACTTGATATATGGACCCCTCGTGAGAGCGGGGTACGAGGCAGAATAACCTCTTCCACAGCGTGAAATGGGGCTCGATGCCCAGGAATAGCTCGCAAAGAGCTACGAAGCCCGCAATATGCAGAATCAAGGCAGGCGTGAGGTGATGGAGTTGGAGTCCGTAGAACTCCAGAAGCCCGTGGAGGAACGGATGTACAGGAAATCCAAGCCCCCTTATCAGGTAGGGGACGAAGCATACCCACTCCCCTTTGTTGGGACTTGGGGTGGCCTCCGCTTGCTTCCCACCTTTGTAGGTGGCCAGCCCGGCTCGAACCGGAACGCCGGAGGAAGATATCCCTCCGCTTGGAGCGCCACTAGCTCATTGTGCGGGACAGCACATCTCCTCCAATCTCCTGGCAGAGGGCTGGGAGCGCGAGAGGAGGAGCCACGTCGACGGTCCATGATGGAATGGATTTTTGGTCAAAGGCGCTCTGATGAGTACTCGCGGAAGGAAGATGGTGTGATTTGGATCTGGATTCTTGCCTCTCTTATAGGCAGATTATTTGCGCAGCTAGGGGGTAAAACATAAAAGATACCCTGGCTTTTCGCATTCGTGCGACACGTGGAAGAAGGCCATTATTGGGCGTGGAAGCCAAGGAGCGCAACGTTTACCAAAGAGCCAGACACTATTCGGCAGGTACATGGAACTTAAAGGAGAACCCGCCTTGCAACGCCGAAGACTATATACGTGCTGGACTTATCGTCATTGAAGCCTGGTTCGGGGGCTACTGAGGGAGTCCTGGACTAGGGGGTGTCCGGACAGCCGGACTATCATCGTCAGCCGGACTCCAAGACTATGAAGATACAAGATTGAAGACTTCGTCCCGTGTCCGGATGGGACTTTCCTTGGCGTGGAAGGCAAGCTTGGCGATACGGATATGTAGATCTCCTACCATTGTAACCGACTCTGTGTAACCCTAGCCCTCTCCGGTGTCTATATAAACCGGAGGGTTTTAGTCCGTAGGACACACAACCATTACAACAATCATACCATAGGCTAGCTTCTAGGGTTTAGCCTCCTTGATCTTGTGGTAGATCCACTCTTGTACTACCCATATCATCAATATCAATCAAGCAGGAGTAGGGTTTTACCTCCATCGAGAGGGCCCGAACCTGGGTAAAAACATTGTGTCCCTTGTCTCCTGTTACCATCCGCCTAGACGCACAGTTTGGGACCCCCTACCCGAGATCCGCCGGTTTTGACACCGACACAAGGCATGTGGCACCGTGGCACGACCCGCCGCGCCCAGCGCCTGCTCGGGAGGAGGCGAGGTGCCAGGTGGTGCAGCGGCCTCAAGGGGAGGCACGCGTGCTTCCTGCACCCCCACGCCAAGCCTGCGTGCCGCCACAGGAGGTGGCGGCGCGCGTGCACCAGTACCAGGTTCTACCTCCTCGGCTTGCCCCAGTGGCCACAACAGGATGTCACATGTTCACCTTGGAGCTCCGCAACATCATCTAGCCGAGAAAGTTCAAGCCTGACCTGCCCCCACGCTATGACGGCACCGCCGACCCCGCCGAGTTCCTGCAGCTCTACGAGCTGAGCATCGAGGCGGACAACGGCGAGGAGAAGATCATGGCAAACTGGTTCCCTATGGCCCTCAAGGATGGTGCGCGTTCTTGGCTCCTGAATCTCCCCGACGGATCGGTCTCTTCCTGGGAGGAGATGCGTAGCCGCTTCATGAACAACTTCCAGGGCACGTGCGATCGTCCGCCGGCCGTGGGTGACTTGCGTCGCATCAAGCAGCAGCCAGGAAAGACCCTACAGAAGTACATCCAGCGCTTCAACAATGTTCGCCTCAAGATCCCCAAGATGTCGGACGAGGCCATCATTTCAGCATTCACTGATGGCGTCCGTGATGTCAAGATGAAGGAGGAGCTCTCCATCCATGAGGACCTCTGCATGGCCTTGGAGATGTTCAATATGGCGAATAAGTGTGCGAGGGCTGAGGAGGGGCGCCTCTCCCTCCTCGAGCTCCCCGACGCTGACCCCGAAGACAAGAAGGCCAAGGCCAAGGACGTAAAGCGCAAAGGGTCGGCCGTGCTCGCAGCCGATCCAGAGATGAAGCACGACTACGGCCACCCCGAGTCATCCAAAAGCAACATACCGTTCTGCGTCTTCCACAACATCCATAGCCACAACACCAACGACTGCTAGGAGCTCAGGGCCCTCCGTGATGGGCGCCTCGGTCAATGCCCCGAGCGCAACGATCGAGGCTACAGCCGTGGAGGTGGTCGAGGTGGAGGACGCTGGTACGGACGCGACCATCGCCAGGAGTGGCGCGACCATCCTCGGGAGGACCATTGGCAGGGCCAACCTCGCGAGGGCGCTTGGAGGGAGCAGCCCCGCGAGGAGCGCCCTCAGGGCAATGCCGGTCTTCCTCCACTGCCTCCACCACCAAGAAGGAATGAACATCATCACTAGGATGAGGGGGTTGGGGGCTTCCAGCAGCCTCGAGCCATCGCCTGCATCCTGGGCGGCTCACAGGCCCCGGCTTTTCACCGTATCTTCAAGCTGTCCGCGCACGAGGTGAACGCAGCGCTCCCCAAGCCTGAAGCAACTCGCCCTCTCAGGTGGTCCAAATGCGCCATCACCATCAGCTCCTCAGACCAACTCAAGTGCGTGGCCACTGCCGGCATGCTCCCCATGCACTGCTCTCTTGTCATCAGCAGCGTGGTCGTCACCAAGATTCTCATCGACGGTGGAGCAAGGCTCAATGTCTTGTCTGTTCAAACATTCGACAGACTCCAAGTGCCGTACTACTAGCTTCAGCCTACCAAGCCATTTTCAGGAGTGACCGACGGTTCCACACACCCGATAGGGCAGGTCCGCCTCCCTGTCACCTTCGGCAAACGCAACAACTACCACACCGAGCTCATCGACTTCGATGTCGCCGACATTCGCCTGCCGTACAATGCCATCCTAGGGTACCCAGCCCTGGCCAATTTCATGGCAGCGATGCACCATGGCTACAACGTCCTCAAGATGCCAGGAAGCAGCGGCGTCATCACGGTCAGATGCCAGGAAAAGGACGCGATGTGCTCCCTAGAACGCGCCTTTGAGGCTACAGCGATCGAGAACCCTGAAGACGAGGGCGGTGCCCTCCCTCCTGAGGTCGCCCCCAAGACAAAGAAGCTGCAGTTGGGTCAGGGATCTCGCAAGGAAGCCTCACCCGAGGATGCCACGTTGAGCCTCGCGTCCTCGGACGAGGTGCCTTCGCCCATCGCATAGGAAGGCGCGCCCGGCGCCCCTCTCGGGCTGGGCTCGAGGGCTCTCCTCGGGAGGGCCTTAGACCAGGGTCACGAGGGAGGGGCTCGAGCACCATGTGGAGGCGCGCTTTAGTGCATGCTTCCCAAGAGAAGGCATCAGGCGGGAGGCGGGAGGCGCCAGGCGTTCAAGAGTTCATCAGCAAGGCAATCGAGGATGTTCAAGAGGCAAGGGTTCTGCAAGGCGATCGCCGCCTACCGCGAGGCGCGGCTCACTGCCCTGGCAAGGGTAAGGAGTTCCGTGTCTGCATCAACATCCCAGGGCTCAACAGAGCCGCATCTCGGCAGCTCTTCTGGCCATCTCGTGTCGGCCGATGTGAGGGTCCACCCCACAGCTACGTCTGCATGCCTTTCGGTCTACCAGGCGCAGCTGTGGTGTTCCAGCGCTACACAAGGAATGCCCTGGCGGCTCGCGAGGCCAGGCACCAGACGACCCTGGCGGAGATGGAGGAGCACCCCCAGGAGCCTCCCGGGCCATCTGGGCCTCCCGAGGCTTGGGGCCAGGGCGGCTCATGAGGTACGACTCCAGCAGCGCACGCCTTTCGCTACCCCAACACCTCTTCAGCAACAGTACCAGGTGACATCTTTCTAGTTCGTTCAGTTTGGGGGCGCCCCTCGGACTACATCATCCCCAGGCTGTGTGGGTCCATCCCTGAGGCATGTATCATTTTGCATTCACCAGGATTGTCTAACCATCTTCTATGAGTTTACCTATGATCGTCACTCTGCGGCCTCGAGTCTTAACCGCCTTGCGGTCTCCCTACATTTGCTAGCTTCTCCCTCGCTCGCCTCGCTGCATGGCTACTCACATCGGTACGGCGCTTGTGCTCGGGTCCGTCCCTGCAATGCTGACAAACCCGAGGACCGAGCTCTGGCTCGCGACCCGCCTCACGCACACCACCTCACCAGGTCCTCGGAGCCTTCGTCTAGCGTCAGGGGCCCTGGGCGGACAGCCGCTCCGGAGGGGTTCTCGACCTCTCCTATCATCTAACCTGCAGGTTCACCTGACGATGATTCACAAGCCGGTTTGGACGACCACCGTCTCACCTCGCGAGTCGCTTGCACGTTAAAGGGGGAGGTCCCGAGCATCGCGTCTCGGGAGCTCCTACTGGCTCTCCAGCCCTCACCCCCTGGCCTTGACCACGGCACCGCGACCTGGCATACCAGCGGCGGCTGAGCTTGCTCGAGGGCCGGGACCCGAGGACGTAGAGCACCTGGGCAAGCGAGTCGAGAGGGTGGTCGTTGCGGGCCATGCCTAATGATACCACCACAAACGCAAGAGTAGGCACCCTCCTCCCGACATATCAGGACTACCAAAAGATAAGTCGCATTCGTTGTGGCACCTATCTTGCTCCCTGCACGCCCCAACCTCGCAGTCCCACTCCGATGGCTTCACTACCCTTTTCGATTCTCTGGGCGGCTACTTGCATGCCAAGGGGGACCTCATGAGCATCGCGTCTCATGAGCTCTCACCAGACCTCGGGCCACTCACCTCCTAGCCTTGACCATGGCATCGCGACCTGGCATACTAGTGATGGTAGAAGCCTGCCTGAGGACTGGGTCCCATCGGCGTAGAGCGTCGCGTTGTCCAGGGAAAGGAAAAGGGAGGAATCATGCCGAACTGGGATACGCGACTTCATCACAGAATCAAAGAAAGCAACGCTGGTATTAAATACACTCCGATCCTTAGAAACCCCACGAGGGCTGGTTTTCATTCCGCGCAGGGAAAGCAAAAGAAGGAAAGATACTAGTATTGGGGAATGTAGTAATTTCAAAAAAATTCCTATGCACACGCAAGATAATAGTGATGCATAGCAACGAGAGTGGAGAGTGTGTCCACGTACCCTCGTAGACCGAAAGCGGAAGCGTTAGCACAACGCGGTTGATGTAGTCGTACGTCTTCACGATCCGATCGATCAAGTACCGAACGCATGGCACCTACGAGTTCAGCACACGTTCAGCTCGACGGCGTCCCTTGAACTCTGATCCAGCCGAGCTTTGAGGGAGAGTTCCGTCAGCACGACGGTGTGGTGATGATGATGATGTTCTACCGACGCAGGGCTTCGCCTAAGCACCGCTATGATATTGTCGAGGTGGACTATGGTGGAGGGGGGCACCGCACACGGCTAAGAGATCCAAGGGATCAATTGTTGTGTCTATGGGGTACCCCCCTGCCCCGTATATAAAGGAGTGGAGGAGGGGGAGAGGGCCGGCCCCTATGGCGCGCCCTGGAGGAGTCCTACTCCCACCGGGAGTAGGATTCCTCCCCTTCCATGTAGTAGGAGTAGGAGACAAGGAATGGGGAGAGGGAAGAGAGGGAAGGAGGGGGTGCCGCCCCTCCCCCAAGTCCAATTCGGACTAGTCATTGGGGGGCACGCGGTCTGCCTCTCTCTCTCCCCTAAAGCCCAATAAGGCCCATATACTTCTTCCCCCGTATTCCCGTAACTCCCCGGTACTCCGAAAAATACCCGAACCACTCGGAACCTTTTTGATGTCCGAATATAGTCGTCCAATATATCGATCTTTACGTCTCGACCATTTCGAGACTCCTCGTCATGTCTCTGATCTCATCCGGGACTCCAAACTCCTTCGGTACATCAAAACTCATAAACTCATAATAATACTGTCATCGAAACCTTAAGCATGCGGACCCTACGGGTTCGAGAACTATGTAGACATGACCAAAACACGTTTCCGGTCAATAACCAATAGCAGAGCCTGGATGCTCATATTGGCTCCTACATATTCTACGAAGATCTTTATCAGTCAAACCGCATAACAACATACGTTGTTCCCTTTGTCATCGGTATGTTACTTGCCCGAGATTCGATCGTCGGTATCACAATACCTAGTTCAATATCGTTACCGGCAAGTCTCTTTACTCGTTATGTAATGGATCATTCCGTAACTAACTCATTAGCTACATTGCTTGCAAGGCTTATAGTGATGTGCATTACCGAGAGGGCCCAGAGATACCTCTCCGACAATCGGACTAACAAAACCTAATCTCGAAATACGCCAACTCAACATGTACCTTTGGAGACACATGTAGAGCTACTTTATAATCACCCAGTTACTTGTGACGTTTGGTAGCACACAAAGTGTTCCTCCGATAAACGGGAGTTGCATAATCTCATAGTTATAGAAACATCTATAAGTCATGAAGAAAGCAATAGCAACATACTAAACGATCAAGTGCTAAGCTAACGGAATGGGTCAAGTCAATCGCATCATTCTCCTAATGATATGATCCCGTTAATCAAATGACAACTCATGTCTATGGTTAGGAAACTTAACCATCTTTGATTAACGAGCTAGTCAAGTAGAGGCATACTAGTGACACTATGTTTGTCTATGTACGCATGTATTATGTTTCCGGTTAATAAAATTATAGCATGAATAATAAACATTTATCATGAAATAAGGAAATAAATAATAACTTTATTATTGCCTCTAGGTCATATTTCCTTCAGTCTCCCACTTGCATTAGAGTCAATAATCTAGTTCACATCGCAATGTGATTTAACACCAATATTCATATCTGTATATGATTAACACCAATAGTACACATCGTCATGTGACCAACACCCAAAGGGTTAACTAGAGTCAATAATCTAGTTCACATCGCTATGTGATTAACACCCAAAGAGTAGTAAGGCGTGATCATGTTTTGCTCGTGAGAGAAGCTTAGTCAACGGGTCTGTCACATTCAGAGCCGTATGTATTTTGCAAATATTCTATGTCTACAATGCTCTGCACAGAGCTACTCTAGCTAATTGCTCCCACTTTCAATATGTATCCAGATTGAGACTTAGAGTCATCTGGATCGGTGTGAAAGCTTGCACCAATGTAACTCTTTACGACGGGCTCTTTTATCACCTCCATAATCGAGAAATATTTCCTTAGTCCTCACAAAGGATATTCTTGACCAATATCCAGTGATCTACTCCTAGATCACTATTGTACTCCCTTGCCAAATTCAGAGCAAGGTATACAATAGGTCTGGTACATAGCATAGCATACTTTATAGAACCTATGACTAAGGCATAGGGAATGACTTTCATTCTCTTTTCTATTTTCTATCGTGGTCGGGATTTGAGTCTTACTCAATTTCACACCTTTGCAATACAAGCAAGAACTCTTTCTTTGACTGTTCCATTTTGAACTATTTCAAAATCTTGGCAAGGTATGTACTTATTGAAAAACTTATCAAGCGTCTTGATCTATCTCAATAGATCTTGATGCTCAATATGTAAGTAGCTTTACTGAGGTCTTTCTTTTATAGAACTCCTTTCAAATACTCCTTTATGCTTTCCGGAAAAATTCTACATCATTTCTGATCAACAATATGTTACTCACATATATTTATCAGAAAGGCGGTAGTGCTCCCACTCACTTTATTGTAAATACAGGCTTCACCGCAAGTCTGTATAAAACTATATGCTTTGATCAACTTATCAAAGCATATATTCCAACTCTGATATGGTTGCACCAGTCCATAGATGGATCGCTGGAGTTTGCACATTTTGTTAGCACCTTTAGGATTGACAAAACCTTCTGGTTGCAGCATATACAACTCTTCTTTAAGAAAACCATTAAGGAATGCAGTTTTGACATCCATTTGCCAGATTTCATAAAATGTGACAATTGCTAACATGATTCGGACAGACTTAAGCATCGCTACAGTTGAGAAAATCTCATTGTAGTCAACACCTTGAACTTGTCGAAAACCTTTTTGCGACAAGTCGAGCTTTGTAGATAGTAACACTACTATCAGCGTCTGTCTTCCTCTTGAAGATCCATTTATACAATATGGCTTGCCGATCATCGGGCAACTCCACCAAAGTCCACACTTTGTTCTCATACATGGATCCCATCTCAGATTTCATGGCCTCAAGTCATTTCGCGGAATCTGGGCTCATCATCGCTTCCTTATAGTTCGTAGGTTCATCATGGTCTAGTAACATGACTTCCAGAACAGGATTACCGTACCACTCTGGTGCGGACTGTACTTTGGAAGACCTACGAGGTTTTGTAGTAACTTAATCTGAAGTTTCATGATCATCATCATTAGCTTCCTCGCTAATTGGTGTAGGAATCACTGGAACTAATTTCTGTGATGAACTACTTTCCAATTCGGGAGAAGGTACAAATTACCTTATCAAGCTCTACTTTCCTCCCACTCACTTCTTTCGAGAGAAACTCCTTCTCTAGAAAGGATTCATTCTTAGCAATGAATATTTTGCCTTTGGATCTATGATAGAAGGTGTACCCAACATTTTCCTTTGGGTATTCTATGAAGACGCACTTCTCCGATGGGTTTGAGCTTATCAGATTGAAACTTTTTCACATAAGCATCGCAGCCCCAAACTTTAAGAAACGACAACTTTGGTTTCTTGCCAAACCACAGTTCATAAGGCGTCGTCTCGATGGATTTTGATGGTGCCCTATTTAAAGTAAATGCAGCTGTCTCTAATGCATAACCCCAAAACGATAGTGGTAAATCGGTAAGATACATCATAGATCGCACCATATCCAATAAAGTGGGGTTACGACGTTTGGACACACCATTACACTGTGGTGTTCCATGTGGCGTGAACTGTGAAACTATTCCACATTGTTTTATATGAAGGCCAAACTCATAATTCAAATATTCTCCTCCACGATCAGATCATAGAAACTTTATTTTCTTGTTACGATGATTCTCCACTTCACTTTGAAATTCTTTGAACTTTTCAAATGTTTTAGACTTGTGTTTCATTAAGTAGATATACGCATATCTGCTCAAATCATCTGCGAAGGTCAGAAAATAACGATACCCACCACGAGCATCAACACTCATTGGACCGCATACATCGGTATGTATTATTTCCAACAAGTTAGTAGCTCATTCCATTATTCCGGAGAACAGAGTTTTAATCATCTTGCCAAAAAGGCACGATTCGCAAGCATCAAATGGTTCATAACCAAGTGATTCCGAAAATCCATCTTTATGGAGTTTCTTCATGCGCTTTACACCGATATGACCCAAACGGCAGTGCCACAAATAAGTTGCACTATCATTATTAACTTTGCATCTTTTGGCATCAACATTATGAATATGTGCATCACTATGATCAAGATTCAATAAACCATCACCATTGGGTGTATGACCATAGAAGGTTTTATTCATGTAAACAGAATAACAATCTATCTTAGATGAATAATCGTATCGCAATAAACATGATCTTATCATATTTATGCTCAACGCAAACACCAAATAACATTTATTTAGGTTTAACACTAATCTCGAAAATATAGGGAGTGTGTGATGATGATCATATCAATCATGGAACTACTTCCAACACTCATCGTCACTTCCCCCTCAACTAGTCTCTGTTTATTCTGTAACTCCTGTTTCAAGTTACTAATCTCAGCAACCGAACAAGTATCAAATACCCAGGGGCTACTATAAACACTAGTAAGGCACACATCAATAACCTGTATATCAAATATAC
The DNA here is from genome assembly GCF_018294505.1 of Triticum aestivum. NCBI lineage: Eukaryota > Viridiplantae > Streptophyta > Magnoliopsida > Poales > Poaceae > Triticum > Triticum aestivum. The sequence continues at coordinate 607,490,399 of NC_057807.1, read as the reverse complement.
CCTTGTTCAATTTGCCATCCTTCTTGTCCACCAAATATTCAGGGCATTTCCGCTTCAAGTGACCATTTCCTTTGTAGTGTAAGCACTTAGTTTCAGGCTTTGGTCCAGCTTTGGGCTTCTTCGTAGGAGTGACAACTTGCTTGCCATTATACATGAAGTTCCCTTTCTTTCCCTTTGCCCTTTTCTTGAAACTAGTGGTCTTGTTAGCCATCAACACTTGATGTTCTTTCTTGATTTCTACCTTCATCGATGTCAACATCACGAAGAGCTCGGGAATCGTTTTCGTCATCCCTTGCATACTATAGTTCATCACGAAGTTCTAGTAACTTGGTGATGGTGACTAGAGAACTCTGTCAATCACTATCTTATCTGGAAGATTAACTCCCACTTGATTCAAGCGATTGTAGTACCCAGACAATCTGACCACATGCTCACTAGTTGAGCGATTCTCCTCCTTCTTTTAGCTATAGAACTTGTTGGAGACTTCATATCTCTCAAATCGGGTATTTGCTTGAAATATTGACTTCAATTCCTGGAACATCTCATATGGTCCATAACGTTGAAAACGTCTTTGAAGTCCCGATTTTAAGCCGTTAAGCATGGTGCACTAAACTATCAAGTAGTCATCATATTGAGCTAGCCAAACGTTCATAACGTCTGCATCTGCTCCTGCAATAGGTCTGTCACCTAGGGGTGCATTAAGGACATAATTTTTCTGTGCAGCAATGAGGATAAACCTCAGATCACGGATCCAATCCGCATCATTGCTACTAACATCTTTCAACACAATTTTATCTAGGAACATATCAAAATAAACATATGAAAACAACAACGCGAGCTATTGATCTACAACATAATTTGCAAAATACTACCAGGACTAAGTTCATGATAAATTTAAGTTCAATTAATCATACTCCCTCCATTCCTAAATATAGGGTGTATAGTTTTTGGCACGGAAATTAAAGAACGCACACGGAGGGAAAATTTCACAAGTTTTGGGTGAGATTTCAACTGACCAATTGACACGAGAAAATAGAGGAGCTTTCTTGATATAAGGAAATGTAATCAAATCCCTAAAAAATCCAAACGAGTGGTGCAATGCAATACACCTTATATTTTGGTATTTTTCTCAAAAAACTATACACCTTATATCCAGGAACAGAGGGAGTATTACTTAAGAACTCCCACTTAGACAGACATCTCTCTAGTCATCTAAGTGATCACGTGATCCAAATCAACTAAACCATGTCCGATCATCACGTGAGATGGAGTAGTTTTCAATGGTGAACATCACTATGTTGATCATATCTACTATATGATTCACATTCGACCTTTCGCTCTCCGTGTTCCGAGGCCATATCTGTATATGCTAGGCTCGTCAAGTTTAACCTGAGTATTCCGCGTGTGGAACTATTTTGCACCCGTTGTATTTGAACGTAGAGCCTATCACACCCGATCATCACGTGGTGTCTCAGCACGAAGAACTTTCGCAACGGTGCATACTCAGGGAGAACACTTTTTGATAATTAGTGAGAGATCATCTTAAAATGCTACCGTCAATCAAACCAAGATAAGATGCATAAAGGATAAACATCACATGCAATCAATATAAGTGATATGATATGGCCATCATCATCTTGTGCTTGTGATCTCCATCTCTGAAGCACCGTCGTGATCACCATCGTCACTGGCGCGACACCTTGATCTCCATTGTAGCATCGTTGTCGTATCGCCATCTATTGCTTCTACGACTATCGCTGCCGCTTAGTGATAAAGTAAAGCAATTACAGGGCGCTTGCATTTCATACAATAAAACGACAACCATATGGCTCCTGCCAGTTGCCGATAACTCGGTTACAAAACATGATCATCTCATACAATAAAATATAACATCACGTCTTGACCATATCACATCACAACATGCCCTGCAAAAACAAGTTAGACGTCCTCTACTTTGTTGTTGCAAATTTTATGTGGCTGCTACGGGCTGAGCAAGAACCGTTCTTACCTATGCATCAAAACCACAACGATAGTTCGTCAAGTTAGTGTTGTTTTAACCTTCGCAAGGACCGGGCGTAGCCACACTCGGTTCAACTAAAGTTGGAGAAACAGACACCCACTAGTCACCTGTGTGCAAAGCACGGCGGTAAAACCAGTCTCGCGTAAGCGTACGCATAATGTCGGTCCGGGCCGCTTCATCCAACAATACCGCGGAACCAAAGTATGACATGCTGGTAAGCAGTATGACTTGTATCGCCCACAACTCACTTGTGTTCTACTCGTGCATATAACATCTACGCATAAAACCTGGCTCGGATACCACTGTTGGGGAACGTAGTAATTTCAAAAAAATTCCTATGCACACGCAAGATCATGGTGATGCATAGTAACGAGAGGGGAGAGTGTGTCCACGTACCCTCGTAGACCGAAAGCGGAAGCGTTACACAACGCGGTTGATGTAGTTGTACGTCTTCACGATCTGACCGATCAAGTATCAAACGCACGGCACCTCCGAGTTCAGCACACGTTCAACTTGCTGACGTCCCTCGAACTCTGATCCAGCCGAGCTTTGAGGGAGAGTTCCGTCAGCACGACGGCGTGGTGACGATGATGATGTTCTACCGATGCAGGGCTTCGCCTAAGCACCGCTACGATATTATCGAGGTGGACTATGGTGGAGGGGGGCACCGCACGCGGCTAAGAGATCCAAGGGATCAATTGTTGTGTCTATGGGGTGGCCCCCTGCCCCCGTATATAAAGGAGTGGAGGAGGGGGAGAGGGCCGGCTCCTATGGCGCGCCCTAGAGGAGTCCTACTCCCACCAGGGAGTAGGATTCCTCCCCTTCCATGTAGTAGGAGTAGGAGACAAGGAAGGGGGAGAGGGAAGGAGGGGGCGCCGCCCCTCCCCCTAGTCCAATTTGGACTAGTCATTGGGGGCGCGCGGCCTGCCTCTCTCTCTCTCTCCCCTAAAGCCCAATAAGGCCCATATACTAATTCCCATGTATTCCTATAACTCCCCGGTACTCTGAAAAATACCCGAACTACTCGGAACCTTTCCGATGTCCGAATATAGTCGTCCAATATATCGATCTTTACGTATCGACCATTTAGAGACGCCTCGTCATGTCCCCGATCTCATCCGGGACTCCGAACTCCTTCGGTACATCAAAACTCATAAACTCGTAATAAAACTATCATCGAAACCTTAAGCGTGCGGACCCTACGGGTTCGAGAACTATGTAGACATGACCCAAACACGTTTCCGGTCAATAACCAATAGCGGAACCTGGATGCTCATATTGGCTCCTACATATTCTACGAAGATCTTTATCCGTCAAACCGCATAACAACATACGTTGTTCCCTTTGTCATCGGTATGTTACTTGCCCGAGATTCGATCGTTGGTATCTCAATACCTAGTTCAATCTCGTTACCGGCAAGTCTCTTTACTCGTTATGTAATGCATCATTCTGTAACTAACTCATTAGCTACATTGCTTGCAAGGCTATAGTGATGTGCATTACCGAGAGGGCCCAGAGATACCTCTCCGACAATCGGAGTGACAAAACCTAATCTCGAAATACGCCAACTCAACATGTACCTTTGGAGACACCTGTAGAGCTCCTTTATAATCACCCAGTTACGTTGTGATGTTTGGTAGAACACAAAGTGTTTCTCCAGTAAACGGGAGTTGCATAATCTCATAGTTATAGGAACATGTATAAGTCATGAAGAAAGCAATAGCAACATACTAAATGATCAAGTGCTAAGCTAACGGAATGGGTCAAGTCAATCACATCATTCTCCTAATGATGTGATCCCGTTAATCAAATGACAACTCATGTCTATGGTTAGGAAACTTAACCATCTTTGATTAACGAGCTAGTCAAGTAGAGGCATACTAGTGAAACTATGTTTGTCTATGTATTCACACATGTATTGTGTTTTCGGTTAATACAATTCTAGCATGAATAATAAACATTTATCATGAAATAAGGAAATAAATAGTAACTTTATTATTGCCTCTAGGGCATATTTCCTTTAACTACTAAGCCGTTGAGCGTCACCGGCAACGCCGGGCGGTAGTCGCTGCTGCGCTCCGACCACGGCAGGAGCTTGGCGGCACGTAGCTATCATCGCTAGACTCCGGAGACTCGCTGGGCTCAGGAGAGTCACTAGATTCCCAGGAGTCGTCGCTGCTGCTGGAAAAGGTGCCAAAGGGGACAGAAGCAGGTCCAGCGCCCACGGCTGCACCCCGCGGGCTGCTTCCTCCGGGGCAGCACTCCAGTCGTTCGCCTTCCTCATTGAAGACCTTGAAGAACAAGGTGGATGCGCCATCAAACTCGAAGTGAATCGCGAGGGATCCCTCGGTGCGGCAAGCCCGGGCAACCTCACCCCATCTGCGGGTCATGAAGACGTCTCCGGCGGGGGCACCACCTCGACCTCAGCTCCAATGGCCAAGCTGCAGCACCCGGCGTGCTGCAGCCACAACTCAAGCGGCCCCCTAGGAGGCAGCTCGCTAGCGAAGAACCTCGAGAGCCGGATCCAGGAATCAGGAGGCATCACCGCCCACACCACGAACTTGTGTGAGCTGCCCTCGGTGTGAGTCCGTGGCGCGGTCGGCAAGGCAATGGCGGCCCATCCTCCATCGTTGGGGGTGCTCAACGGCGCACAACTTCATCCCGGGTGCGGGCGTACAGGGGGAGCGGGAAGCCAGGCGGAGGCCTCGATTACCAAGGCCGGTCACCTCTCGCCCCATGTTGGCGTCATGAAGGACGTGGAGTCGCTTCTTCGGTGGGAGAGGATCAGGCCCCTCCCTAGGGGCCTTCTCCTTTTCGGCTGCCGAGAACCTCCTGATCGGCGCCATGGAAGCAAGACGAAGAAGGAGAAGAAGCGGGCGGCAGGAAGACGAAGGAGAGATGAGCGGGGGGGCTCTGCCCCTACCCTACATTTATAGCCAAGAAAGGCCAACCGCCGGCCTCCACGACCTCGTGCCATGATGATCTTCTGCATGCCGCATCGTTCCGTCAAGTTGAACAGTTGTTGAGGCAGCATGGGGAAGTGGAGACGCCCACGTCCCATCAATCGCCACGCGTCGTCAAGGTCGCAGGCAGTTAGGGCCCGCGGCACTCCGCACTTGCCCTTTGGCTTCGCCTGGAAGCCAAGTCCGAGCGCGCCTTGGGTCCGGGGGCTACTGTCGGCGTTCTGGATATGGGGGTATCCAGACTTGCCTGCCTACGGCCCACCGCGTGGCTCCACCGGCGGCCTCGTACGGCCCAGCTTTGACATCAACAGCTCAAGACCCTCGCGAGGGGGCAAGCCTCGCTAGGCGGACGACGCCAAGACCCCCGAGGGGATCGGCCTCTTTAGGCTGGCTCCCGAGGGGCGGAGAGTTCTATACAAGGTGCACCTCACGAGGCTCAGCTGACGTGAGCCATGACGACCAAGGCCAGGCGGGCGCCAGCGGGCGAAGAGCGTCAGTTTCCTCTTCGGTGCAAGGAAGGCAAGCCACAGGCGCGGAGTCCCGAGGAATCAGCCAAAGGTTTCCATTCTGGTGCAACAAGATCAAGACCACCAGGACGGCAGGACGGAGGTCATCACCGAGCCCACCGCAGCGTCACGACCAAGGGCTTTTCGTAGGCGAAGACCACTTTAGTCAGGATAAGTTGTACTACGTGTCCCCTTTCAAATCCGGTCATTGTGGGATCCCTTCCCGCCAACATTTAGGAAGAGGACCAAGGCCACTATAAATAGGACTTAGCCACCACCATAAACCAGGGTAGACGGGACCGGATAATAAAACTGAGAAAATTAACTCGGAAAGAAATTTTTTGGAAGCTCCGTTGCGGGATTCAGACCTAACCATTCAAGGAGAAGCAGTGGGAACGACAGAACCTATGATTCCATAGGATTTTATTGAAAAGAATCGCATTTGATCTAGTTCGCGTCCCACCAGCTCTCTTGAGCTCAACAACACCTCACCTCCTGAGGCCAGTTCATCCACTGTACTAGTTCATCCTCAGCCCTTCGAGGCAATCCACCAAAACGCTGGAGTAGGGTATTACACCGCAAGGTGGCCTGAACCAGGATAAACTGTTGTGTCCCTTTGTCTCTTCAAGCTCGTCGCGCTAGGCTTAGGAGGATCGCGAGTAGGCAGGCTGGATAGGTTGAGATCTTCTGCATGCACCCGAGAGTTTGAACCTTTCAAGGGTTTGCGGAACCCGTAATCCGACAGTCTTGTCCATCACATCATTCTCCTAATGATGTTATCCCGTTATCAAATGACAACACATGTTTATGGTTAGGAAACTTTAACCATCTTTGATCAACGAGCTAGTCTAGTAGAGGTTCACTAGGGACATGGTATTTGTTTATGTATTCACACATATATTTAAGTTTTCAATCAATACAATTCTAGCATGAATAATAAACCTTTAGCATGAGTAAGAAAATATAAAATAACAACTTTATTATTGCCTCTAAGGCATATTTCCTTCAGTTTATGGTTTTTTTACGGTTTTTAGTTCCAGACAAAATATCGTCCGGTTTTATTAAAAAAATATCCTAATTTAAATGAACTTTGTCCAGTTTACAAACCGTTGTGTTTGCACGATTTTCATCCGGTTAGTTTCAAAAGTTGTTGAAATATATTCGAGCAGCGTTGGATGGCCGCCTTCCGCATCCGTGTCCGTGGACTAATTCCTGCCCCTGTCCGCAGACGAATGTGTGGAGATGCCCTTAGACCAATCCTCGGTGGCGCGTGACCTCCCCGCAGAGTGTAACCGCGTTGAAAAGGCGAGTAAGGGCATCTCCAACGGCGATCCTCAAATTTCCTCCCGCATCCGTGCACGGATAGGAGGTGACCCGTCCGCGAAAACGGATGTGAGAGGCTGCCATCCAATCGTAGCCGCATATATTCAAAACAGCTGACTAAATGAACCTACTAAAATCACTAAGCAAGGCTACTAAGCACAACCCTTCCGCCAAATCTAAGCATGCCATGCAATGGCGGAAGCCAACCTTCCGCCAAATGATATGAGCACCTTCCACCAAATGACTGGCTAATTTGCTTAATAAAAAATATTAATTAGCAATGAAGTACACTATAGTACTACCTTCCGCCAAAATGCTAGCTATCCGCTGCAATTAGCACAATGCATTCCACTAAATACTAACCATCATGGATGGACACGGATTACAGATGGTACGTGGCGGCTTTTTGTTGGTCATGCAGATGTTCGGACTACCGTAAAATCCCCCCATGTTTGTCTCTGTTTTGCGAAAGAAAGTTTGTTGCATATAAGTCTTTTTAGAGTTAGTCAAAATATATTCGCGATTCTAAATAGAATCATAATTATACATCTATTAATTTGATTGGCTTGACAACTATATATTAAGACCAAAGAAGGTCTCAATAAATGTCACAGATCAAATTAACAACTAACAAGAGAAGACTAATTGACAGCTAGAGAAGGGAGCAAATTAACGATAATCCACTTCTAGGCCCAGACTCATCTGCACCCGCGCTGAAAAAATAAATCAAAACAAATACTAGGAAAAATTAAAAAAATCCAAAAAAGTTGCATGATAGATAATTTGATGTGTGAGGCCAGCTCCAATTTCCAAATCATTGGATATCTGAGGAGCTCTAGGCAAAAAAGACAAATTCGGGGTCTATAAAAAAAATACTTTTCATGCACTGTTCTAACCTGATTTGTCCTTTTTGATGAGAGCTACTCAAATGTCCAAACAACCTGAAATTATGAAGGTGTTCACGCAATAAATTGTCTACCATGCAAAAAAATAAAAAAAACGAATTTCTTATGATTTTTTTCTGACCAGGCGCAGGTGAACCTCGGCACCGAAACGCTGCACTCACAAATTAGCCTCTCCTTGCGGTATTGCCACTCACGCTGGTCGATTGGCCGTCCGGCCAACTGGCTATCGTGCATCTGCGCAGTTGTGAGCTCTGTATGGCCGCCCTCTTCTGCTCTTTGGTCGGTTGGAAGATGTACGTCTACGGGTCAGACTAGATTGAAAAACTGCCATGGATCAAGGTGGCCGCGGCAAGTTTTTTTTTGTGTGTGTGTGTGTGCCGCGGCGGCAAGGGTTGAACAAAGTCTAGGAAAAAGAAACGATATGCCCCTGCATCCCCGCGGCGACTATTTATCGCCTTAACCGATACAAGCAGCTTCTATCATTGAAGCTTTTTCGTCCCTCGCGTTATATTGGGCCGGCCCATTCACGCCTGCACAATGTAAAAAGAGCAAAGGAATGCGCGAGAAGGAGGGAATTTTCTTTGTGAGCCACTGGGGCAAGGGTTGAACAAAGCCTAGGGAAAATAAACGATATGCCCCGTGTCGACTATTTATCACCTTAAGCGATACAAGCATCTTCTAGTGCTGAAGCTTTTTTCACCCTTGTGTCATATTGGGCCAGCCCATTCATCCGCACAGTGTAAAAGGAGCAAAGAAATGAGTGAGAAGGAGGGAATGAAACGTGGTCTCCGGGGGTAAGTCATGCCGCGCTAAACTCTCCACCCAAGTTCCCTTTGTGGTTAGAACCAGGGGCGCGTTCTACTTGAGGCTACTGCAGCCGTTTTCTTTGGGGTTATCTGTTTTCTGTTTTTTGTTTTTTGATAGGTTTTTTCTTCGTTTTTCATTGTTTTGTTTTTTCCATCTCCATTTTTTATTTGGTTCTATTTTTCTTTCTCCATTTTTCGTTTGGTTATATTTCTTCTTGTCCATTTTTATTTTTTGTTTTTTTTTTGAAAAAATCATTTTCACTTTACATATTCGCATATGTCAAAAACATATCTTTTAGTAAGTGATCAATATTTTTTATACATGTTAAACATTGTCCACAAAAAAAATTAATACTAGTTCAAAATTTTAATACATATTCAACATTTTTCAAATACTCGTTTCAATATATATTTTTAATACTTATTCAACACTCCTAAATACTTGTTCAACATTTTTTGAATACTATGTCAACATCTTTTAATACATATTCAACATTTGTCAAATACTTTTTCGACATTTTCAAATATTTGTTCAACATTTCTCAAATACTAGGTCAACAATTTTTAATACTTAATCTACATTTATCAAATACTCCCTCTGTAAACTAATATAAGAGCGTTTAGATCACTACTTTAATGATCTAAACACTCTTATATTAGTTTACGGAGGGAGTACTTGTTTAACACTTTTAATACTTATTCAAAATTTTAGAGTGTAGATTCACTCATATGAGAAAGGGAGACAAAGAATAACCACTAAACGAACAGGTAAAGAATACTACCCGCTCAGTTCATAAATATAAGTCTTTCTAGAGATTTCAAATGGACTACCACATACAGATGTATATAGACATATTTTAGAGTGTAGATTCACTCATTTTGCTCCGTATGTAGTCACTTATTGAAATATCTAGAAAGACAAATATTTAGGAACAGGGGGAGTACACAATTTGACAGTTGACACTACAAATACTTACATGCTTCTGATAAAAATTGAACAACGCCTTGTCCAAATTAGGGTCATCCATTAACAAGTCCTGAAGAAAGTGAGATGGGAAGAAATAATATTAAGCAGAATGCATGCATGGAGACTGGATAGAAAAGCAAAAAAAAACGTGAAACCGAAAAAATACTTGACATTTGGTATGAATCATCTTCAGCAAAATCGTTAGGCACAAAATATTTATTTGCAGAATCAGTACCTTCATCCGAAGACAAATCAGGAATGCACTTCTCCCTGACCTTTCAAAGTATATTCATATCTGTTACGAAAAACCCCTATATATGCTACAACATGCATTGAACAAAAAAGAGTCCTGAGAAATAGTACAAAAACTAAAGAGGAGGTATAAGAGTATACAATCAAATGGTTTATTAGATTACACATACGGACAAAAGAAATTAAATTTCGGCACAAATAGTAAGACATATGAAGATGCAAAGTAAGAGGGCTGAAAATGAAGCCCCAACCGTTCAACTACATGCGCACAAACTCAAATAATGTAAACAAACGCGATAATTACATTACACAAACACACAAATTACATGAAGCGATTGATCAATTTACAGTGTGATGGGCCCGTGCAGCAACTAATGAGAAGGATGAAGAGCATACAATCAAATGGTTCTATTAGATTACACTTGGGGGCAAAAAGGAAATTACATCGGCCCGCAGACAATAAGAAGGACGAAGATACACAGTAAGAAATCTGACAAAACCCCCCAACACTTCAGCTGCGTGTGGGTAAAACCTCAAATAATGTTGAGTAACTTGATAATTACGGTACACAAACACACAAATTACATGAGGCAGTTGAATCAATTTGCTGCACAATAGGGTGGTGAGTACAACAACTATAAAAAGATCAGAAAAGGAAAGGTACGACTGTAAAATTAACTGAATCTGAACTTGAGCAACACTGTTGAAACCAAGCTACACAAAAGAAAACTGAGCAAGAATAAGATACAATGTATATTGACCAACTGGTGGAAAACTGAGCAAGAATAAGATACAAAAGAAAGGCCATTTACAAGACATGATCAAACCTACAGATTCAGCTAGGCTTAACCTACAGATTCAACTACACAAACCCTGTAACGCCAACTAACCATCTAGCAACGGAAGCATTCAGCGTTGCAAACCACAAAACCATATGTGCCATGACAGAAAGCAAAAGCTAGTTATCTCTGAACTACTTGCAGAGCAACAACCACATCAAAGTTCATAAGATCAATGTAAAGAAAAGAGAAAACGAGTAACTAAAAGAGCAAACTGAAAAATTGGTATACCCTAACATACAAGCATGCACCAAACAAATTACATTGACGTAGATAGTAAAAATAGTACACAGCTCACTGTAAAAATAGTACATCAACTCACTGTAAAAATAAAAATAGGCAGGCTAGAAAATTGGACAGGCAGCAAAAACTCAACAATGTAGACCACTCCATAGTTACAATTCACAGGCTCACATTCTTTCACTATAAAAACATGGGCAGAAAATGAATCAGTACATGAACATCACTATTAAACAAATAGCTGCACTGATGATAAGCATTACTACTACTACTACTGGAGTATAAGTTGGGCATAAGATACATAGTACGTTAATCATTTGACGCACCCCTGCTACTATCTCTGGACTACAAAAACTAGCAATACATGAAACGAATCTAACAAAAAAAACCTCTAGCAACACAGCAAAAGGATTGACATTTGATACCTGCAGAAAATAACCAATCAGCTCGTGCAGAATTAGTGCCACAAAAAACTGGTCGACCATCTAAGTACATACGCAAGCAACACTAGAGCTAAAAGCCATATGAGCCATGGCAGAAAATGCAGAGCAAAAACCACTACTATTCACTACAGGGGATCCAACAAATCAAGGCTTAAATAATCTAGAACAGACCACTAAGGGAAGCAATTGCAGGGACAACAAAACAACTATAATCACTTCCTCAAAATCCTAATCAAATACTGAACAGTCTGAACCACATCCACAAATCAAATGTACAGTGCCAACCACATCCACAAATCAAATGTTCAGGGGCAGCAATTTCACAGTGCCAACCGCATCCACAAATCAAATGTACTGAACATTCTGAATTAAGGCAAAATTCCTAGTGTAACTTGGGCCAGGGCGAGGGGGGCTACTGGAGCTCCACTGTGAAGAAGTGGGACACGGCAGCGGCAGGAAGGCTGCACTCCATGGACAGGTGCCCTGCTCCATGTCAACACCCAGTAACATCAGGGTACGATCGGTGACGCCAGAGATGAGGTAGACGATGTGCGCCTCCCTGTGCAGGAAGGCAATGCGACATGGCAGCCTGAGGGGAATGCTGCAGGCTATCTCCTGCAAGCGAACCTGGGCATACTGCTCCCAATGCTGCTGATCGTGCTCTGTGGTGGTGAGCATCCAGGTGCGGAGCCTTCCCTCCGCGTCGATGTCCGAGAGCATCACCAGATCCTGGCTGACGCCAACATAGCGGAGGTACTGGCCATCATCTGGGAAAGGGATGAAATCGATACCCGTGGGTACGATGAAGGTAGGGGACACGCGGAGCCTGATGAGACCTGACGAACAGTCGATGAAGTACATGGAATCGGCGTGAGTGATGGAGCCGTCGCCGACCCAGGGGTGCGCCGCCCCAGCTGGGTAGCCCGCGTGCACGAGGCGGTGGCGCGTGGTCTCCGGCGACACTGAGAAGCACATCAGCCTCAGGGTGCCATCCCCCTGCTGCATACCGGCCAGCAGAATGTCTGACTCACGCCGCATCAGGCCAACGCTGCCGAGCGGGCGCTCCGAGAAGGTCGGTGGGAGGGCCATGGCTCTGCTGCAGGAGGTGTGCAAGGCAACGTACACTGCGGGGTGCTCGGGGTGGGTGCCACGTAGCAGTAGCGCGTCCCCGTCCACTGCCTGCACCTTGTACTCGTACACGGCACCGGCGGCGTGGGAGAGGAACGCCGCAGTGGGACGCACGCAGAGAATGGAGGGGCGCGGCGCGGCGCGGCAGAGGAAGCCGAACTCGACGGCATGCCCGGAGAAGTATGAAGCGTCGGAAACCTCAGCGAGGCCGTTGACCACCATCCACCCATGGCCAACTGCCTGCTCCAGTCCCTCGCTGCAAGCACAGGCACAAATTGCATTCCCGAGATCATTAGCACCACGCCCTGCTTCACGGAATCACCCAACCGAATCAACCCGAGAGTCAAGAGTACTCACGAGGCAACTCGCGCCGCGGTCCTCTGCTCGGCGGCCGCCGCCTGCTGGTCGTGCTGCTGCTGGTCCAGGAGGTGTCGAAGCTGCTGCGGCTGCACCGGAGTACTCCACTGCTTGATATGCTGGTAGCGCTTGTAGAGGTTCCCGGGCGTCTGGTGATCAATGGCCCGTGAGGCCACGCGGTAGATGGCTCTCCCCGCACGGATCGCCCACGGCGTCGACATGGCGGCGGGGCGCGAGAAGGGGAGGAAGGTTCTAGAGGGGGAGGGGGAGGGGGGAGAGCGGGAGAAGGTAGGGAGGAGAGGGGTGGCGATCGGCTGCTAAATTGCAAGGGGGTGCGGCTTATATGTGGATGCCGATAAGGGCGAGGGGCGGTGGGAGGCCGGGCTCGGGAGGGATGGCGAGGGCGAGGGCGGGCGGGGCGCGTAACCGACATCGCGTCGCCTGCACGCGCGGGGCGCGGCATGAGAGGGGAAGCGAAGGAGAGAGGAGGGAGGGGAGAGCGCGAGCCGGTCGAGGAGTTGGATGGGAGGGGGCGGGCGGTTGCGGCAGCGAGCTGGATTGGCAGGGGGGAGGCCCAGCTCCCGCCTCGCCGGTGCGGCCTACGCGCAGCCCAGCGCCCCGCGGCTGGCCGAGGAGGAGGAGGAGGAGGAGTGCCTCCTCCCAGATCTCACCGATTTCTGCTTGGAAGCGGCCCATGGTGACGAGGTGCCGCGCGGGGCGAGGGTCAGTCGCCAGTCAATGAACTGGAGTTCCTCGCCGTCCCCGTTGCCGTTGCCGGGCGACATTTGAATTTGAACTCAAGTCCTTCAGTATCGTCTTTATAGGGCGTTATCTGGAGTGGAAAAATATCCTCTTGTGTCGTGATGGCTAGTGGCTCTGCGCTTTTTTCTCTCTTGTCAGGGTGACAGGGGTTCGAACCCCCGTCACCCTCTTTTTTCTTTTTAGCCTTTTTTCTTTTGTCCTTCTTCTTCGTTCTTACTAGTACATGTTATACGCTAGATCGAAAATTGTTTGTCCTTCAAAAAATACAAAAAATGGTTTATCTGTTGTTTTTTCTTTTTTGTCCTTTCTTTTCTTTATTCCTTATTTCTTTCTTAGTACACATTGTAATCTAGATTGAAAAAAACACACAAAAAAAGGTTTTATCTGTTGATCTTTTTTCTTCCGAGAGGCTTGTCTATTCACCAGTTTTAGTTTTATCTGATATATTCACATAATATGTGTAGGTAGTGATGAATTATAGGGAATATCACAAATGTGAGGATTCATGTACGCATGATGCCCAACTTTTTATATCCAAAACTCATTCGTATACAGAAAATGTTCCAACGGCTACAACTCCCAAAGAGAGAGAACAAAGAACAAGGAAACAGCAATACGGAATTACTTTACACAGTGTTTCTCGCAATAAAATAAAATTAACATGGCCATCTCTTTCACAGAAGTTGCTGCTGTCAAGCCAGATAATTGTATATCTGGGGGTTACTCCGGTCTCTCTCCAGGTACTCCCTGTCGATTAGGCTCTCTATTCTCTTCTTCATATCCGCTGGCTTAATCGGGAACTTGAGCTGAAAGGGGGAGAAATGGTGGCCAGATGCTAGGTCAAATTGCTGCACAGGGAAAAGGGTGCAGGAAAATCATATCAATCACTACGTGTGTTACCTGCTGGAAAAGCTCGGTTATTAGAAGGGTGTGGCTGAGTGTTTTCCTCGTCTTCATAATTCGAACTATGGCTGCATCAACCTGCATATAATAAAGAGAACCAGGTCAGGTTATGCTTTGAGATTGTACGACATCAAAGACATGACTGGCAATCAGATTTCTGCAGAAAGATTTTTATAATTGTTTTGTATACAATACAGAGGACAAACTTTTCTACCATAAGCAATAAAGCACGATAATATCAGCAGAGCAAGCAAATGTAGAGCATAATAGCAACTACTAGTCTTACAGGGATAATTGATTGCACATTTATCTGCCTATTCTGACAGTTAAACCACAAAAGTTTCTGTTTGCAAGTTCAGTCACCTGATACTGACGATCTTGAAATACTCTCTCAGTGGTGCTCGTGTTTTCTTCTACTGTTTCCTTCATCTGAATTGCATTCACCTGCAAAATAGAACAGCACCTTAGTTAAACACTTAAACTCGATGGCATCTGAAGTTGCCCTTCTCATCCAAAGAAAATTAAGGGGAAATATACCTTTATGCGATAAAGGGGAGCACTAAAATCTTCATTAAATACGAATTCGTCCTTATCATCTATATCTCGTCCTTTTGGTGTCTGAAACACAAATGATGATTAACCAAGCTTCATGCTGAAAATTTGTCAAAGACAAACAAAAGAGTCGCACCTTTTGGAGAACCCTAACTTTGCCACATGCAAGTGACTGCAGTGTTCTTCTCAATTCTTTATCCTCAATACCAGTCGACTCCTTTATGTCGACAAAGCTTAGCTTTTGTGCATCGTTGAACAACATCAGGACTACACTCTAATACAAGGAATAAAATCAGAGTTTAGTTATTGCTCTCAGATAATTACCACCATCATAAACCACGAGAGGGGGGGAGCAATAATCCAACCTGAAATAATGACACTGCAAGTTCCTTTCTACCTTTGGGGAACTCTACTTTTAATACACAATGACCCAAAGAATTCTGCCACATTAGACGCCTTCCACTGTACTTGCTCAAATAGAACTCTTTAAATATATCCTGTCAAAGAGAAGGGTTTAAAAACAGACTTCAAATTTGCTGTGACTATGTCAAGTCAGCCCAGACTAACCTGATACACATTGAGTTCATGTGGGAGCTTCACATCCATCGGTGGATATGTCGGCCAGTAGCTGCAATTCAACAGATTGATCAGAACCGCATATATATGATCAAGACAACATCAATGATTGCATGTTAGTATGCTCCGCAAATGCTAACACTAATCCATTGCATTCAGATACCAGCTACATGCTCTTCTTATAATAAAACCCGTACAAGTAACAGTTTCAGACTTAAGACTTTAGACAACTGTCATATCAATATAATGTGCTTCTTAGAACGCATGTAAATGTGAGGGCAAAGGTTACTTACCCTGTTGTAAGCACATGTACACTCATTTCAATGCCAGTTGGAAGCTTTGTCCTTGCCTGAGATGATTGCTTGAAAGAATCATTTATTTCTTTGGATAATTCAATGTCCTGTGAACCAAATTGAGATATGAAGAATGATTATATATACTCCCTCTGTTCACTTTTATAAGGCGTTGTAGACACTTCAGACAGTGTGCAAAACAACTCAATTTCAGTTGTCTGAAACGACTTATAAAAGCGAAAGGAGAGAGTAGTATAAATGGATATAGTATATAAGCAAGCATCAGAAGAAGACAGGATACAAGAGAATCATCAGTAACAAAAACTACGCTACCTTGAACATTCCCTCCAGTTTGTTGGTAAATTGACTTCCGCACTCAGTTTTAAGCTGCAAACACCAACATGTTGCTCAAATACATCATTATAATTTCAATCACATGTAAAATAGTAGCTTAACCCTCGGAAAAGAAATCATTACCTTTGTAATCATTGATTTCTCAGCATCTATTGATGCGCTCTTTCCCAGCAGCAACCTCTTAGCTAGATCCTTCTTGTAGAATGCCTCAAATACATCTTTTCCCTGTCCATGATGAAAATGCACTGCTTTTATTTACGCTACAGAAATAAAGGGATGTACATTTAGGTTTGTTACATTTAATTCTCAGTTAACAGTTCTGTCCAGTGAGTATCACATTATGTACTGGTAGTTTTAGGGCCTTGGCTTCTCTTACTAGCTCTGTAATGTACGTTATGGGCCGTCTGGGAATTTGGCCTGGCATCACCCTGCCTGGGAAGGCCCAATTATAGCACCTTTGAGGGTCGAGCTTAAACTCATTTAGGTATCGATTTGTACATGTTGCATCTTAGATATCTGAGCTCCTAGCTCATCAGACCGCAGCTTAGTTAAGCTATGTTCTGGAGACATGTGTGTCAAAAGAAACTGCGATGATCTCTACATTTTTCCTCAATTGATATGAATTTGCTTTCAGTCAGGCTCAGCCCAACCAGTTTCATGGATATAATTGCATCAAATTGCTCTGAGACTTACTTGTATAAATCGGAACAGAACCAAAACTTTGTCGAGTATTCCCTCCAATTCTTCTTCTGAAGTACCTTTATTTCCAGCTCGAAGTTTCTCATCGAGAAACTTTGCAATCAATTCAGCCGGTCGATTCTGTTGTTATGGGACAAGCTGTCAGCCTTAATATTTTGAAAAGAAAACATAGCATACGGAAATTATAAGTAAACTAATTAGGGTACTCAAGAATCAAGACCAACATACAATTTTACTGAGCTAACAATGTGATGAAAGAACATGCGCATCAAAATGCGCCACATAAAATCCAGAATAATGCTTTATGCCTATCAAATCTCATGACTGACTGAAAAAAAGGGCAGCCCAGTGCACGTAGCTCCCGCTTGCGCAGGGTCTGGGGAAGGGTCTGACCACTTTGGGTCTTCTGTACGCAGATTTTCCCTACATTTCTGCAGGAGGCTGTTTCCAGGACTTGAAACATAAAGCGTGTTGTACAAGAGACTAAAAGTATGACCCATATTTGTAAATTAAGCAATTGTAGGATTTAGCAAGCCACAAAAGAGAAGATGTGACAGGAAAGACAGCACACGAACATTGTGACACTGCATTCAAGAACAGATACCCCATGGAGCTCCATTTTGCATTGTATAAACTGCTGCAGTACAGTACAGCATTGTATGTGTAACAATACTCCCGTCTAAAAAAAATTTACTAACACATCACTATATCCATAATTTATCCGTAATAATATATATTAGCAAAATTAGAATGATATGGAAGCATCTGTTTTCAAGACAAATGAAATACCATTGTTTCCATATGGGTTATTACATATTTTACATACATTAACCTACCAACGTTTCAAATGTTTGACAGCGGATAACAACCAATATCTGGTGACAGGGTTACTGAGGGCAATTCTTGATGACAGTCTTTTGACTCTATGCTACTACTCACTCCTGTCACAGATTTTTTATGCTTGATATTCAGTTTGAGATACAATTTTACCATCAATTTTTATCAGTATTTTATTACTTCTGTGAAAATTGAAGACGTATATAAGAAAACATTATTTATTGCAAATTTCATCAAACAATTTCCATACAGTACCCAGCCGTATAGTAATAGTTATGAGAGAGAGAAAAATGCTGACCACAACTTCACATGATGATTGGAAAGACTAAAGAGTAATAAATATCTGACCAACAAAAAATAAAAATAGAAGAAAAAGAACTATTAGATGAAACTATATGCATGACAAGATATCCACTTAGTGCTCAACAAAAAGAAATACATATGGTAAAATCTGGCCCACCTGGCGTAGATTGATAAGATGCCCGAACGACTCCTTTATAGTATTGGAGAAAGCCTCATTTTTTGCAAAACTTTCTTCCAATATTTTATCAAGGGATGCCTTAAATTCCAGAAGAAAGGGAACCAAATCCTTGTCTTTCTCTTCATCCATGATAATGCCCTGGCCTGTGCCCCGGATATATAAACTAAGTGCTTGTTTTAGCATCTCAATGGCATCAACCCTCTGAAAAAGGGTGTACATCCTTGACAGGTCCGTTACACGATTTGCTTCCATAAGCACTGTAAATCCCTGAGACCCCACACATAAACGCCCAGAAACACAAAAAGATTCATAAGTGGAGCAGCAGCTAAAATAGATTAGTTACTCCCTCCGTTTTTATTTACTCTGCATATTAGAGTTGACTGAAGTCAAACTTCGTAAAGTTTGACCAAGTTTCAATATAGACATTTATCATAATAAATCTATACGATGTGAAAGTACATTCAATAATGAATCTAATGTTGTTGATTTGTTATTGTATATCTTAATTTTTTTGTTTATAAACTTGGTCAAAGTTTGCAAAGCTTGACTTTGACCAAAGCTAATATGCGAACTAAATAAAAACGGAGGGAGTACATAATAACAATAATACTGAGAAAGTGAACATCCTTATTGGTTTATTGGTCTTATAGCCAACAAGAATACTGTTCTACAATGCTGGTTCAGGCTACTTGCCACAAAAAGGTCTTACGATGCTAAAAGCAGATGCTCACCTTCTCAATAATTGCGGATGTGTGTCGCTGTAGCAATTGTTTTTCTGTAGTTGCTATAAGTGGCTTCCTCGTGTTAGCTTCCAAATACAGAATGCACCTATCGTGTTCTTCTTGCAACCTTGACTGCATTAACTCGCAAGCAATGCCATCAGTTGCAATCTATACCCGACTTTCATGGTTCAGTATGAACAAAGTACATGGAGAAAAAAAGAAACCAATCATTACCTCTGCATGCTTTAGATAATCTGGAATATCAGACTGCTGCAAATATTTGACACCTTCAGTAGCATAAAACTCAGAGGTGCATTCAAGAAAAGGCTTTTCGAATGTCTCGGAATACATTCCAAGATCAGTAAACATCTTCAGAAGATGACTAAGTAATGTCTTATCTATTGCTTCACCAAGCCTGATCAGGAAAGAATAATCTTTGAATAAACAGTTTTCCAAGGAAACATAAAATAAATTGATATGAAATTTTAATTGCAGTGATCCTTCATGTTCACAATCCCCATCATACATAACAGAATAATGGATTTCAACACAGATTCTATGACCGGGAAAGAGAAGACAATTACATTCCTGCACAGGCTGGTGTTAGTTTATTTGATGAGCATGCATGTAACAGATTCAGTAAAAAAGATCCAAGTGACCAAAACATGAAAACGCAATGAAAGAGGCATAATACATTCAGTAACCATATTTAGCCTTTACCCGCTGATATTAAGATGAATTTGGATCACAATAAAAAACATATAGGCCACACATTTGTTAATCTGAAAATTTCCCGTATTGAACACATATGCATCATTAAGCATTTGTGCTTTTTCACTTGCATTAGTAGCAGTGTGAACCATGATAAAAATCATTCGCCTGATCCACATTTCTCACAGAATAGATATTCCAATCAAAGGGGTGATAGTAGGATTTAATGATCACACAAAGGATTGTTGCTTAGGATTCATCAAAAAAAATTACTACATAATCATATGGTATTGAGGATATGATAAATATATTATTAAGTTGACTATAGTTGAAGTTAAGTTAATCAGAACCAATCAAATATAAGATGAATCCTACTTCGGATATGTATGATGGCAACAGTGCGGATTTATTTGAAAGCAACAGACATCTGGTTATGTAAGAGAACCTATGCCAGGTGTATAGGTCACTAGTAGTTCATCTAATTCATCTCCACACATGTACACCCCCGCCCCCCTCCCGTCTCCAGATTTGTATATACCATAAGAGCTTGCAACAGAAGAGTAAGCATACCTCTCGCTCTCAATCAATCTTAAAAGACCAGTGACGGTTTTGTGTTCAATCTCCGGAGACAATGATATATGCTTGCGGAACAGCTGCAACCCCATATCCCACACTGAACAAAGATTTGCAACATTCTTGACATATTTTACATCAAGAAGTAAAGCGATACCACGGATAATCAACATCTGGTCGCAAAAATCTTGCCATGTTCTTTGCACCAACGACAAAAATACAACCAGATCTGGACTTTGACCCACCAATGCTGAGATTTTTGCTGATATATGTATCTCGCATTCTTTCTTGACCCGCTCGTATAAATTTGCCCCTAGCTTGTGTAGACAGAGATCACCAGCAGCCTATTGTGAAGAAAAAAATCCAGGCTTAATAATTAATGTGGGAGCATCAGATCTTACGGGGTAAACAACAAGGAATAACCTGATAAAGTTTCTCAACATCGCAGGAAAGCTTCTGCTTGAGAAATATGGCTGTAATGGCGTCCTTCAAAATTGCCCAAGTATCTTCCTCAAAGTTTTTGGGCAATTTTGGCTGACCTATACATGAAAAGCAGATGGATGATATAACATACTCCCTCCACTCCAAAGTATAAGGTGTGCTGATTTTTTCAAAGTCAAGCTTTCCTATGTTTGACCAAGTTTATAGAAAAAATACCAACATCTACAATACCAAATAAATAAATTAAAGGACAGAACCAGTGCTAGAAGCTCCCACACCAATACCAAATAAATAGAATATGAAAAATTATTTCATGATGGATGTAATGATGCTGATTTGATATTGTAGATATTGAATTTTTTTTCTTTGTATAATCTTGGTCAAACGTATAAATGTTTGACTATTGCATCGGGAAGCCTAATTCAGACTACAACTTCAAATATGTAACATTTATATGAACTAAGGTTGCAGAAAGAGCCCCGACAGCCCGTTATCTGAGAAAGAACATGAAAAATAACAGAGATTGAAGGTTGAAGAACCACTAAAATCCATGGTGGGGAAAACTGGACAGAAAGAAGGTTGAAGGTTGCATAGGCAGCATTAAGTTTTATTTCAATGCACAGAAAGAAGACACGATGTTTCTTGAGAATACTGGAGATGCTACCAATGAACGCTGACAGTCATGCCCACTAAGTGTCAGCGTTGCACGTACAATCTAGCTAGAAAGCCAGCTGACATAGCATGATACAACCAAGCAGGCATCAACCAGCCACACTCACTCTTCAAGTGCATCAAGAACAACAGAAGGCCAAATCTACTGCAGCAAATCTGCCAGCTCATATACAACCAAGCAGGCATCAACCAGCCACACTCGGTCTTCAAATGCATCAAGAACAACATAAGAGACACATTTACTGCAGCAAATCGCTGCCATACATTCACAGCCAGTACGAATCAAATGTAAACAATCGCTGCATATTTCACATGACATAGACATGTGCAGAGCCCCTAGAGCATGGTACTGGCTCACAGGATTTAAGTTCTCCCAGCAACCACCATTTTCCCCGAAAGCACTGTACAGATCTAGCTAATTTCGCTGGTGCACGTCAATTAGGGAAAATCAATACTGACTAGTAAAGTTACAACTTCGAGGTCCGTTTGTGGTGAACAACTGAGAGACACCGCCAGTCTCTTGCTAATACAGGAATTTAAACTCAACTAGGCTCGCAAAGTAAAATGGATGTAGTTAGTCAGCCAGTGAACTCAAGAACAGAAATTATAGGATACCCCTCAATTGGCACTACAAATCTACAATCCCCTGGATGATACCCTACTGGGCGAATCCAGGAGGAGAGAGAGAGGATACCTATTTTGATGCGGAGGGGCTTGCGGGTGGCGGCGGTGGCAGGGGGCTGCGGGAGCGTGGCCTTCTTCCGGAAGAGGTTGGCCGTGCCACCCCCTGGGGCCGATGCGTTGGGGGCGCGGAGCTCGTCCTGGTCGGCGAGCAGCATCTCCGCATCCTCCTCGCCGTTGGTGCGGCCACCGGCCCTGACGGCGGCGGCGGCGGCCGGGTCGAGGTGGAGCCCGCTCTTCTCGGTGGGCCCGGCGGAGGAGGAGGAGGAGGCGGGGAGCTTGGCCTTCTTCATGTGCGGCGGCGCGGGGGAGGCGGGGGAGGGCGAGGAGGAGGAGAAGGGCCGCTTGGGGGCGGAGGCGTGGGGGTGAGACATGAATCAGATGCCCAAGGGCATCGCGCGGCGGCGGCGGCAACGGCGAGCGGTGGAGGGATGCGGCGGCCGCCGCGAGGGTTTTAGGGGCCGGGCCGACGGGGAGGGGGGGAGGGTAGCTGAGACTAGAGAACGGCGAGGAGAGGGAGATCGGGTTGGGGAGGGGAGGGGAGGGGAGGAGGGTTTCGCTCGACTACCTTTCCATTTTTCTTTCTTTTCGGAAATTTTTTGAGGGGGTGGGACGGGAGGCTGGACCGCCGGACGGGACGGCTGGAGTGTGTGCGCTTGGAGTCTCCCACGCCACCCAGCAGAAAAAAAAAAAGATGATTGCAACAGAGCTGAAAACTCATGATTAATCGTTTGAAAAGATAAGTTTGCAATGAAGTTACATGTTTTCGTTGATAAATAATACTCCTTCCATAAAAAATTATAAAAAAAATAGTGATCTAAACGCTCTTATATTTCTTTATAAAGGAAGTAGGATGGTTCTCACGCTCATAGCTCCCGATCAATATTGTGAAGTTGTGGATTTGTTTTCTTCATTCCCTCATCACCCCTAGTTTAAAAACATGTGAACTCTTTGTAAGTTTTCCTTCATCACTTGTGTGAGCTTCGATAGGAGGGGATGTGTATAATATGTAATTTCCAAGATTCAACATTACATGAAAAACATATGGGATATGCTCGTGTTCATCCGGCGCAACCTCCTCCCTGGCCGTCAGATTTATTATTGATCAGATGGTCAGGAGCCAACCTTCGCTAGTTCACTTTCTTGCAACTTGACACGTGTTTTGAAAGCATTTCCGCAACCCGACCCATGTTGCAGACAGCGTCGTTGCTGGGTTCTTTTGAAACATTCTCCCTGTTGCGAGAAAGATTTCTGCAACATCAGTGATGTTGCAAAACTTTCTTCCATAGCGTCATATAAAAGGGGAAGATGGAAAATTCCGCAACATTAGCTCCGTTGCAGAACAACTTCTGCAACAATACCTCTGTTGCGAAAGTTCTGCAACATGAGCTCTATTGCAAAAATTTGAGCGCAACATTATCCTTGTTGCAAAGCTAGCCACTCAATCTGACGACCACCCGTCGTTCAATCCAGTGGCTCACATGGTAAAAAGATCCGCCGGCCGATGCGTAGCGCTACGCAAAACATATAAGACTTTTTCTTTTGAATCTGCATTGGCAACTTGTGTATCTTTATCCATTCTTTGCATGCTTGCATGGTCTTACTTATCTTTCTTAACTATATGTTATCCATCTTGTATTATGTTTAGTTTGGATTTGTCATAACTCATGCAGAAGTGTGATCTCTTAGGCTTCATTACTATAGTAATCCATATCTGAGTCCAATTCAAAACCCGAGAGAACACATGGAATGTGAAGTGGAAAATCAAACATCCAAACTTTTATGTCCATGCCATCCAATTCAATAATGTGTGTGGGAGAAGGAGCTATGAGGAGGAGGAGGAAGATGATGAGGAAGGGGGAATGGGGTTGAAAATGAATGTGATCCGTAAGTGTGGTTTTGGTAATCAAGACAATCTCTATGGACTAATGGTTTATTTGGGATATATTTGAAGGAAGATTCCATAGGTGGTGCCTTAAGAATATTTGATGGGTTCAATGATGAATGCCATAAAGATACAAATATGCTTCGAGCTTTGGTATTGAATGAAAATCCTATGGAGCATCGAGTACATCGAATTTATATGAAGAAATGTTTCATTGGCAACGCTTGAAGGATTTTGGATGGCTTTGGGAATGATGCAATAAAACTTCCAAGTTATATGCCTCCGAAGAAGAAGCCGCTGTTATGCTCCATCGTATCCTTCTCTAGATATCCCGAAGCTTCGGGATCTAGGAGTCCATGACTCGGAGGTTTAGGTGGTTTTGCCTCTAGACACCCCGAAGCTTCAGGCTCTTGACCCCTAGGTCCCTAGGGTTACCCATGGTCGACTCTGGATGGGCCTAAGCTCCTAGGTATGGCCTTCAGGGCCTCTGGGGTCTCATGTCTAGTAATGATACTACTTGGAATTTGGAAACCTCTATTTGAGCCATCAAGATTGAACTCAATGTCTAAACCAACCATGTTGAGATGGAGTTCATGAAGGAAATATGCCCTAGAGGCAATAATAAAGTTGTTATTTATATTTCCTTATATCATGATAAATGTTTATTATTCATGCTAGAATTGTATTAACCGGAAACTTGATACATGTGTGGATACATAGACAAAACACAGTGTCCCTAGTAAGCCTCTACTAGACTAGCTCATTAATCAAAGATGGTTAAGTTTCCTAGCCATAGACATGTGTTGTCATTTGATGAACGAGATCACATCATTAGGAGAATGATGTGATGGACAAGACCCATCCGTTAGCTTAGCATAATGAACAATCAGTTTTATTGCTACTGCTTTCCTCATGTCAAATACATATTCCTCCGATTATGAGATTATGCAACTCCTGGACACCGGAGGAATGCCTTGTGTGCTATCAAATGTCACAACGTAACTGGGTGATTATAAAGATGCTCTACAGGTATCTCCGAAGGTATTTGTTGGGTTGGCATAGATTGAGATTAGGATTTGTCACTCCGAGTATCGGAGAGGTATCTCTGGGCCCTCTCGGTAATGCACATCATGATAAGCCTTGCAAGCAATGTGACTAATGAGTTAGTTGCAGGATGATGCATTACGAAAGGAGTAAAGAGACTTGCCAATAACGATATTGAACTAGGTATGAAGATACCGACGACCGAATCTCGGGCAAGTAACACACCGATGACAAAGGGAATAACGTATGTTGTCATTACGGTACGACCGATAAAGATCTTCGTATAATATGTGGGAACCAATATGAGCATCCAGGTTCCATTGTTGGTTATTGACCAGAGAGATGCCTCGGTCATGTCTACATAGTTCTCGAACCCGTAGGGTCCGCATGCTTAACGTTCGATGACGATTTGGTATTATATGAGTTATGTGATTTGGTGTCCGAATGTTGTTCGGAGTCCCAGATGAGATCGCGGACATGACGAGGAGTCTCGAAATGGTCGAGAGGTAAAGATTCATATATAGGACGATAGTATTCGGACACCGGAAGTGTTCCGGGGGTACCGGGTACGTAGCGGGTTTCCGGACAACCCCCGGCAAACTATATGGGCCTAATGGGCCAAGAGAGGGACAGACCAGCCCCTAAGGGGCTGGTGCGCCCCCTATAGACCGAAATAGGAAGAACATGAAAGGAAGGAAGGGAGAAGGAAAGGGGAGGATTCGACCTTCCCCTTTCCTTCCCATCCCCCCTCTCTTTCCTTCCCCCTCCAATGCATATGGAAAGGGGGGAGGCCGACTTGAAGGAGGTGCCCAAGTAGGACCCCGCCTACTTGGGCGCCCCTTGCTGCCCCTCTCCCTCTCCCACCTATATATGTGGGGGGGCACCGCTAGAACACACAAGTTCATAGCCATGTGTGGCATCCTCCTCCACAGTTTACGCCTTCGGTCATATTGTCGTAGTGCTTAGGCGAAGCCCTGCGTGGATCACTTCACCATCACCGTCACCACGCCGTCGTGATGGTGAAACTCTCCCTTGACACTTTGCTGGATTAAGAGTTCGAGGGACGTCATCGAGCTGAATGTGTGCAGAACTCGGAGGTGTCGTACTTTCTATGCTTGATCGGTCGGAACGAGAAGAAGTTCGACTACATCAATCGTGTTGTCAAGCGCTTCCGCTTTCGGTCTACGAGGGTACGTGGACACACTCTCCCCCTCTCGTTGCTATGCATCTCCTAGATAGATCTTGTGTGAGCGTAGAATTTTTTTTAAATTGCATGCTACGTTTCCCAATAGTAACATCAAAGCCAGGTCTATGCGTAGATGGTATGCACGAGTATAACACAAAGAGTTATGGGCGATGATTGTCATACTGCTTACCACCAATGTCTTATTTTGATTTGGCGGCATTGTTGGATGAAACGGCCCGGACCAACCTTACATGACCACGTTCATGAGACCGGTTCCACCGACAGACATGCAACTAGTTTTGCATAAAGGTGGCTGGCGGGTGTCTGTTTCTCCAACTTTAGTTGAATCGGATTTGACTGCGGCCGGTCCTTGTTGAAGTTAAAACAACAAACTTGATAAATCACCGTTGTGGTTTTGATGCGTGGGTAAGAACCGTTCTTGCTAGAATCCCATAGCAGCCACGTAAAACTTGCAACAACAAAGTAGAGGACGTCTAACTTGTTTTTGCAGGGCATGTTGTGATGTGATATGGTCAAGACATCATGTGATATACGTTATTGTATGAGATGATCATGTTTTGTAAAAGTTATCGGCAACTGGCAGGAGCCTTATGGTTGTCACTTTATTGTATGAAATGCAAACGCCATGTAATTGTTTTACTGTATCACTATGCGTTAGCGATAGTTGTATAAGCAATAGTTGGCGAGACGACCACGACGCTACGATGGAGATCAAGGTGTCAAGCCAGTGACGATGGAGATCATGACGGTGCTTTGGAGATGGAGATCAAAGGCACAAGATGATGATGGCCATATCATGTCACACATTTTGATTGCATGTGATGTTTATCTTTTATGCATCTTATTTTGCTTAGTACGGCGGTAGCATTATAAGATGATCCCTTACTAAAATTTCAAGGTATAAGTGTTCTCCCTGAGTATGCACCATTGCGACAGTTCGTCGTGCCGAGACACCACGTGATGATTGGGTGTGATAAGCTCTACGTTCACATACAATGGGTGCAAGACAGTTTTGTACATGCGAAAGACTCAGGTTAAACTTGATGAGCCTAGCATGTACAAACATGGCCTCAGAACACTAGAGACCGAAAGGTCGAACGTGAATCATATAGTAGATATGATCAACATAGAGAAGTTCACCATTGAAAACTAATCTATCTCACATGATGATAGGACATGGTTTAGTTGATATGGATCATGTGATCATTTAGATGACTTGAGGATGTCTATCTAAGTGGGATTTCTTAAGTAATATGATTAATTGAACTTAATTTATCATTAACTTAGTCTTGATAGTTTTTGTATATCTATGTTGTAGATCAATGGCCTGTGCTACCGTTCCCTTGAATTTTAATGCGTTCCTACAGAAAGCTAAGTTGGAAGAGGATGGCAGCAACTACACGGACTAGGTCCGTAACTTGAGGATTATCCTCATTGTTGCATAGAAGAATTATGTCCTTTGTGCACCACTAGGTGACAAGCCCCCTCCCACTAATGTAGACGCTTTGAACGTCTGACAGACGTGGTCTGATGACTACTCTGTAGTTCAGCGTGCCATGCTCTACGACTTAGAATCGGGACTTCAAAGACATTTTGAACTTCATGGACCATATGAGATGTTCCAGGAATTGAAGTTAATATTTCAAGAAAATGCCCAAGTTGAGAGATATGAAGTCTCCAACAAGTTCTATAGCTGCAAGATGGAGGAGTACAGTTCTGTCAGTGAACACATACTCAGAATGTCTGGGTATCATAACCACTTGACTTAGTTGGGAGTTAATCTTCCAAATGATAGTGTTATTGACAGAGTTCTTCAATCACTAGCACCAAGCTACAAAGGCTTCGTGATGAACTATAATATGCAAGGGATGGATGAGACAATTCCCGAGCTCTTCTCTATGCTCAAAGCTGCGGAGGTAGAAATCAATAAAGAGCATCAAGTGTTGATGGGGTTAACAAGACCACTAGTTTCAAGAAAAAGGGCAAGGGAAAGAAGGGGAACTTCAAGAGAATGGCAACTAAGTTGTCACTCCCGGGAAGAAGCCCAAGTCTGGACCCAAGATTGAAACCGAGTGCTTCTACTGCAAAGGGACTGGTCACTGGAAGCGGAACTACCCCAAGTATTTGACGGATAAGAAGAATGGCAAAGTGAACAAAGGTATATTTGATATACACGTTATTGATGTGTACCTTACTAATGCTCGTAGTAGCGCCTGGGTATTTGATACTGGTTCTGTTGCTCATATTTGCAACTCGAAACAGGGGATACAGATTAAAGAAGATTGGTTAAGGACGAGGTGATGATGCGCGTCGAGAATGGTTCCAAGGTCGATGTGATCGCCGTCGACATGCTACAGTTGGGGAACGCAGTAATTTCAAAAGAAATCCTATGATCAAGCAAGATCTATCTAGGTGATACATAGCAACGAGAGGTGAGAGTGTGTCCACGTACCCTCGTAGACCGAAAGCGAAAGCGTTTCAATAACGCGGTTGATGTAGTCGAACTTCTTCGCGATCCAACCAATCAAGTACCGAACGTATGACACCTCCGCGTTCAGCACAAGTTCAGCTCGATGACGTCCCTCATGCCCTTGATCTAGTTGAGGATGAGGGTGAGTTCCATCAGCATGACGGCATGGCTATGGTGATGATGATGCTACCGGCACAGGGCTTCGCCTAAGCACTACGATGGTATGATCGAGGTGTGTAACTGTGGAGGGGGGCACCGCACACAGTGGGGAGAGAAACTTGTGTGTTCTAGGGTGCCCCCTGCCGAGCAAGGGGAGGCCGGTCGGCCCTCCTAAGGTGCGCCCCACAAGGGGAGTCTTACTAGGACTACTAGTCCTAGTAGGATTCCACCAAGAGGGAGAGAGGGGGAGGAAGGAGAGGGAGAGGGAGAAGAAAAGGGGGGGCGCCGCCCCCTTCCCTAGTCCAATTCTGAACCAAGGGGAGGGGGCGCGTAGCTTGCCCTGGCCGCCCCTCTCTCTCTCTCCACCAAGGCCCATGAGGCCCATTAGTTCCCCCGGGGGGTCCGGTAACCCTCCGGCACTCCCATTTTATCCGAAACTTCTCCGGAGGACTTCCGGTGTCCGAATATAGTTGTCCAATATATCAATCTTTATGTCTCAACCATTTCGAGACTCCTCGTCACGTCTGTGATCTCATTCGGGACTCCGAACAAACTTTAGTCATCAAAAACACATAACTCATAATACATATCGTCATCGAACGTTAAGTGTGCGGACCCTATGGGTTTGAGAACTATGTAGACATGACCGAGACACATCTCCGGTCAATAACCAATAGCGGAACCTGGATTCTCATATTTGCTCCTACATATTCTATGAAGATCTTTATCGGTCAAACCGCATAACAACATACATTGTTCCCTTTGTCATCGGTATGTTACTTGCCCGAGATTCGATCGTCGGTGTCGGATTTCGGGTTCCGGCAGACCCTCTAGGTTCGAACTCTGGGGTGCACACGGAGATCGCACCTCCTACCTACCTATGTCTCGTCGCCTCGCAAGGATCTAAACTACACGAAGAACAACACCGGGGACACGAGGTTTATACTAGTTCGGGCCACCATTGTGGTGTAATACCCTACTCTAGTTTGTGGCATGGTGGATTGCCTCGGGGGCTGACGATGAGCAATACAAGGAAGAACTGCCTCACGAGGGGTGTTCTTGCTTTGGTGGCTCTGTCTAGGGTTCAACTGCTCGATCCCCCGCCTTGAGAGTGGCTAGTCCTATTTATAGAGCAAGGCCCTGGGCCTCTTCCCAAATATTGAGCGGGAAGGGCGCCAACAATTGGCCATTTTGAAGGGGAACATCTAGTACACTTATCCTGACTAAAGTTGGTCCTCGCCTACCAAAGACTCTGGCGGTGACGCCGGCTTGGGCTCCATGATGACCTCCATCCTGCCGTTCTGCTGGTCTTGGTCTTGTTGCACCGAAATGGTTGCCTTTGCTTGATACTCTTGCCTGCCCTTGCTCCCTTTGCACCAAAGAGGAAACAAGGACTCTGCGCAGGCCGGCGCCCGCCTGGCTTTGGTCGTCATGGCTTGCGTCACGAGCACCTTGTGAGGTACCCCGCCTTGATCTCTCCGCCTCCTCGCGAGCCAGCCTGACGAGGTCGTGCCTGAGGAAGCTTCCTGTCGTCCGCCCCGCGAGGCTTGGTCCCTCGCGAGGGTCTTGAGCTTGTGTTGATTAAGATGGGCCGTACTGGGCCACCCCTTGAGCCATGCCGCAGGCCGCAGGCAGGCAAGTCTGGGTACCCCCGTTCCCAGAACGCCGACAGTAGCCCCCGGGCCTAAGGCGCGCCTGGACTTGGCTTAGCAGAGAAGCAAAGGGGCAAGTGCAAAGCGCCGCGGGCCCAACAGCCTGCGGCCTTGGGCGCCGCTTGGCGGTTGATTGGACATGGGCATCCCTGTTCCCCACGCCTCCTTATTTTGCGCTCGGCTAGGTGGACCCGCAGTTGTACACAAATCATCCCTCTTCCCGTCGCTTGTGCGTCCCCTGCTCTTCTTCCTCCAAAGCTCTAATCTCCGCTTCCAATCCAATCTCGAACCCTCCCCTTCCTGTCGTAATGGCTCCAACGAAGAAAGGGAAGGGGAAGAATCTGGTGTCCTCGCCCCGTTTGCTGCCGCCGACGGCTCTCGCCGTCAACCAGTCGATCATACTCAATCTGGAAGCTTTGGGCAAGGTCAGTTCCGCCCTTGCCACCGCCTTCAACGAGTGTGGGAGTACGATGGTCTGGCCCGCGTTCCACTTCTCTATTGGCAGAATAGCCACCGAGGTCCAGTACTTCGCCGACGCACTGTGGGCGGGTCTGGTTCCTCTTTTTTCCGATTTCTTCAATGTTGTGCTTTCCCATTACCAGATTCACATGATGCATTTGGGTCCTGAGTCCATTACTCTCCTTGCCGTCTTCGCTTTTGTCTGCGAGGCGATGATGGGCATTCCTCCTTCGGTTGCCTTGCTGCGTCACTTCTTCTCTTTGTGCCTCAGTGATCCCTCCCAATGTTCAGGATGCGTGAGCTTCTTTGCCGCACCAGGGGCGGCAGCCTCGGGGATTGACTTCGGCCTTCCTCTGCACGTGACTGGGTTCAGAGCGGTGGCTGTATGTGGATGTCGGAGTACCGAGCTCCCTGCTGTCGGAGCCAACCTTGCCTGTTGTCCCCAACTCGGGATGGGGCCATGAGGCGCTCACGAGCCCCCGGCTGGCCTTCGTCTAGCATCGCTTCGCGAGTTTGAGGGCGCTTGGTGTGACGGCACCCAAGGTGGTGAAAGAGTTCCTTCAGCGCCGCATTGCCCCTCTCCAGCACCATTCCCACCGGATGTGGGCCTTCGGGGGTCATGAAGACCGCATGAGGCTCCAGAAGGAGGATCTGGCGCCTGAAGTGCTGAGGTAGGTTCTCGTGATTCTGACCGGGGTCCTTCCCCTGGCAGCGTCCGGCAAGGGGGTGCCTTGCTGTATCTTTGCTCAGGCAGGGATGATTTCGTGAGGCAGATGCCCAGCTTCGATGAATGGGGGCTGCGCCCCGCAGGCCTCGTGGGACCTCGCGAGAACCCAGTTGCGGTGGTTGCCCTCCCGGTCGCCCATGGCGGTCCTTCCTCGAGTGGTGGAGCTGGGAGTCAAGGGCCATCGGGGGCTGAGGGGGCTGCCGTCAGGATAACTGCGCCGTGCGGACCCCCCGAGGTGGCGGCTCCTGAGGCTGGCCCAGCAGCGACCGAAGGCATTGAGCTGCACCCCGCGGCTTCCATGGTTGAGGCCCCGGCCACCCTCAATGGGGCGGCGTCTGGCGGCGTGTGCCAGGGCGACGTCCTCGACGCCGGTCACCTTGGCGCTTCTTCCTTGCCGCAGACTGATCCTTGCGCCAAGTTCCTGGGCCGCTTCCGCGTGGACTTCGAGGCTCTCCGAAAGAGAAGGGAGGCCTTGGGTGGCGATGATTACCCCTGCCGCCTACTGAAGCGCAGGAAGTACTTCGCCATCGATGAGTAAGGCCTCTTCTTCCTTAATCCTTTACTTTCCCGTTGCTTCATCTGACCATTGCTCTGCAGGGCCCTCCCTGCCGAGTTCGCGGAGACGACTGAGGAGCCATCTCCCCATGCCCCGCCCTCTCCACCAACTCCAAGCGTTCCGAGCTCGAGCGCTACCCCGGTGGTGAGGTCGGTTGGAGAGGTGAGCCATCTTGCGGTACGTCCTGATCCTGTGTTCCTCGCACCCCTCCTTTGTGAGCCCTTACGGGGCATAGCCAGCCTGCCCTGGGCCTTGGTTGTGGACGGCGACTGGCTGGGGTCTTCCTCGCATTCTTCCCGAGAGGGCGAACGGGCTCAGGGCCAAGCTTCTGGCGGGGCGCGCCCGGCCATCACGATGGTGCCAGCCCCCAGCCCCCTGCCCAGAGGGGGTATGCCGGTTCGTGGCCCTCTGCGTAAGCCGGGGGTGGAGGACGACGTGGAAGACGTGCTTGAGCGCGCTCGAGAGCGCCGCGCCCTTCGCCAAGGGTTTCTCCAGAGGGCGTCCGACGCAGTGAGCCAGCTTGGTGTAGAGCTTGCCGTTGAGGACGCGCGCCTTGAGGCCGATGGCCTGCGCCTTGCTGAAGATAGGCGCAAGCTGAAGGTGGTCGTAGCCCTCGCGCGCTATCGACGCGACCTCAACAATGTGAAGGCCGAGGCATCGCTTGTGTCTATTCGGGAGGCCTGCTCCCAGGCCGCCGAGGGGGCCCGGGGGGCTGACTGGCGGCGCGAGGCCGCAGAGGAGCGGGCACGGGAGCTCCAGGCCTGGAGTAACTCCCTGGAGCAGTAAGTGGAGCTGCGTGAGGCGGCCCTTGCGTCAATGAAGGGGGCGTCGGTCGACCTGGCAGAGCTCCAGAAACGCGAGGAGGCACTGATGCTGGAGGCCGCCGAGCGTGCTCGTGACCTTGAGCGGCTGGAGACGAGTGAGCGCCTGGTGGCGCAGGCGGAGGAAGATGTCGCCGCGCGGGAAGCCCGAGTCCTAGAGAAGATTGAGCACTGGGTGGCGGAGGCGCGCTCGAACCTCGGGCGTGCGTACGAGGAGAGGCTGGAGCTGACCAGGGTCGAAGCAGAAGGCAGGACCATCGCCCTGAGGGCCAGGCTGGATGAAGCGACGCGGCACGTTGATGCTGCCGGGGCCACCCTTTGCGCGGCACACGGGAAGCTGGCCTCCTCTCGTGCCGAGGTGCTTCTTCTCCAGCAAAGAGTTGATGCGGCTGAGGCCGTTGCGCAGCGGAACGAGGACGAGATTCGCCAGAGGCAGACCTTGCAGCACATGCATGGCCCCATGCTCCTCACGCTCCGGGAGAGAGCCAACACGGCCCTGGGCAATATCTGCAAGGCAGCCGTTGGGTAGCCTCATGTGGTTAACTATGCCGGCAACCTTCAGTTCTTCACTGATGTGGTGACGCAGCTAGAGGCTCGGTCGGGCAGGGCCGACAGGTTGGTGGAGGAGAGGAGCCGTGCCCTGCTCGGGCGTGCCTTTTCTCGCGTCTTCAATCATCTTCAGAACATGGATCCCCACTTTGACTTCGATGTCGCCATCGCCCCGGTACCCCTGGTCGTCCGGGACGACCTGGAGCACTGGGTGGAAGACAACGTAGACGCCCTCGTCAGGGCCTTCACCGCTGATAACGACGGGGTGGTCGTGGTTGCTGATGAGGGCGGCGTGGTGAATGGCCCGGACGCTGCCGACGGCAACGCGGAGAGTCATGGCGAGGCCAGTGATGCCAGCGATGATTCAGGTGGCGCCCTTGAGGATGCATTGGGGGATTTATCCGATTGACCGCGTGCTGCTCCTGTTTTTTATCCTGCATAGAGAGAGCTCGGGCTTGGCCCTAAGGGTAGTAAGAGCATTTTGGGGAGGGGGAGCCCCTCGTGTAAAAAACTTGTGGTTAGCGTAATTGTAGACACGACGTTGCCTGTATGACTGCGCCGAGCGATTGACCTCGCGATGAGTCAATTTGCTTGTTTACCCTTGACCTGCGTGGGCCCTGAGCGAGCCCGTGGGAGGGCCGTGGTGTCTTGAGTGCCTTCCGAACGAATCCATTGAACGTGTAGTGAAAGCCTCCTGAGAAGGCGCGGTGGTGGCAGTCCGGGCTGCGCGCATGCTGGGCCTGGCCCGACTCGCGAGGGGCTCACGAGGGGAGGCAGCTGAAGCTGGATGGGTGCAAGGCGGCAGCCAGAACACAAGAGATTGCTCGAACGAGACTAAACACCCCTTCCCCAAACACACACAAGTCTCAAGCTCAAATCCAACTTAAATTCGAACAGGGGAGAAAACGACAAAAAGGCAAAAAAGAAAGCAGAAAGGCCGCGTCTGGCACCTAGTCTAGTCTTCGATGTCTTCTCACCAGCGTGGAGCTAAGTGCTGCCACTGGGCATGGGCGGGAGCCCCCGAGGCCCGAGGGCGGCTCTCCGGAGACTCCGGGGCGTGTACAGCCCCACTCATTATTACGTGAGAGTGTCACGGGGCGGTGAGCTTCACAGGCACTGGGCCTTCTTCACAGGTACCGGCCTTGCTTCATATCGCCAGACGAGGGCCCCGCCTTGCGCCACACTCTATTGTCATCGACGACGGCCAGAGACCGAGGAAGCCGCCGATGGGATAGAACGGTCGCCAGCGGTTCCCCCGACGACCACGGGTCCTCTGCCGGGGGCAGGCCCTGAGGCACCTCCCCGGCAGAGGGCCTACCTCCTGAGGACACCTTGCTCCTAATGTTGTGGTGGTGATGCCGGATCTCGGCCCCTTTCCTGCAGCCCCCGGTGCCCTCCTCCTGAGGGGTAGGAGGCTGCTGGATTGGGGCAGTCATCCGCCGAGACGACCTGTACCTCCTGTGATCCATGGTTAGCGTATGCCTGCTCCTGATGAATTAACGGTACCCGGTAGCCGCTGCCTCCAGCGCGGTCAATGAGGCTTTCCCGGGGCTCCTGAAAGAGCTCACCTTCTGGTGTTTCTTCCCCCAGCTTGGGTCGAGGAACAAGCCATGGTCTTCCTCCTGCGCGTGCCCTTGGTCCATCATGTGGGGCACGTACGCTTCCGGGGCCGCCGCCCCGAATGCTTCGTTGTAGTGCCCCGTGTGCCCCGCAGTCCTGCTCGATGTGCCAACCTGGGGGTGGTAGCACGGTGGTCCACTAGGACCGTGGGCTGTGGCGAGTCCTCCTTCGCTGGCCGGAGGCGGAGGCGGTGCCGTTGTTAGCCCGGTGCTGATGGCCAGGTTGGCGTTGGGGTAGCCTTGGAATCCGCTCAGGGCTGCGAGGGCGCGTGCGGGGCCCCCATGCGGTCCGCCTTGGACCCGAGGCTGCGGCTGGGTGCAGAAGGGGTGAGCCCCCGAGGCGGCGAAGCCCAGGAGCTCTGCCACCCGCTCCAGCAGCACGTCGTGGCCGCCCTCCAACAGCCTGCATTGCAGCAACTCTCGGGCCACCGTGAGCGCGGCCCTTGAGTTCGCCTGCTCTCACCGGGTGTATGTCACCGTGGCCGCGGCGTGGCTTGAGGCCCTCGCCGCTGACCACACCTGCCGCGGCGTGAGAGCTAACGTTGCCTGACCGCGTCGCCCGCGGCCCGCAGCACCCTGCGGACCGCGGGCTGCCTGGGGCACAGGGTTGAGGTCGCCCTGGGCGAGCGGCTCTGCACGGGCGGGCCAGGCCGCCCAGGGATCGGGATTGCCCGTTGGGTCGCTGGACATGATGATGACGATGCGACGGGACACGAGGTGGCGGGAGAGGGATTCCGGCGCACCCCTACCTGGCGCGCCAAATGTCGGATTTCGGGTTCCGGCAGACCCTCTAGGTTCGAACTCTAGGGTGCACGCGGAGATCACACCTCCTACCTACCTATGTCTCATCGCCTTGCAAGGATCTAAACTACACGAAGAACAACGCAGGGGACACGGGGTTTATACTAGTTCGGGCCACCATTGTGGTGTAATACCCTACTCTAGTTTGTGGTGGTGGATTGCCTCGGGGGCTGATGATGAGCAATACAAGGAAGAACTGCCTCGCGAGGGGTGTTCTTGCATTGGTGGTTCTGGCTAGGGTTCAACTGCTCGATCCCCTGCCTTGAGAGTGGCTAGTCCTATTTATAGAGCGAGGCCCTGGGCCTCTTCCCAAATATTGAGCGGGAAGGGCGCCAACAATTGGCCATTTTGAAGGGGAAACATCTAGTACACTTATCCTGACTAAAGTCGGTCCTCGCCTGCCAAAGACTCTGGCGGTGACGCTGGCTTGGGCTCCACGATGACCTCCATCCCGCCATTCTGCTGGTCTTGGTCTTGTTGCACCAAAATGGTTGCCTTTGCTTGATACTCTTGCCTGTGCTTGCTCCCTTTGCACCAAAGAGGAAACAAGGACTCTGCGCAGGCCGGCGCCTGCCTGGCGCCCGCCTGGCTTTGGTCGTCATGGCTTGCGTCA
Source organism: Triticum aestivum (assembly GCF_018294505.1). NCBI lineage: Eukaryota > Viridiplantae > Streptophyta > Magnoliopsida > Poales > Poaceae > Triticum > Triticum aestivum. The sequence continues at coordinate 607,453,831 of NC_057807.1, read as the reverse complement.
CGGGCACCTCGTGAGGTACCCCGCCTTGATCTCTCCGCCTCCTCGCGAGCCAGCCTGATGAGGCCGTGCCTGAGGAAGCTTCTTGTTGTCCGCCCCGCGAGGCTTGGTCCCTCGTGTGGGTCTTGAGCTTGTGTTGATGAAGATGGGCCATATTGGGCCATCCCTTGAGCCACGCCGCAGGCCGCAGGCAGGCAAGTCTGGGTACCCCCGTTCCCAGAACGCCGACAGTCGGTATCATCATACCTAGTTCAATCTCATTACCGGCAAGTCTCTTTACTCGTTCTGTAATACTTCATCCCGCAACTAACTCATTAGTCACAATGCTTGCCAGGCTTATAGTGATGAGTATTACCGAGAGGGCCCAGAGATACCTCTCTGAAACACAGAGTGACAAATCCTAATCTCGATCTATGCCAACCCAACAAACACCTTCACAGACACCTGTAGAGCACCTTTATAATAACCCATTTACGTTGTGATGTTTGGTATCACACAAAGTGTTCCTCTGGTATTCGGGAGTTGCATAATCTCATAGTCTGAGGAACATGTATAAGTCATGAAGAAAGCAGTAGCAATGAAACTGTAACAATCACAATGCTAAGCTAACAGATGGGTCATGTCCATCACATCATTCTCCTAATGATGTGATCCCGTTTATCAAATGACAACACATGTCTATGGTTAGGAAACATAACCATCTTTGATTAACGAGCTAGTCAAGTAGAGGCATACTAGGGACAATATGTTTTGTCTATGTATTCACACATGTACTAAGTTTCCAGTTAATACAATTCTAGCATGACTAATAAACATTCATCATGAAATAAGGAAATAAATAATAACTTTATTATTGCCTCAAGGGCATATTTCCTTCAGTCTCCCACTTACACTAGAGTCAATAATCTAGATTACATAGTAATGATTCTAACACCCATGGAGCTTTGGTGTTGATCATGTTTTGCTCGTGGAAGAAGCTTAATCAATGGGTCTGCAACATTCAGATCCGTATGTATCTTGCAAATCTCTATGTCCCCTTCCAACACTTGATGACGGATGAAATTGAAGCGTCTCTTGATGTGCTTGGTTCTCTTATGAAATCTGGATTCCTTTGCCAAGGCAATTGCACAAGTATTGTCACAAAAGATTTTCATTGGACCCGATGCACTAGGTATGACACCTAGATCAGATATGAACTCCTTCATCCAAATTCCTTCATTTGCTGCTTCCAAAGCAGCAATGTACTCCGCTTCACACGTAGATCCCGCCACGATGCTCTGCTTTGAACTACACCAACTGACAAATCCTCCATTCAATAAAAATACGTATCCGGTTTGTGACTTAGAGTCATCCGGATTAGTGTCAAAGCTTGCATCGACGTAACCATTTACGACAAGCTCTTTTTCACCTCCATAAACGAGAAACATATCCTTAGTTCTTTTCAGGTATTTTAGGATGTTCTTGACCGCTGTCCAGTGCTCCACTCCGGGATTACTTTGGTACCTCCCTGCTATGCTTATAGCAAGGCACACATCAGGTCTGGTACACAACATTGCATACATGATAGAACCTATGGCTGAAGCATAGGGAATGACTTTCATTTTCTCTCTATCTTCTGAAGTGGTCGGGCATTGAGTCTGACTCAACTTCACACCTTGTAACACAAGCAAGAACACTTTCTTTGACTGGTCCATTGTGAACTTTTTCAAAACTTTATCAAGGTATGTGCTTTGTGAAAGTCCAATTAAGCGTCTTGATCTATCTCTGTAGATCTTGATGCCCAATATGTAAGCAGCTTCTCCGAGGTCTTTCATAGGAAAAACTCTTATTCAAGTATCCCTTTATGCTATCCAGAAATTCTATATCATTTTCAATCAACAATATGTCATTCACATATAATATTAGAAATGCTACAGAGCTCCCACTCACTTTCTTGTAAATACAGGCTTCTCCAAAAGTCTATATAAAACCATATGCTTTGATCACACTATCAAAGCATTTATTCCAACTCCGAGAGGCTTGCACCAGTCCATAAATGGATCGCTGGAGCTTGCACACTTTGTTAGCACCCTTTTGACCGACAAAACCTTATGGTTGCATCATATACAACTCTTCTTCCAGAAATCCATTCATGAATGCAGTTTTGACATCCATCTACCAAATTTCATAATCATAAAATGCGGCAATTGCTAACATGATTCGGACAGACTTAAGCATCGTTACGGGTGAGAAAGTCTCATCGTAGTCAACTCCTTGAACTTGTCGAAAACCTTTCGCAACAAGTCGACCTTTGTAGACAGTAACATTACCATCTGCGTTGGTCTTCTTCTTGAAGATCCAATTATTTTCTATGGCTTGCCGATCATCGGGCAAGTCCACCAAAGTCCACACTTTGTTCTCATACATGGATCCCATCTCAGATTTCATGGCCTTAAGCCATTTTGCGGAACCTGGGCTCATTATCACTTCCTCATAGTTCATAGGTTCACCATGGTCTAGTAACATGACTTCCAGAACAGGATTACCGTACCACTCTGGTGCGGATCTTACTCTGGAAGACCTATGAGGTTCGGTAGTAACTTGATATGAAGTTTCATGATCATCATCATTAACTTCCTCACTAATTGGTGTAGGAATCACTGGAACTGATTTCTTTGATGAACTAGTTTCCAATAAGGGGAAGGTACAGTTACCTCATCAAGTTCTACTTTCCTCCCACTCACTTCTTTCGAGAGAAACTCCTTATCTAGAAAGGATCCATTCTTACCAACAAATATCTTGCCTTCTGATCTGTGATAGAAGGTGTACCCAATAGTTTCCTTTGGGTATCCTATGAAGACGCACTTCTCTGATTTGGGTTCAAGCTTATCAGGTTGAAGCTTTTTCACATAAGCATCGCAGCCCCAAACTTTAAGAAACGACAACTTTGGTTTCTTGCCAAACCATAGTTCATAAGGCGTCGCCTCAACGGATTTTGATGGTGCCCTATTTAAAGTGAATGCAGCCGTCTCTAAAGCATAACCCCAAAATGATAGTGGTAAATCAGTAAGAGACATCATAGATCGCACCATATCCAATAAAGTACGGTTACAACGTTCGGACACACCATTTCATTGTGGTGTTCCAGGTGGCGTTAGTTGTGAAACTATCCCATGTTGTTTGAAATGAAGACCAAACTCGTAACTCAAATATTCTCCTCCAAGATCAGATCGTAGAAACTTTATTTTCTTGTTACGATGATTTTCCACTTCACTCCGAAATTCTTTGAACTTTTCAAATGCTTCAGACTTATGCTTCATTAAGTAGATATACCCATATCTACTCAAATCATCTGTGAAGGTAAGAAAAAACGATACCCGCCACGAGCCTCAACACTCGTTGGACCGCATACATCGGTATGTATTATTTCCAATAAGTCAGTAGCTCGTTCCATTGTTCCGTAGAACGGAGTTTTAGTCATCTTGCCCATGAGGCACGGTTCGCAAGCACCAAGTGATTCATAATCAAGTGATTCCAAAAGTCCATCAACATGGAGTTTCTTCATGCACTTTACACCGATATGACCCAAACGGCAGTGCCACAAATAATTTGCACTATCATTATCAATTTTGCATCTTTTGGCTTCAATATTATGAATATGTGTATCATCACTATCGAGATTCAACAAAAATAGACCACTCATCAAGGGTGCATGACCATAAAAGATATTACTCATATAAATAGAACAACCATTATTCTCTGATTTAAATGAATAACCGTCTCGCATCAAACAAGATCCAGATATAATGTTCATGCTCAATGCTGGCACCAAATAACAATTATTCAGGTCTAAAACTAATCCCAAAGGTAGATGTAGAGGTAGTGTGCCGACGGTGATCACATCGACTTTGGAACCATTTCCCACGTGCATCTTCGCCTCGTCCTTAGCCAATCTTTGTTTAATCCGTACCCCCTGTTTCGAGTTGCAAATATGAGCAACATAACCAGTATCAAATACCCAGCCGCTACTACGAGCATTAGTAAGGTACACGTCATTAACATGCATATCAAATATACCTTTCTCTTTGGCATCCTTCTTATCGGCCAAATACTTGGGGCAGTTCCGCTTCCAGTGACCAGTCCCTTTGCAGTAGAAGCACTCAGTTTCAGACTTAGGTCCAGACTTGGGTTTCTTCTCTTGAGCATCAACTTTCTTGTCGTTCTTCTTGAAGTTCCCCTTCTTCCCTTTACCCGTTTTCTTGAAACTAGTGGTCTTGTTGACCATCAACACCTGATGCTCCTTCTTGATTTCTACCTCCGCAGCCTTTAGCATCCCGAAGAGCTCGGGAATAGTCTTGTTCATCCCTTGCATATTATAGTTCATCACGAAGCCTTTATAGCTTGGTGGTAGTGATTGAAGAACTTTGTTAATGACACTATCATCAGGAAGATTAACTCCCAGCTGAGTCAAGTGGTTATGGTACCCAGGCATTCTGAGTATGTGTTCACTGACAGAACTATTCTCCTCCATTTTGTAGCTGTAGAACTTGTTGGAGACTTCATATCTCTCAACTCGGGCATTTGCTTGAAATATTAACTTCAACTCTTGGAACATCTCATATGCCCCATGACGTTCAAAACATCTTTGAAATCCCGATTCTAAGTCGTAAAGCATGGCACACTGAACTATCAAGTAGTCATCAGCTTTGCTCTGCCAGACGTTCTTAACATCATCAGTAGCATATGCAGCAGGCCTGTCACCCAACGGTGCTTCCAGGACGTAATTCTTTTGTGCAACAATGAGGATAATCCTCAAGTTATGGACCTAGTCCATGTAGTTGTTGCCATCATCTTTCAAATTAGCTTTCTCTAGGAACACATTAAAATTCAAAGGAATGGTAGCACGGGCCATTGATCTACAATAACATAGACATGCAAAATAACTATCAGGACTAAGTTCATGATAAATTAAAGTTCAATGAATCATATTACTTAAGAACTCCCACTTAGATAGACATCCCTCTAGTCATCTAAATGATCACGTGATCCAAATTAACTAAATCATGTCCGATCATCATGTGAGATGGAGTAGTTTTCGATGGTGAACATCACTATGGTTATCATATCTACTATATGATTCACGTTCGACCTTTTGGCCTCGGTGTTCCGAGGCCATGTCTGCATATGATAGGCTCGTCAAGTTTAACCCGAGTATTCTGCGTGTGCAAAACTATCTTACACCCATTGTATGTGAACATAGAGCTTACCACACCCAATCATCATGTGGTGTCTCGGCACGATGAACTGTCACAATGGTGCATACTCGGGGAGAACACTTATACCTTGAAATTTTAGTAAGGGATCATCTTATAATGCTACGCCGTACTAAGCAAAATAAGATGCATAAAAGATAAACATCACATGTAATCAAAATATGTGACATGATATGGCCATCATCATCTTGTGCTCATGATCTCCATCACCGAAGCATCGTCATGATCTCCATCGTCACCGGCGCCACACCTTGATATCCATTGTAGCATCGTTGTCGTCTCGCCAACTATTGTTACTACAACTATCGCTACTGCTTAGTGATAAAGTAAAACAATTACATGGTGATTGCATTGCATACAATAACACAACAACCATATGGCTCCTGCTATTTACAGATAACTTTGTTACAAAACATGATCATCTCATACAACAATTTATATCACATCATGCCTTGACCATATCACATCACAGCAAGCCCACAAAAACAAGTTAGACATCCTCTACTTTGTTGTTGCATATTTTACGTGGCTACTAGGGCTTCTAGCAAGAATCGTTCTTACCTACGCATCAAAACCACCACGATTTTTCGTCAAGTGTGTTATTTTAACCTTCGACAAGGGCCGGCCATAGTCAAACTCGATTCAACTAAAATTGGAGAAACAAACACCCGCCAGCCACCTATGTGTAAAAGCACGTAGGTAGAACTAGTCTCATGAACGCGGTCATGTAATGTTGGTCCAGGCCGCTTCATCCAACAATACCGCTGAATCAAAGTAAGACGTTGGTAGTAAGCAGTATGACTATTATCGCCCACAAGTCTTCATGTTCTAGTCGTGCATATAACATCTACGTATAGACCTGGCTCGGATGCCACTGTTGGGGAACGCGGTAATTTCAAAAGATTTCCTATGATCACGCAAGATCTATCTAGGTGATGCATAGCAACGAGAGGGGAGAGTGTGTCCATGTACCCTCGTAGACCGAAAGCGGAAGATTTCAATAATGCAGTTGATGTAGTCAAACGTCGCGATCCAACCGATCAAGTACCGAACGTATGGCACCTCCATGTTCAGCACACGTTCAACTCAATGACGCCCCTCGTGCTCTTGATCCAGTTGAGGACGAGGGTGAGTTCCGTCAGCACGACGGCGTGGCGACGGTGATGATAATGCTATCGGCGCAGTGCTTCGCCTAAGCACTACGATGGTATGATCAAGGTGTGTAACTGTGGAGGGGGCACCGCACACGGTTGTGAGAGAAACTTGCATGTTCTAGGGTGCCCCCCTGCCCCGTATATAAAGGAGCAAGGGGAGGCCGGCCGGCCCTCCTAGGGCGTGATACGTCTCCAACGTATCTATAATTTTTGATTGTTCCATGCTATTATATTATCTGTTATGAATGATTATGGGCTTTATTATACACTTTTATATTACTTTTGGGACTAACCTACTAATCGGAGGCCCAGCCCATATTGCTGTTTAATTGCATGTTTCAGTATTTCAAAGAAAAGGAATATCAAAGGGAGTCCAAACAGAATGAAACCTTCGGCAACGTGATTTTTTGGAAGAATATCACCCAGGAGACTTGGAGTTCACGTCAGAAGACACTCGAGGAGGCCACGAGATAGGAGGGCGCGCCCCCTATCTCGTGGGCCCCTCGAGCACCTCCCGACCAACTTCTTTCGCCTATATAGTCCCACGTACCCTAAAAACATCCACGGACAATATAGATTGGGAGTTCCGCCACCGCAAGCCTCTCTAGCCACCAAAAACCTCTTGGGAGCCCTTCCCGGCACTCTGCCGGAGGGGGGATCCTTCACCGGTGGCCATCTTCATCATCCCGGCACTCTCCATGACGAGGAGGTAGTAGTTCACCCTCGAGGCTGAGGGTATGTACCAATAGCTATGTGTTTGATCTCTCTCTCTCGTGTTCTCTCTCGTGTTCCCTCTATGGCACGATCTTGATGTATCCAGAGCTTTGCTATTGTAGTTGGATCTTATGATGTTTCTCCCCCTCTACTCTCTTGTGATGAATTGAGTTTCCCCTTTGAAGTAATCTTATCGGATTGAGTCTTTTATGAGAACACTTGATGTATGTCTTACCGTGCTTATCTGTGGTGACAATGGGATATCATGTGCCTCTTGATGTATGTTTTGGTGACCAACTTGCGGGTTCCGCCCATGAACCTATGCATAAGGGTTGGCACACATTCTTGACTCTCCGGTAGAAACTTTGGGGCACTCTTTGAAGTACTTTGTGTTGGTTGAATAGATAAATCTGAGATTGTGTGATGCATATTGTCGGTGTACTAGAGTAGGGGTACCCTAGTACCCCGAACTTGTGCACGGGCAGTGGCAGCGCCCCGCGGCAAGGACTTGCTGGGTGACCGCCAAGATACTCCGTGGCTCCCTTGGAGCCATTCAAGAACCAAGTGTTCAAGTCAAGAAGACAAGGCCCCGGCAAGAGGAGCTTGCCGGGAAGGCCAACCGAGGCATTTCAAGGAACTTGCCGCGACGCACCACGCGTCCCGGCAAGGCCCGGCGAGCGACAAGCTTCCGGACGCGACAAGACCACGACCGCGGCAAGACGCTTGCCGGGGCAAGCGGCCACTCTGCGACCACGCTCCAGCGCATCCACCAACGTGTCACCCTGGGGGCCTCTCCAGGCACGCGTGGCGGAAGGCTGTGTAGCCAGCAGTAAGCGGTGCCATGCGACGCTGACAAGATCGCCATCGTGGCGAACGGTGGCGCCTCTAACGGTCCTTTTCTGCACTGTTTAGGCGACACAGACGGGCATTTAATGCCCTTGTCCCCTGCCGTCAGGGTTAGGTAGAGTACACTGTACAAGCAACTGTACCAACTACCTCTCTTTTTACATCTTTACCCTTCTCTGCATTGCCACCTGTCGGTGACCCCTTGTGCGTATAAAAGGAGGCCCATGCGCAACGTAAGGGGGGTTCGGATGGTTCAGTTCGGTTCGACTAGCTCAGAAGGCTCGGATCATTTCGAAGCCAGAAAACACTTAGCTCTCTAGAACAAGAGCACAATATAATCAGACAAGCAACAGTAGGAGTATTATCTCTCCGGAGAGCTCCGAAGCTGGGTAAACTGCTCGTGTGCTTCGCCTCGATCTGCTCTTCGTGCGACCTCCGCCCCCCGCCGAACCGAAAAGGGGCTCGGTCCGCCGGCCCCATAGGTGTTCGTGGATCAGTTTCCCCGACATCTTTGGCGCGCCAGGTAGGGGGCGTCGAGATTGCATGAACCTGATCCGGCGTTCACACGAGCTAGATCTTCATTTTCTTCATCAACATGCCACCGAAGAAGAAGGCTTTGGAAGCAGCTGCTCCGTCCGCGTCGATCTCACCGCCACCGGAGCAAACGGGTGGTGGGGTTGACGCTGGTGGAAGAACAGACATCGGCGAGGATGCTCACGGTGCTGCCAAGTCCAAGGACAAGGCTGCACAAACCTTGGCGTCTTCGCATCCGCCGCGTCCCTCTCAGGAGACGCAAGACCGACAACGTCAAGGTATTCGCAGTACCATACGCTTGTTGGACCAAGATCAAGTTGGTGGGTCTCGGGACGCTCAAGACCAGCATGCACGCCAACATGCTGGCACGAGTGAAGTACGGTCGCCTGGACAGGGTACTGCTCCTTCTAACATAGTTAGAAGTCCGAGCATATCCCGCTCCTCGCACCGTTCGCCACTACCGCCCACCACTCCAGCAGAAGCTTTAGCGTGAGCTCAGCTGCTCCCGGATTACCCTCCTGCGGAAGACAAGCTCGACCAATGGAGGGCCACCATTCAGAGTCTCATCGGCTTCGCCAACGGCGACGCTCCCCGACAGCCGAGCATGTCGCTGCCGCGGCAGGGTTGCCAGGCGCGAGCCGACGGCGACAAAACTGGTGATGGTGCAACCACCGTGCACTCTCCACCCCGAAGGCCAAGATCGCCGACTCGCCGGATCCACCTCGATAGCGACTCCACCGCATCGTCGGATCCACGAGCTCGTCGCGATCAGTGCCAAGTTCTTCACGAACGACAACAAGAAGACGCTTGTACTCGCATCGAGTGCCGAAGAGAAGCGCGACGTCAATCCGACAAGCGCGCTGGGCCCTCTGTTGACATGCACGCGCTCGGAGAACCAGGCGACTTGCCGTACGCGGTAGGTTGCCCTGCGTTCACTCGTGAGCTGCGGCAGGTCCAGTGGCCCAGCACGAAGAACTTCAAGCCAGATGTGCCGGAGAAGTACGACGGCAAGACACATCCGTCAGAGTTCCTCAGCATCTACACCATCGCGGCGCAAGCTGCCGGGGGGCGAGACGACAAGATCCTTGCCAACTACTTTCCGCTGGTGCTCAAGCCCAATGTCAGATCCTGGCTCATGCACTTGCCGGACAACTCCATATCCTCCTGGGCTGACCTGTGCCATCAGTTTGTCGGTGCCTTCACAGGCGGCCACAAGCCTCCTGGCCAAGAGAGTGACCTTCACTTGCTCGCCCAGAAGGAAGGAGAGCCCCTGCGCAAGTACATACAGAGATTCAGCAACGTGCAGCACAACATCCCAGACATCCACCCTGCCGCGGTAATCAGCGCGTTCCATCAGAACATGCGGAACCGCAGGATGCGGGAGGAGATGGCGATGTGCAATTTTTTAATCAGGGACGTCAGTGAGCTATATGCCCTGGCCGACAAGTGTGCACGTGCTGAGGAAGGGAGGAGACTCCCCGGAGAGAATATAGGAGCAGGAGGGTCTGATAGTGAGGATACTGCCCCGGCAAGGAAAAACCGGCGGCGGAATAACAGAAGGAAGAAAGGCAAAGAGGTGCTAGTTGTCGAGCAGTCCGGCAACGGAGGTGGCGCCAACAAAGCCAAAGCTGGTGGCTCCGGCAAGGAGACTGCCGCGGAGGCTGTGGCGGTCGCCGACAAGCAGGACGGCACCAACAAGCAGTACTGCAAGATCCACCGCACCAAGGGTCATGATCTCCAGAGCTGCAAGAAAGTCGAGCAGCTTGTTGAGCAGCAGAAAGCTGAATACGAGTGGCGCGACAAGGAGAAAGCCCAAGAAGGTGCAGGAGGATCCGACAAGAAACGTCCCGGCCGGGGAGGACGCCGCGGCAAGGCTAAGCAGCGACAAGGAGACAGACCTCCCCGCGGCCGCGACAAAGATGAAGATGACGACGACGACGAAGACGTGGATGATGACGAGACTGATGAGCAGGAGTTCCAGAAAGCCACAGAGGTCCTGTGCATTGACGGCGGTGCTTCTCTGCATACTTCACACCGCCAGCTCAAACAATGGGTGCGGGAAGTCAATGCGGCTGAACCACCCGTCGAGTCACGCAGGCCTCTGAAATGGTCCAGCACGCCTATCATCTTTGATATTGAGGACCACCCTGATCGCATAACTGCGGTCGGGTGCTTGCCGATGTTGGTTTCACCAACTATCCGCAACCTCAAGGTCACTAAGATGCTAGTTGACGGCGGGGCCGGCTTGAACCTGATCTCCTCCGCAGTGCTCCAGAAACTCCAGATCCCTGACAGCGAGCTCGAAGAGACCGACACATTTCAAGGAATATCCGGGAAGGAGCAAGCCGAAGGGAAAGATCACGCTGCCGGTAACATTTGGCAGCGAGCTGAACTTCAGGACTGAGAGGGTCACTTTTGACGTTGCTGACTTCCCATTGCCTTACAATGGGATACTCGGCCGTCCAGCACTCGCCAAATTCATGGCAGCCTCTCACTATGCATACAACGTACTGAAGGTGCCAGGCCCGATAAGCGTCATCTCTGTCCATGGTGACAAGAAGGATGCTCTTATCTGTGCCGACAAGATCTACCGGGAGGCAACAGCCGCAACAGATCGCAAGAAGACCAAGTCCGGCAAGAGTTTTGATGCCCACTCCGGCAAGCGCACCTCTTTGGAGTGCTGCGCTACCGTCGAGGGCGCACCATCGAGCTCCACCGGCAAGTGTAAGAAGGCAATGGCAGCTTCACCAGAAACCAAGAAGGTGTCCGCCAAGGAGGACGGCACTGGTGGTACCTTCACCATTAGTGCCACGCTCGATCCTAAACAGGAAAGCGCGCTCGTTGCTTTCCTGCGGGCGAATGTTGACGTGTTTGCGTGGCAACCGTCTGACATCCCCGGTGTTCCCAGGGAAGTAATTGAGAACCACCTTGCCGTCTGTCCTCATGCGCGGCCCGTCAAGCAGAAAGTTAGGAAACAAGCAGTGGAGCGCCAAGAATTCATTGCAGAAGAGATCAAGAAGTTGGAAGCAGCAGGCCTTGTCAGAGGAGTGCTCCATCCTACGTAGTTGGCCAATCCTGTTGTCGTGCGCAAAGCCAACGGGAAATGGAGGCTTTGTATTGATTTTATCGATGTCAATAAAGCTTGTCCCAAAGACCCATTTCCCTTGCCGCGCATCGACCAGATTGTTGACTCCACAGCCGGATGTGACTTGCTTTCATTTCTTGATGCATACTCAGGATATCATCAGATCTTCATGGCAGAAGAGGATGAGGAGAAAACCGCGTTCATTACCCCATGTGGCACATACTGTTTTGTACGGATGCCCTTTGGTTTGAAGAATGCTGGTTCAACATTTGCAAGGGTATTCCATCACGCTTTTGAGCCGCAAATGCACAGAAATGTGGAAGCCTACATGGATGACATAGTGGTCAAGAGCAAGGACAAAGCAACTTTGATCCAAGATTTAGATGAAACCTTTGCGAATCTGCGCAAGATCAACCTCAAGCTGAACCCCGAGAAGTGCGTGTTTGGAGTCCCTTCTGGCAAGCTTCTCGGGTTCTTTGTGTCTCAGCGGGGGATTGAAGCCAATCCCGACAAGATCAAGGCCATTGAACAGATTGAAGCACCAAAGCGCGTCAAGGATGTACGAAGACTTGCCGGTTGCGTGGCTGCTCTCAGCAGGTTTATCTCTAGATCTGCTGAGCGTGCCCTGCCATTTTTCAAAATACTGAAAAAGGCAGGTCCAATGAAATGGACTCCGGAAGCGGAGGCTGCGCTGCAGGACTTGAAGAGATACCTGTCCTCCGCTCCAACACTTGTCGCACCTAGGCCACAAGAGAAGTTGCTGCTGTATATAGCGGCAACCAATCAAGTGGTTAGTGCTACGTTAGTGGCGGAGAGGGAGGCAGATGATGAGCCAGCAACCACGGCAGATGCATCCAGCGACAAGCAGGGGGCTTCACCGACAAGCTCTGGTCCGACAAGCTTTGGTCCGACAAGCTCTAGTCCGGCAAGCTTCGGTCCCGACAAAGATGGATCTGCGCAGACACATAAGGAGGTGCAGAAGAGAATGGTGCAGCGCCCAGTTTACTTTGTCAGTTCCCTTTTACAGGGGGCTAGGTCAAGGTACTCCGGTGTGCAGAAGTTGCTTTTCGGCCTTCTCATGGCCTCGAGAAAGCTGTGCCATTACTTCCAAGCACATGAGATCACAGTTGTCACTCGCTTTCCGTTGAAGAGGATACTACAAAATCCAGAAGCAACAGGCAGGATTGTCGAGTGGGCACTGGAACTGTCAAGCTTTGGCCTCAAGTTTGAAAGCACTTCAACCATCCAAAGCAGAGCATTGGCAGAGTTCATAGCAGAGTGGACGCCAACACCAGATGGAGAAATTCCAGAGACGAGCATCCCCGTCAAGGAGGCAAGTAAAGAGTGGCTGATGTACTTTGATGGTGCCTTTTCGCTGCAAGGCGCCGGTGCGGGCGTGCTGCTTGTCGCGCCCACCGGAGAGCACCTCAAGTACATAATCCAGATGCACTTTCCCAAGGAGCAAGCAACGAACAATACTGCAGAGTATGAAGGCTTGCTTGCCGGTCTCAGGATCGCGGCAGACCTTGGGATTAAGAAACTCATTGTCAGGGGAGACTCACAGCTTGTCGTCCGCCAAGTAAACAAGAGTTACCAGAGTCCATTGATGGAAGCTTATGTTGATGAAGTGAGAAAGTTAGAAGAGCATTTTGACGGCCTACAGATGGAACATGTTCCAAGAGCTTAGAATGACATTGCTGACGGCCTGTCAAAGTGCGCCGCACTTAAGTTACCTGTGGAACCAGGGATCTTTGTGCTCAAGCTGACTCAACCATCCGTAACACCATCAACTGGACATAGCAAGAAGAGAAAGTTGATTTTCGGCGACTACTTTCCGGCAGAGCTTCCCGAAGCCGCCGCTAAGAAGGTCCCCAAGATCAACGCCAAAGATGCTGAGGAGCAGTTTGCTCCGGCAAGTCTTAGTGCTTGTTCCGTCGAAGCAGACGCTCCCAACAAGTTTTGCTCCGGCAAGCTTGCCGGGGGACATCAAGCTCCGGCTGAGCCGCAGGTTCTCGCCGTAGAAGCGGATGTTCCCGCAACAGCAGATGTGCCTTTAGTCCTTGTTGTCGAGCCACAAGCTCCAGCATGGGCACAACAAATTGTCCGTTTCCTTCAGACAGGAGAACTTCCTGAAGAGCAAGAAGAAGCGGAAAAAGTAGCCCGGCAGTCAAGTATGTACCAGTTTGTCGATAACATACTGTACAGAAGAAGACTCAACGGTGTGAAATTTAAGTGTATTTGCCGGGAAGACGGACAGAAGCTGTTGGTAGAGATACATGGAGGCATATGTGGTCACCACATTGGCGCCAGAGCACTTGCTGGCAAAGCTTTCCGGCAAGGTTTCTTTTGGCCGACAGCCCTCCAGGATGCAACTGCACAAGTAACCAAGTGTGAAGCGTGCCAGTTCCATTCCAAGCAGATTCACCAGCCAGCACAAGCTCTCCAGACGATCCCTTTATCCTGGCCATTTTCGGTCTGGGGGCTCGATATCCTCGGCCCTTTCCCCCGAGCAGTCGGGGGCTTCGAGTACTTGTATGTTGCAATCGACAAGTTCATGAAGTGGCCGGAAGTGGAACCAGTGAGGAAGGTGACAACACAGTCAGCAGTCAAGTTCTTCAGGTCGATTGTTTGCCGTTTCGGGATACCTAACAGGATCATCACCGACAACGGCACGCAATTCACGAGCCGCACCTTCATGCAGTACGTCCAAGACCTTGGCGCCAAGGTCTGCTTCGCTTCTGTTGCTCATCCGAGAAGCAACGGTCAAGCGGAGAGGGAAAATGCTGAAGTGCTGCGTGGGCTCAAGACCAAGACTTTCGACAGGCTGCGCAGGTGCGGAAGAAACTGGATCGAGGAGCTACCGGTGGTTCTTTGGTCGATCAGAACGACGCCAAATCGAGCCACTGGCCAGACGCCTTTCGCTCTAGTTTATGGAGCGGAGGCAATTCTCCCCACGGAACTCGTATACGGATCACCTCGAGTGCTCGCTTATGATGAGCTTGAGCAAGAGCAGCTGCGACAAGATGACGCGCTGCTCCTTGAGGAGGATCGTCTTCAGGATGCTGTACGAGCTGCTCGATACCAGCAAGCTTTGCACCGCTACCATAGCCGCAAAGTTAATGCCAGAAGCTTCGAGGAAGGCGACCTTGTTCTTCGGCGCGTTCAATCTGCCAAGAATTCCAACAAGTTGACGCCGAAGTGGGAAGGCCCTTACCGGGTGAAAAGAGTCACTAGGCCTGGCGCTGTCCGCCTTGAGACCGAAGATGGCATTCCGGTGAGCAACTCCTGGAACATTGAGCATCTTCGTAAGTTTTACCCGTAGGGCGCGGTTGCCGGAACCTGTTCTGACAACCACCTTTTGTACAAGTCTTGCCGCTGTTGCATGTAATCCTTTGTACAAAGCCGGGCGCAGATCCCGTGCATAAGTAAAACTCATGTGCTTCGCACACCTTGTCAGCTTCATGCTTTTCACTTTACATTTGCATGCTTTACCTAACACTTTGTGCAGCACCCACACCCGGTAAGCAATAACGAGCCGAAAGGCTCCATATCTATATTTTCTCTTCTTTCTTTTTCTTAAACAAAGGAAAAGAAGGTTTCCTCGCACACAAGTTTGCCAGGGGGAAGGAGAAGATGATGGTATGGACCAGGCGTCGTTCAAGGAAGATTTGCCTTGCATTTGCCTTGCCGGGAAGCAAACGACAGAAAAGCTAAGTTGCTAAAGTCTGAGCAATTAGTTTTTAATTTTTAAGTTATTTTCCTCGAACGACCGTGCTTTGTATGAAAAACCTATGCGCGGAGGAACCAACTCGTAACTAGATGCGCCCTTACTTTGTTTCGAGCCCGCTCAATAACTTAAGTGTGCTGCAACTAGTCGCGACAAGGTTTCTTGTCGGAGCGGCACCGCCAGCAGGCTGCTGACGTCCCGCACTCAGCGCTCGCGGCTCGGGTGCCTGCGCCGACAAGTTCCCTAAAAGCATAGGGTAAAAACATACAAAGCAAAGGATCTAGTAAAGTAAGTAACATAGCAATTGATATCCAAGATAAAGTTATATTACAAGGTAACTTGTCGCGGCTCTAACACATTGTTCCTATGACATGACTAGCAGCGACAAGGAAAAAGATAAGATGGGCGGCCTAGTCTACGCGACCACCCTCAACCCTCCTGACCTCGCTCACCTTGTCCACAATGGGTGCGACAAGGGCCCTGAGTGCTTCCAGATCAGCGTCGGGCGGCAAGGATCTAAGGACGTTGGTGAGGTTGAGGCCCGGGTTGCGGAACACCACCTTCACCAGCACCTTCTAAAGAACTCCTGTGCAAATCTTGCGCGACTCGTCGGCCAGCTGCTTTGGGATTTTCTCCCGAAGCCACTGGAGAGATGTCGCCACGCCCTTGAAGAACAGACTGAGCTTGGCGCTGGGCTGGAGATGCTCGTCGGAAGAGTACCCAAAGTCCTCCATCCCCAGCTGCGCCAACTCCCCGTCGATGACTGCGGCGATGTTCACCAGGCCCTCGGTCCAGTGCTCCACCGTCTCCCTGAACGAGTTCTGGGTGACGGCAATGCTCGCCAGCAGCGCCTCGTCGGCCTTGACCTTCTCCGACAAGGTCGTCTCTCGCTCCTTGGCGGCGTCCAGCGTGGCCAGCTTCAGCTCAAGATCCGCGTTGGAGTCCTTGGCGGCGCTGAGCTCCTTGCTCCTCTCAGCAAGGAGGCCTTGCAGCTCACCATGGGCGGCAGCATCCTTCTCGCGCTCGCGCTTGAGCGCAGCGAGCTCCTCGCCACTCGTTCGGAGATTGGCCTCCAGCTGCACCACTTTCGCCTCCAGCTCCTTCTTGGCGGCCTCGGCAGCTGCGGCAGCGTCCTTTGACTCCTTGAGAGCCCCGTCAATGGCTTGCTCCCGCACGGCGAGCTCCTCTTCGTGGCTGTCAAGGTTCCCCTTGCGCTGCGCCAATTCTCCCTCCCGCGCAGCTAGCCTCTCGGCAGCAAGTCGCTGCTGCTCCTCAACCTCAGCCTTCGCGAGGAGGAAGGCCTTCCTCTCCTCGGCGACTTGCTCCCGCTCCTCCGCCAAGCTCCGGAGAGTTTCTTGCCTCAGATCCCGAAGCTCTTCCGCGCGCTTCTCAATGTCGACTCCCGCCCTCGCGACAAGCGCTTCCCGGGAAGCCAGCTTGGCTTGTCGGGCGCGGTAGAGCGACGTCAGCTTCCGCAGCAGCCGTTCCTCTTCGGGCTCCTCGCTCCTACTTGGCGCATCAACCAGCGCCAGTCCGACGGAGGCAAGCACCTCTCCATCAAAAGTTTCTCCCTCGACCGGCGCCCTGGAGCTCGAAGCCCAGGGGAGCTTGATGAAGATGCCGTCGCCGGCCTTCAAGTAGGCGCCGGGCCGGGGCTCCTCGGAGTCTGGCTCTGCGGCAGCGGCGGGAGGATCGGCGGTCGGTGCAGCGCCTGGCGCTCCTGCGGCCTCAGGGCCGTTAGTACGACCACTGGATCCCTCGCCAGCTTCTGCGGCGGCAGCCTTGGCGGCCTCTTTGCCGGCGGGTTCATCAGCGCCGGCCTCTCCTTCTGCGGCTTTGGTCTCCATCGGCTCTAGAACGATTGGGTCTGAAGAATGAAGAATGGAGAGGAGTCAAGCAAACATGCAAAGCAGAGTCAGAAGAACAAAAGTCTAAGGCAGGTTTTTAGGCAAGTGGATTACCTGTGATGGGATCTGTGGTCACGGTCTCAGCCGCCCGAGGATCGCTGGCGTCTCCCCTTGCCGGAGAACCAGCCCTTGCCGGAGAGTTCTCCCTTGCCGGAGAGCGCTCCCTTGCCGGGGATTCCACCCTTGGCGGCGTAGTCGAAGCAGATGGTGCTTCGGGGGCGGCTTCCGGGCCCTCCTGGTGAGGCTGCTCTGCTCCTGCACAAGTCCAACAATCAAGATATCAGTAAAAAAAAGCAAAAAAAAGCACCCATGCGCATCTGACGGCGGGAAGTAAGTTATAAACTTACGCTGGGGGCTGCTCTGGGGAGTAGTGGCCAGGTCCGTCAAGGTGGGCTCAGACACGCCCCCTGCTGACACGGTGGGATCGTCTTCGATGATGATCACCGAGGCCTTGGCCCTCTTCGCCGCTCTCTGGGCCAGTGTCCTGAAAAGGAACGGATTCAGATCGAAGCAAGTTAGATAAAGAATGAAATCGACAAGGTTGAAGAACTACGAGGACAGCAAGAAAGCTTACTCTTCTTCTTCATCATAATCGGAGCTGAGCGCGGAGAGATCGAAGTCCAGCCCCCCTCCGGTGTGGCAAGGCGGAGGAGTGGGGTCCCTTGCCCGCTTGGCGGGAGCAGCAGCGGTGGGCCGGGAAGGTCCCGCTCCAGTTGCCGCAGCGGCAGGAGGCGCTCCCGCGGCAACAGTGCTTGCCACGGTCGAGTGTGTCGCACGGCTCGGCGGATGTTGACCCGTCTGGCGCCCCGCTGCGTCCCCGGCCCTGCGGAGACACCTTCTTGGTGCTGCCGGGGGCTCCACTTGCGGCATGCTGTCTGAAGGCTCGGGCTCCTCCTCGCCGGGCTCGCTCGGCTCGGCCTCGGGGCCGGCAAGATCTTCCTCGCCGGCGAACTCCTCGCGCTCGGCAAGGCTTGCCGCCTCTGCTGCCTCTGTCTCCGCCTCGGTGAACCCGAACTCGCCCGCGGCAGCTGCTGCCGCAGCCTCTTCCGCCCTAGTGGCGATGCGCTGCAGCTCCTCGTCGGTGGTGTCACGGGTGAGGCTCCTCTGCTCGTCGGCGCGGATCGGCACTTCCTCCAAGCTATCGAAGAACGCCCGCACGACGTCATCCGCCGGCTCTTGCCAAGTTGGGGCGATTCCGTGAGAGTCGCACAACAGCATCATCGCGCGGATCCGGTCAAGCGACGAATTGTTGCATAGCGGAACGACGCTCCTCGGCAACAGGAACGGGTGCTGGGGGTCGCGTTTGAAGAGCTCCAAGAGCATTGCATCCAGCTCCAAGACGGTGAAATTGAAGTTGACGCCCGAGCGCAGCCTCATGATGTCCGCTGAGTTCTTGAACTCCCAGGCAGGCCTCCCTCTCTCCTGCAGGGGGCGATGCGGCGGCGAAGGAAGTCTGCGCCGACAGCGCCTACCGTGAGCCCGACAAGCCTAAGGCGGAGGATTCTGGTGACGACGATCCTCAGCCTGTCATCTTCCGGGGCCATGTTTCTCCAATCATTGCCGCGTACTATTGGGCTTGGCGCACGGTAGTGAACGGCTGCGGGTTCTCCTCAACAATCCAACACCACTCCGCTCTCCACTCCTCCCATTTGCTGCGAAGCTCACCCTCCAGATACGCCTCCTTCTTGCCGACTCTCGAGATCCAGGCGATCCCTCCGGCAAGCGGCTCTCCTCTCTCGACCCGAGGCATGAAGAAATGGCGGAAAAGGGCTACATTGGGGTGGACTCCGACAAAGTTTTCGCACAAATGTGCGAAAACTGCCATCGTGAGGACGGCGTTGGGGGTAAAATCTAAGAGGCGGAGCCCGTCGTCTTCATGATATCACAGAAGAACTCCGAGAAGGGCGGGCAGAGCCCGTAGTAGAAGAAAAGCGCGAAGAATGGGTACCCGGTTGGAGCCAGCTCCGATGCGGTGGCCGGGAGTACCCTCGTGCGCGGGTGCGCACGTGTCTCCGTCGACCAGAAAAGGTAGTAGTACTCCCTCAGCTCCTTGGCACCGAGCTGAGGGGGGAAGAGGGCCCGCTCCTTCCGCAGCGCCGCGAGCCGCTGCGCTTCGGCCGACTTCACGCCCTTCCCCTTGTCGGCTTTCGGAGCCATGGCGTAGGTGGCAGGGGAGATCGGCGGCGTGGTGGTGCTGGTGGCGACGGGGGGCGGAGCGCTGCTCTTTTTCGGCTTTGAGAAGAAGGAGGGAGCGGCGGAGATTTCTGGACTTGGAGCAACAAACGGCGAAGTGGGGAAACTGCCCCTGTTTCCCCTGCTTATAAAGGGGGAGGGGGCGGACGTTTCGCCCCTCCGAATAAAGTACCCCCCACGATCTCTCCCACGATGCCGCATTCAGCGCGTGCCGTTGGGGGAGAGCGCGGTGGGTACAGAGCAAGATTCGGTGTTACCCGGGCCGCGCGTGCCCGTGCCCTGTTTTGGGCCTGGCCCAACAGCGCTCGGCACCGTGTGTGGCCCAGGCCCGGGGGCTCCTGTCGGTGTACTAGAGTAGGGGTACCCTAGTACCCCGAACTTGTGCACGGGCAGTGGCAGCGCCCCGCGGCAAGGACTTGCCGGGTGACCGCCAAGATACTCCGTGGCTCCCTTGGAGCCATTCAAGAACCAAGTGTTCAAGTCAAGAAGACAAGGCCCCGGCAAGAGGAGCTTGCCGGGAAGGCCAACCGAGGCATTTCAAGGAACTTGCCGCGACGCGCCACGCGTCCCGGCAAGGCCTGGCGAGCGACAAGCTTCCGGGCGCGACAAGACCATGACCGCGGCAAGACGCTTGCCAGGGCAAGCGGCCACTCTGCGACCACGCTCCAGCGCATCCACCAATTTGTCACCCTGGGGGCCTCTCCAGGCACGCGTGGCGGAAGGCTGTGCAGCCAGCGGTAAGCGGTGGCATGCAACGCTGACAAGATCGCCATCGTGGTGAACGATGGCGCCTCTAACGGTCCTTTTCTGCACTGTTTAGGTGACACAGACGGGCATTTAATGCCCTTGTCCCCTGCCGTCAGGGTTAGGTAGAGTACACTGTACAAGCAACTGTACCAACTACCTCTCTTTTTACATCTTTACCCTTCTCTGCGTTGCCACCTGTCGGTGACCCTTGTGCGTATAAAAGGAGGCCCATGCGCAACATAAGGGGGGTTCGGAAGGTTCAGTTTGGTTCGACTAGCTCAGAAGGCTCGGATCATTTCGAAGCCAGAAAACACTTAGCTCTCTAGAACAAGAGCACAATATAATCAGACAAGCAGCAGTAGGAGTATTATCTCTCCGGAGAGCTCCGAAGCTGGGTAAACTGCTCGTGTGCTTCGCCTCGATCTGCTCTTCGTGCGACCTCCGCCCCCACCGAACCGAAAAGGGGCTCGGTCCGCCGGCCCCATAGGTGTTCGTGGATCAGTTTCCCCGACACATATCGTATAATCATGCCCACGGATACTTGAGGTGACAATGGAGTATCTAGGTGACATTAGGGTTTTGGTTGATTTGTGTCTTAAGGTGTTATTCTAGTACGAACTCTTGAATAGATTGATTCAAAAGAATAACTTTGAGGTGGTTTCGTACCCTACCATAATCTCTTCGTTTGCTCTCCGCTATTAGTGTCTTTGGAGTGACTCTTTGTTGCATGTTGAGGGATTGTTATATGATTTATCTATGTTATTATTATTGAGAGAACTTGCACTAGTGAAAGTATGAACCCTAGGCCTTGTTTCCTATCATTGCAATACCGTTTACGCTCACTTTTACCATAGTTACCTTGCTGTTTTTATATTTTTCAGATTACAAATACCTTTATCTACTATCCATATTGCACTTGTATCACCATCTCTTCGCCGAACTAGTGCACCTATACAATTTACCATTTGTATTGGGTGTGTTGGGGACACAAGAGACTCTTTGTTATTTGATTGTAGGGTTGTTTGAGAGAGACCATCTTCATCCTACGCCTCCTACGGATTGATAAACCTTAGGTCATCCACTTGAGGGAAATTTGCTACTGTCCTACAAACCTGTGCACTTGTAGGCCCAACAACGTATACAAGAAGAAGGTTGTGTAGTAGACATCAGGGCGCGCCCCACAAGGGGAGTCTTACTAGGACTACTAGTCCTAGTAGGATTCCACCAAGTGGGAGAGAGGGGGAAGGAAGGAGAGGGAGATGGAGAAGGAAAGGGGGGCGCTGCCCCCCTTCCCTAGTCCAATTCGGACCCAAGGGGAAGGGGCATGCGGCCTGCCCTAGCCGCCCCTCTCTCTCTCTCCACCAAGGCCCATGAGGCCCATTAGTTTCGCTGAGGGGTTCCGGTAACCCTCCAGCACTCCGGTTTTATCTGAAACTTCTCCGGAACACTTCTGGTGTCTGAATATAGTCGTCCAATATATCATATTTATGTCTCGACCATTTCGAGACTCCTCGTCACGTCCGTTAACTCATCCGGGACTCCAAACAAACTTCGGTCATCAAAAACACATAACTCATAATACATATCGTCATCGAACGTTATGCGTGCGGACCCTACGGGTTCGAGAACTATGTAGATATGACTGAGACACATCTCTGGTCAATAACCAATAGCGTAACCTGGATGCTCATATTGGCTACATATTCTATGAAGATCTTTATTGGTCAAATCGCATAACAACATATGTTGTTCCCTTTGTCATTGGTATGTTACTTGCCCGAGATTCGATCGTCGGTATCATCATACCTAGTTCAATCTCGTTATCGGCAAGTCTCTTTACTAGTTCCATAATACTTCATCCCGCAACTAACTCATTAGTCACAATTCTTGCAAGGCTTATAGTGATGAGTATTACCTAGAGGGCCGAGAGATACCTCTCCGAAACACGCAGTGACAAATCCTAATCTCGATCTATGCCAACCCAACAAACACCTTCGGAGACACCTATAGAGCACCTTTATAATCACCCATTTATGTTGTGACGTTTGGTAGCACACAAATTGTTCCTCTGGTATTCATGAGTTGCATAATCTCATAGTCTGAGGAACATGTATAAGTCATGAAGAAAGCAGTAGCAATGAAACTGTAACAATCACAATGCTAAGCTAATGGATGGGTAATGTCCATCACATCATTCTCCTAATGATGTGATCCCGTTCATCAAATGACAACCCATGTCTATGGTTAGGAAACATAACCATGTTTGATTAACGAGCTAGTCAACTAGAGGCATACTAGGGACAATATGTTTTGTCTATGCATTCACACATGTACTAAGTTTCCGGTTAATACAATTCTAGCATGAATAATAGACATTCATCATGAAATAAGGAAATAAATAATAACTTTATTATTGCTTCTAGGGCATATTTCCTTCAGCTACCTCTACATCTACCTTCGAGATTAGTTTTAGACCTGAATAATTGTTATTTGGTGCCAGCATTGAGCATGAATTATATACGGATCTTGTTTGATGCGAGACGATTATTCATTTAAATCGGAGAATAATTGTTGTTCTATTTATATGAGTAATATCTTTTATGGTCATGCACCCTTGAACAGTGGTCTATTTTTGTAGAATCTCGATCATGGTGATACACATATTCATAATATTAATGCCAAAAGATGCAAAGTTGATAATGATAGCGCAACATATTTGTGGCACTGCCGTTTAGGTCATATTGGTGTAAAGCGCATGAAGAAACTCCATGCGGATGGACTTTTGGAATCATTTGATTATCAATCATTTGATGTTTGCGAACCATGCCTCATGGGCAAGATGACTAAAACTCCATTCTCCGGATCAATGGAGCGAGCCACTAACTTATTGGAAATAATACATACCGATGTATGCGGTCCGATGAGTGTTGAGGCTCGTGGCGGTATCATTATTTTCTGACCTTCACAGATGATTTTAGTAGATATGAGTATATCTACTTAATGAAACACAAGTCTGAAACATTTGAAAAGTTCAAAAAAATTTAGAGTGAAGTGGAGAATCATCGTAACAAGAAAATAAAGTTTCTACGATCTGATCATGGAGGTGAATATTTGAGAGTTTGGCTTTCATTTAAAACAATGTGGAATAGTTTCACAACTCACACCACCTGGAACACCACAGTGTAATGGTGTGTCCGAATGTCGTAACCATACTTTATTAGTTATGGTGCGATCTATGATGTCTCTTACCGATTTACCACTATCATTTTGGGGTTATGCATTAGAGACAGATGCATTCACTGTAAATAGGGCACCATCGATATCTGTTGAGATGACACCGTATGAACTGTGGTTTGGCAAGAAACCTAAGCTGTCGTTTCTTAAAGTTTGGGGTTGTGATGCTTATGTGAAAAAGCTTCAACCTGATAAGGTCGAACACAAATCGGAGAAGTGTGTCTTCATAGGATACCCAAAAGAAATTGTTGGGTACACCTTCTATCATAGATCCGAAGGCAAGATCTTTGTTGCTAAGAATGTATCCTTTCTAGAGAAGGAGTTTTTCTCGAAAGAAGTGAGTGGGAGGAAAGTAGAACTTGATGAGATAATTGTACCTTCTCTCGAATTGGAAAGTAGCTCATCATAGAAATCAGTTCCAGGATGCCTACACCAACTAGAGAGGAAGCTAATGATAATGATCATGAAACTTCAGATCAAGTTACTACCGAACCTCGTAGGTCAACCAGAGCATGTTCCGCACCTGAGTGGTACGGTAATCCTTTTCTGGAAGTCATGTCACTGGACCATGATGAACATACAAACTATGAGGAAGCGATGATGAGCCCAGATTCTGCAAAATGGCTTGAGGCCATGAAATCTGAGATAGGATCCATGTATGAGAACAAAGTATGGAATTTGGTTGACATGCTTGATGATCGGCAAGCCATAGAGAATAAATGGATCTTCAAGAATAAGACTGACGTTGATGGTAATGCTACTGTCTACAATGCTCGACTTGTTGCGAAAGGTTTTCGACAAGTTCAAGGAGTTGAGTACGATGAAACTTTATCACCCGTAGAGATGCTTAAGTCTGTCCAAATCATGTTAGCAATTGCCGTGTTTTATGATTGTGAAATCTAGCAAATGGACGTTAAAACTGCATTCCTTAATGGATTTCTCAAAGAAGAGTTGTACATGATGCAACCAGAAGGTTTGTCGATCCTAAAGGTGCTAACAGAGTGTGCAAGCTCTAGCGATCTATTTATGGACTAGTGCAAGCATCTCGGAGTTGGAATATACACTTTAATACCGTGATCAAAGCATATAGTTTTATACAGACTTTCGCGTCGGGCTGAAGTTGACTTTGGGCAGCTGACTGGTTGGCGCAGTCGGTCAGCCGGTAGCCGGCCAGTCAGCTGGCCGGGTGGAGCAGTCGGACAGGGAGCTGTCAAGAGCGGCTGGGCAGTCGGACTAAGGGGCTTTGCTAGCCCCGATGTCTTGAATTATTGTCTCGCCATCTTCGGGGTACCCGTGGTCAATTACCCCGACAACAGCCTCCGAGCCTCCGGGCAACTTGGCACAGTTGGGCGGAGGTTTTTTGGCGGGTGTTGATGTAGAAAATGTCGATGACGGTCGACTGTAGACCGCAGCCGGCGCGACTTGCTTCCGACAGGGGCGCGCAAGCGCACCCGCTGGGTGTAGCCTCCGAGCCTCCGGGCAACTTGGAAAATTTGGGCGGAGGCTTTTCGCGGTTGTTGTTGCAGACGATGGCGTCAAGGATGCCGGGCACGGACACAAAGTCCGCCGGCTGGTGCTGCCAGGCGCGGACGAGGGGCCTGTCGACTGAAGCTGTCGGGCATAGACGCGGGATCCGCTAACTGATGGTGTCTTGCGCGGATGTGGGGGTCCGCCGACTGATGCTGTTGCTGACAGCCAGCTGCAGGCTGTAGCCGACGTGGCTTGCTTCCAGTGGGGGCGTGCCAGCTCACCCACTGGGTGTAGCCTCCGAGCCTCCAAGCGAGGAGGGGGGTTCCCCACAAAAAATGATCATGCAAAAGACAAAGTTAGTCCGCTCAGACATATCAAATGTTGTCTTTTAGCATTGCAAGTTTTATGCGGAGGGTGCTGACTCGGTTTCGTCCAAGCCCCCTTCAACCTTTTCATGTTCTCTCCACTCTTTGGCTTGTGCTCTCTCTTGTCAGACAGCCGCTCTGCGATCTGTGGCTAAGAGTGGGCTGCGGAGTGGAGTGTACAATACTCAGACTCTGGGAGCGAATTTAACCGAGCAGATACTCATGAAGGAAACGGCTGGGTCGCCCGAATCGTTTTTCTTCCCAGACGTTTTTTGCATGGGTGGCCTCCAGCGTTCGCTCTTGCTAGCCGGACAACCGCTCTGCGGTCTGTGACTAAGAGTGAGCCTTTGGTACAACGTATGCTACTAAGCCGTCTGTGGGAACAAACGTCTCAGGCCAAGCGGACAGCCCCCGGGCCAACTCTGGCTCGCGCCGGGGCAAACAGTGGTGTAACTGTAATAAAATCGGAGGTGGTCCCTGATGACCCACAAGTGTAGGGGATCTATCATAGTCCTTTCGATAAGTAAGAGTGTCGAACCCAACGAGGAGCAGAAGGAAATGACAAGCGGTTTTCAGTAAGGTATTCTCTGCAAGCACTAAAATTATCGGTAACAGATAGTTTTGTGATAAGGTAATTTGTAACGGGTAACAAGTAAGGAAAGTAAATAAGATGTAGCAAGATGGCCCAATCCTTTTGGTAGCAAAGGACAAGCCTGGACAAACTCTTATATAGAGAAAAGCGCTCCCGAGGACACATGGGAATTATTGCCAAGCTAGTTTTCATCATGCTCATATGATTCGCGTTCGTTACTTTGATAATTTGGTATGTGGGTGGACCGGTGCTTGGTTACTACCCTTTCTTGGACAAGCATCCCACTTATAATTAACCCCTATTGCAAGCATCCACAACTACAAAAGAAGTATTAAGGTAAACCTAACCATAACATGAAACATATGGATCAAAATCAGCCCCTTACGAAGCAACTCATAAACTAGGGTTTAAGCTCCTGTCACTCTAGCAACCCATCATCTACTTATTACTTCCCAATGCCTTCCTGTAGGCCCAAACAATGGTGAAGTGTCATGTAGTCGACGTTCACACAACACCACTAGAGGAAAGACAACATACATCTCATCAAAATATCAAACGAATACCAAATTCACATGACTACTTATAGCAAGACTTCTCCCATGTCCTCAGGAACAAACGTAACTACTCACAAATCATATTCATGCTCATAATCAGAGGGGTATTAATATGCATTAAGGATCTGGACATATAATCTTCCACCGAATAAACCAACTAGCATCAACTACAAGGAGTGATCAACACTACTAGCAACCCACAAGTACCAACCTGAGGCTTTGAGACAAAGATTGAATACAAGAGATGAACTAGGGTTTGAGAGGAGATGGTGCTGGTGAAGATGTTGATGGAGATTGACCCCCTCCCAATGAGAGGATCGATGGTGATGATGATGGTGACGATTTCCCCCTCACGGAGGGATGTTTCCCCGGCAAAGCAGCTCCGTCGGAGCCCTAGATTGGTTCCGCCAAGGTTCCGCCTCGTGGCGGCGGTGTCTCGTCCTGAAAGCTTGCTTATGATTTTTTTCAGGGTAAAAGACTTCATATAGCAGAAGATGGGCACCGGAGGCCTGCCAGGGGGCCCACGAGGCAGGGGGCGCGCCCAGAGGGGTAGGGCGCGCCCCCACCCTCGTGGACGGTGGGTGGCCCCTTTGGTATTTTCTTTGCTCAGTATTTTTTATTAATTCCAAAAATTAACTTCTGTGGAGTTTCAGGACTTTTGGAGTTGTGCAGAATAGGTCTCTAATATTTGTGTTGACAACAGATTTTGGCATGGTCATAAACATAACCGAGAAGGCCTCAAATGGAGAAGTGCTCAAAATGATAAAGTTCCGTATCTTCAAAAGGAGAAACTTTGATATTTGGACCGTAGCCATCCTATCTCATCTTTAAGGCCGAAGTTGTGTTTTGAGTATTCAGATTTTGTATTCAGAACACTATTTGGCTGATTACGCCCCCAAGATGGCCTCATATGAGAAAAGTTTCTGCACGGATTGTCTTCGTCTCGTCGAGACGTTGGATTTTGATATAAGAAACGCCTAAATCAGAGTTCGTATGCAAAAGTTAGATCCAAAACAATGTGCTGCATAAGTCTGCCCCGGAAGTTCCGGGCAAAACTTCCGGGGAGGTTCCGGGCTAAACCGAAAGTTTGCACGCGGAGCACCCCGAAAACTGGAATTTTAACACTATTTGCAGATTTGCGGGGCCAGTTTCGACATCAAGATGACCTCGGATGAAAAAGTGTTCAACTAACGAATTTTTTTACATTGCAAGGTCTACAACTTTGCTTTTGGGACCATCGTGATCCGAAGCCATATGCGACCTGCAGGAGCTGTGCAAGAGGGCAACTTGATGTAATTTTAGCCCGGAAGTTCCGGGCTGACCGGAAGTTCCGGCCCTCATAGTCCGAGTTAGGTTATCTTTTGATGTTTTGGACGGGATTTGAGTCCTTTTCTTGTACGGAAAGTCCAGCCGCCTCATATATATGTAAGAGGTGACAGCCGATTGAATAACAACACACAATCGATCTATCAATATATCACTTTTTACCTTTATCTTTTCTCCTTAACCCTCGTTCTTCTTCTTCCTCGTTCTTCGTTCGTTCTTCTAGTTGTAGGGCGGCGATCCACGAGGCCCTAGGGGCGATCAGGTCGACCTAGGGCAGCCCATAGCCGCCACACGTCCAGACGGGGTCCCTCCCGGGCGTGTGGGGTTTCAGGTCCTCAAAAGCAGCCGCCGGATTGTTTTGCGTACCGCGCTTCCGGACGGGTCTCCTTCGATGTGAGCTGCGGTGCATCACCCCCGGCGTCGAGGGTACACGGTGACGTGTTCATGTGCGAACACACTTTTTGGCGACTCCACTGGGGACGAAGCTTTGAACGGTCTTCGGCCTGTTCTTGCTACGAAGAGATCGTCATCTAGGGTTTGCGATCTACAAAGGTAATATGAATACTCGATTCACTTATGTAGATGCAAATAATGCATATGTTGTTGCTAGATCGTCTAATGAACATAATGTATCGGCTAGCCCTAGTTTTATCAATCATGCATCTAATTATGTGCAACAGCCGATTCAGAATAATCTTCATGCTTCAACTTTATATAATTTTAGCAACGTGCAACATATGTATCACAACTCTCATGCATCGACAACCCCACAAATTGTTATGCCGATGAACAACATGGTGAGTTCAGTTAATAAATTTGAAATACCTCATGTTAGAATTTCCAATGCCATGCAAGAAAGTGTTTCACCCTTTTATTCATCGGCAAGTAATGTGCAATATACTAATCCAACCATGCCGATGAACGAGAGAATTGGCCATGCTACTACTAGTTATTCAGCTAGTTACTCTCAACCGTCATATGCTACACCTCATGTTAGTAATTCTTCGGCACCATACACAACTATAGATGCTCATAATTCGGCTTCACACCTTCCTGGTTATAGCCGAATAAATGTAAATTTTACAGGAGCGGTTGTGCCCAATATTGTAGAAGATGAGGTAGTGATGGCTGCATTGAAGAGTTTAGCCCAAAATAAGAGAATTAGCGCTCTTTGCCTTGAACAACATGAAAAGGGGCTATTTCCTGATTATGCCGCAATAAAAGCTAGAGTTTTACAAGAAGATGAATCTTTGCCAATTGATAAAATTGGCGAGCAAAAGTATGGTCTTACAACAATGCATATGCCTTCACCTAGTACTACATCATATTATACACCCCCTACACAATTGCAAAATTTCGGCAACACCCGTGTGTCATTGCCGAAAGAATCTAAAAGCATTGGGGGGCAATCATATCCGGAGTGGGCTGAAATTGAGAAAAAGCTTAAAGATAATTTTGCCGCTCGCCGCCAGAAACAAATAGAAAAAGAATTGGCTCAGATAAAAGAAGCATTGCCAATTGGTAGTATCAATGAAAATAAGGATGATTCGGAACATGAAAGTGCTTCAGTTGAAAAAGCCGAATCAAGTAGTATATATTCTGAATTCATCAAATCCAATGAGGCAAGCATTATTGAGAAAGGGCATGGCAAGCATAGGAAAACAACCATGCTTGATTTTTCTGAAGTCAATGGAACCTACTTCCTGCCCTATGAGTTCCGTGCCGTAGAAATTGACAAGCCTCAAGCACAAGAGCAAGTAGCCGAACAAAGTTCGGCTGATAAGGATCTTCAAGGTAATGATGCACGGAATAAAGAAAAAGATGATGAAAAGGCGCTGGAGAGTCATCTAAAGACAAAGCTAGATATTGTTCAAGTCACACCACCATCATGCTCTCCCAACGTATTTGAAGAGGTATGCATAGCGAGTAATTTACCTATTTTCAGATTTGGTCACAACTTCATTATTGAAGCATCTATAAGAAATATTCTCATAAGTAATTTTGAAAGACCAATGAAGAAGGGTAATTTACTTGTTAGCAATAAAATTGTTATGGAACATATCGGTCAACCCATTGCGCCATTTATAAAGACCGATAATGACTTATTGTTACAGCCAAAGCTTTCCCCATTGCTTTATCTAAAGTTCATATCTAGTTGGGTAGCTTTGCTTATTTCGTACTTGGCTTGCACTTGGTCTCAACTGAGGCATGTATGTTCTAAATATCTTGGTTTTAAAAATTTAAAGCTAAGATTAAATTCTATTGAGAAAACCGATGCTAACATAATATCTTATCCAAAGACATCGAAGATAGAGTGGAAAACACAATGCATAGCCGAATGGGGAGATTCCAAATCTGAACCATTCGTTTGCTTATCTCCAAAGCCGTTCAAACAGCAAGATCGGCTAGAAAACAAGAACTATACCTTCGATTCAAACATGTGTGATCAAATCTTTGATTTGTTGTTGAAAAATATTTACATTAGAATTCTTGATCACCATGTCAAGCCATCTATCCAAGGACGAATGTATTGTAAGTTGCATAATTCTTCCAAGCATAATTTTGAGGATTGCAATATGTTTCGTCAAATAGTCAAATCGGCCATTGATAAAGGACGATTGAAATTTGTTGAGACACCAAAAGATGATCAGTCTATTCCGATTGGTCCCGATGGCAGAAAGTTTTTGCATCGGCTGCTTCAAGCCGATCCATTTAAAGATAAGGTAAAAACTGCAGGTGATGGGATCAAGCTTTCAAGTAAAGAAGTTGTTGAAGAGCATAAACATAATCTTGAGGGCAAAAA
The DNA here is from genome assembly GCF_018294505.1 of Triticum aestivum. Taxonomy (NCBI): domain Eukaryota; kingdom Viridiplantae; phylum Streptophyta; class Magnoliopsida; order Poales; family Poaceae; genus Triticum; species Triticum aestivum. The sequence goes on along the minus strand of NC_057807.1, from coordinate 607,423,331 downwards.
TTCCATTGAAGCTACAATGGAGACGCCAAGGACTGGGGGGCAACAAGCAAATCCAATGATCAATGAAAGCAAACAGAATGAAAACAAAGGCCGAAATAAGCGCAAGTGTAAGAGATCAAAAATCACCTTCACTGAACTATTGGATAAATATCGAAAGAAGAGTGAAGAGAAGAATGCTTGTCGACCAAATCATGCAAAGAAACCAAGATCACCCCCAAGGCGCAAATATGAGGATTGGTATTGGCAAAGTGAGAATTTTAATGCAACATATTCATATCCTTATTTTGGGCCGCCAATGCCAATGTCGTGGATGCCTCCCTATGCTCATGTAGATCCATATCCATCATGGGACAGATATGATACAAGGGCACATTCTCCATCTTATTTCAGACCATCTCATCAATATTATGCAGCTTCGAGAAGATCAACACTTGAACAATCACATGTTAAAGACCATTTCAATCGTAAGGAGTCGGTCCAGAGCTCAAGGAAGAAGAAAGAGGTGGTCAAGCAAGTTTATCGTGTTAAAAGAGATGGTCGTAAGAGTGCAACTTCAGATTTGATCTCAAATGAAAAAGAGCCAATTAAAGCGTTGACATTGGCTACTAAAGGCAATGAGATGAAGCAACCAATTATTGAGAGTCAAAGTGCAAAGTCTGAAGAAAAGAAGTTGAGAGTGCACAAGGTAAAACAAGAATTGCCACTGCTTCAAACAAAATCACAGCCGGGGTGCCCACTCGGCTTATCATATTGGCAAAAGAAGAAATTACAAAAACTTAGTGCACAAGAACTTGAAGATAGGAACATGGCATGGGTTCCCAAAGGAAGTGCTCAAAATAAGAATTATGTGCAAGCTTCCATTACAATAAGTGCGGCAAATGTGAAGAATGAAAAGAGTGAAAACTATGAAGGACCAAGCCGAAGGTTTCAGCATCTTCGGTCTACACATTATCCATATTCTTCGACTATGCCATTAACGTTTATGCCATGGAATTCATCATCAGGTATGATTGGTAACCCTCAATGGGCTTATTTTAATCCATGGATGCAATATAATTTCTTACATCATGAAAGGGTATTACCAAGTCAATATACATTTGGTTAGCTACAAGTTTGTTGCTGATCCAAAGGGCCGAAATACTTGATTTGATATTACGTTTGTTTGTTTCGGCTATATGTGCTTAGAACGAAGTTTACATGGTAATGGCCGATAATTTACCTATCGTCCTAAGAGTATGTCAATGCATGGCCGGTGTAGTATTCTAACATCGTCCTTAGTTCGAATGGAGAGCGAGACAATTACTATGGAGATTAGGTTTTGATAGTTGAATTCATAACAATGGCCATGGTGTTGGTGTTGTTTATATATCTCCATATAGTGCTGTTCTGTGAAGCCTCATGCCTCTTAAAATATTTATTGCACAATAATCAAAGCCGAATATGCAATGTTATTCGGTTTGGAACTTTTGCCATATGTGCTAAACATATTGAGGATTTTGGTGATTCGTTATGAGTACTGCAACAAATATCCAAGGGTTATCAATGTTTTGACGAATCACTTATAGTTTATCTTTGAGGTATGTCTAGATGCAAGATTTACCTTGGGTTGCTTTAAAATTGTTCATATATCTAGACATGACAATTCGAAAGAGTTGGCACAACAAGCATCCGGCTACTATGTTAACCATGGTGTATTGCATTTCTATCAATAGCCGATGCTAGGTCTTGTCAACATAGGTAAGGCCGAATCGAAGCCCACCGCTTCGGCCACTAATGAAACTTTTATGCAGGCGAAGTAAGGATTGGAGGAAGTTTATTCTTGATTATCTGCGATATCTTAGCGAAAGGGTGAACATTATGGTTCGGAGGATGGTTTTGATCTACGGAACCTTACCATCGGATTGTTATAAAAGCTGAGAAGTTTTCACCCAAGTTTGCATCAAGAGGTTCAAACAAGCAATGGCCGATATATAATTATCGTCCTAAGAACATGCAAAATAGCCGATGGAGTGTTGACATCGTCCTTATAACAAGCTATGCGGAAGTTATTTTTCGGCACACAAGCTTTGCCGAAAAACAGGGGGCATGTGTTGACAACAGATTTTGGCATGGTCAAAAACATAACTGAGAAGGCCTCAAATGGAGAAGTGCTCAAAATGATAAAGTTCCATATCTTCGAAAGGAGAAACTTTGATATTTGGACCGTAGCCATCCGATCTCATCTTTAAGGCCGAAGTTGTGTTTTGAGTATTCAGATTTTGTATTCAGAACACTATTCGGCTGATTACGCCCCCAAAATGGCCTCATATGAGAAAAGTTTCTACACGGATTGTCTTCGTCTCATCGAGACGATGGATTTTAATATAAGAAACACCTAAATCGGAGTTCGTATACAAAAGTTAGAGCCAAAACAATGTGCTGCATAAGTCTGCCCCGGAAGTTCCGGGCAAAACTTTCGGGGAGGTTCCGGGCTAAACCGAAAGTTTGCACGCGGAGCACCCCGAAAACTGGAATTTTAACACTATTTGCAGATTTGCGGGGCCAGTTTCGACATCAAGATGACCTCGGATGAAAAAGTGTTCAACTAACGATTTTTTCTACATTGCAAGGTCTACAACTTTGCTTTTGGGACCATCGCGATCCGAAGCCATATGCGACCTGCAGGAGCTGTGCAAGAGGGCAACTTGATGTAATTTTAGCCCGGAAGTTCCAGGCTGACCGGAAGTTCCGGCCCTCGTAGTCCGAGTTAGGTTATCTTTTGATGTTTTGGACGGGATTTGAGTCCTTTTCATGTACGGAAAGTCCAGCCGCCTCATATATATGTAAGAGGTGACGGCCGATTGAATAACAACACACAATCGATCTATCAATATATCACTTTTTACCTTTATCTTTTCTCCTTAACCCTCGTTCTTCTTCTTCCTCGTTCTTCGTTCGTTCTTCTAGTTGTAGGGCGGTGATCCACGAGGCCCTAGGGGCGATCAGGTCGACCTAGGGCAGCCCATAGCCGCCGCGCGTCCAGACGGGGTCCCTCCCGGGCGTGTGGGGTTTCGGGTCCTCAAAAGCACCCGCCAGATTGTCTTGCGTACCGCGCTTCCGGACGGGTCTCCTTCGACGTGAGCTGCGGTGCATCACCCCCGGCATCGAGGGTACACGGTGACGTGTTCGTGTGCGAACAATTTGCTCCTTTTCCAGCCCAGAATTCCAGCTGCCGGCATTCTCCCTCTTCGTGTAAACCTTGTAAAATAAGAGAGAAAAGGCATAAGTATTGTGACATAACATGTAATAACAACCCATAATGCAATAAATATCAATATAAAAGCATGATGCAAAATGGACGTATCAACTCCCCCAAGCTTAGACCTCGCTTGTCCTCAAGCGGAAGCCGATAACGAAAAATATGTCCACATGTTTAGAGATAGAGGTGTCGATAAAACAAAATATGGACATGAGGGCATCATGATCAGCAACATATGTATATTGTCATATGCTTCCTTATGCTCAAGTAATAATCTATCCACAATGTCAAGTATGAATCAGAAACTTCATTCAGGACTAACAAACTATGCTCTCAGTCATTGAAGCAATTGCAATTTATCATAACATCAGAAAGATTCAATATAAGATCTTTTTAGCAAGTCCATATACTCAACTATCATTTAGTCTTTCACAATTGCTAACATTCACGCAATACTTATGGGTATGGAGTTTTAATCGGACACAGAGAAAGATAGGGGCTTATAATGTTGCCTCCCAACCTTTTACCTCAAGGGTAATGTCAACAATAATAGTTCATGCTAACTTACATCCAATTCGATATATATATCAGGATCTTTCCATCACAAGGTGCTTGCCGAAGGATAAAATGGAAAAAGGAAAGGTGAAGATCACCATGACTCTTGCATAAAGTATAAGACAAGAATAAAAGATAGGCCCTTCGTAGAGGGAAGCAGAGGTTGTCATATGCTTTATGGTTGGATGCACGCAATCTTAATGCAAAAGAACGTCACTTTATATTGCCACTTGTGATATGGACCTTTATTATGCAGTCCGTCGCTTTTATTGCTTCCACATCACAAGATCGTATAAAGCTTATTTTCTCCACACTAATAAGTAATACATATTTAGGGAGCAATTTTTATTGCCTACAACAATGGCAACTTACTTGAAGGATCTTACTCAATCCATATGTAGGTATGGTGGACTCTCAATGCAAAACTGGGTTTAAGGATATTTTGGAAGCACAATTAGTATCTCTACTTGGTGCAAAGAATTTGGCTAGCATGAGGGGGAAAGGAAAGCTCAACATGTTGGATGAGCCATGACAATATACTTTATTTCGGATATAAGAAAACATAACCCATTATGTTGTCTTCCTTGTCCAACATCAACTCTTTAGCATGTCATATTTTAATGAGTGCTCACAATCATAAAAGATGTCGAAGATAATATATTTGTATGTGAGAACCCCTCTTTCTTTATTACTTCCTATTAATTGCAACGATGACCAAAACTATGTTTGTCAACTCTAAATAGTTTCTATTCATCATACTCTTTATATGTGAAGTCATTACTCTCCATAAGATCCATATGATCTCTTTATTTCTTTTTATTCTTTCTTTTATTCCCTCAAGATAAAAGTAAGATAAACAAGCCCTTGACTCAAGACTAATCTTTATTATACATGGCTCACGGAATCAATTACATAGAGGGATCATAGAGCAGAACTCAAAACTAGATCATTCTAAAACTTTATTCTACTAGATCAAGATATTACCAAAAGGATCAAACTAATAAAAACGGTAAAGATATGAGTGTGATGGTGATACGATACCGGGGCACCTCCCCCAAGCTTGGCAGTTGCCAAGGGGAGTGCCCATACCCATGTGATTATGTCTCCTTCTTCGGAGGTGGTGATTTGATATTCTTGACGATGATGCCCCTCAGGATACGATTCTCCTCCTCAAGCTTATTGACTTGCTGCTTGAGGTCCATTATTTCCTTACGGAGCTTACCCGTGACGGCCAAAGCTCCTTTCACCCATGGATGTTGCATAGCTGCTAGAGAACAAGTGACACACCTTTTCATATTTTCATAAGAAAGAATCTAACATAGGAAGGGATGACCGAGTTTGGAATAGCTGAGCTCTGTAGTTCCCCCATCGTGAATCCGGCTCGGAAGTGAGAAGTAACTTCTTGATCCTCCTCCATGGCATCTATCCTTTTCAAATCGGCCTCCATATCTTCCTCCGTTAATGGACCAAAGTTGTCAGCATCGCTGTTTGCTCCTGGTCCCGGTGTCGGATGAGATACCCGACTCTCCCATACTGACTCTTGAGAAGACATCTTGCTCTAATCTGCGACAGAAACAACTCAAAACAAAAATAGAGGATTTCATCGTGGTAGGGTGGTCAAAACCTTCGGGAGATTATATAATGAATTTTTACCGACCACAAGAAGTATCGTGCAAGAAAACGGAGTCCGGAGAGCACATGAGGTGCCCACGAGGCAGGGGGCGCGCCTAGGGGGCTAGGGCGCGCTCTCCACCCTCATGGATGCCTTGTGTCCTTCCCGTACTACTTCTTATTTTCCTATTTTCTTAAATATTCCAAAACATAGAAAAAATGCTATTAGAACTATTTTGGAGCCGGTTTACTTACCGTACCACATACCTATTCCTTTTCGGAGTCTGAAACATTGTAGAAAGTGTCCCTTATGTATTCCTCCGGTGTTATGGTTTCAATCACATTAGTTTCAACATTTATGGGATTACCTGAGATACAATGTTTGATTCGTTGACCATTCACCACCTTCGGATTTGTGCCTTTGAAGTTGTTGATTTTTATGGCACCGGAACGATAGACCTCCTCGATAACGTAAGGACCTTCCATTTAGAGAGAAGTTTTCCTGCAAAAAATCTTAAACGAGAGTTGAAAAGCAACACATAATCACCTACATTAAACTCACGCTTTTGTATCCTTTTGTCATGCCATCTTTTAACTTTTTCTTTAAACAGTTTGGCATTCTCATAGGCTTGAGTTCTCCATTCATCAAGTGAGCTAATGTCAAATAGCCTTTTCTCACTGGCCAGTTTGAAATCATAGTTGAGCTCTTTAATGGCCCAATATGCCTTATGTTCTAGTTCGAGAGGTAAGTGACATGCTTTTCCATAAACCATTTTATATGGAGACATACCCATAGGATTTTTATATGGAGTTCTATAGGCCCATAATGCATCATCAAGTTTCTTGGACCAATTCTTTCTAGATCTATTAACAGTCTTTTGCAAAATCAATTTAAGCTCTTTGTTACTCAGTTCCACTTGGCCACTAGACTGTGGGTGATATGGAGATGCAATTCTATGATTAACATCACACTTAGCAAGCATTTTACGAAAAGCACCATGAATAAAATGTGAACCACCATCAGTCATTAGGTATCTAGGGACTCCAAACCTCAGAAAAATAACTTCTTTAAGCATCTTAATAGAGGTGTTATGATTAGCACTACTAGTTGGAATAGCTTCTACCCACTTAGTAACGTAATCAACAACAACTAAAATATGTGTATACCCATTAGAGGAAGGAAACGATCCCATATAATCAAAGCCCCAAACATCAAATGGTTCAATAACAAGAGAATAATTCATAGGAATTTCTTGACGTCTACTAATATTACCAATTCTTTGACATTCATCGCAAGACTAGACAAACTTATGGGCATCCTTGAAGAGAGTAGGCCAATAAAAATCGGATTGCAATACCTTATGCGCAGTTCTTTCTCCAGTGCGGTGTCCTCCATAAGCCTCAGAGTGACACTTGCGTAGGATCTGTTCCTGTTCATGCTCAGGTACACAACGTCTAATAACACCCTCTACTCCTTCTTTATAAAGGTGTGGGTCATCCCAGAAGTAATGTGTTAAATCATAGAAAAACTTGTTCTTTTGCAGGTATGTGAAACTAGGTGGTATAAATTTGGCAACAATGTAATTAGCATAATCAGCATACTATGGAGTTGTACGAGAAGCATTTATGACAGCTAATTGTTCGTTAGGAAAGCTATAATCAATAGGTAGTGGCTCATCAAGAACATTCTCTAACCTAGACAAGTTGTCTGCAACAGGGTTCTCAGCTCCCTTTCTATCAATAATATGCAAATCAAATTCTTGTAGTAGGAGAACCCATCTAATAAGTCTAGGTTTAGCATCTTTCTTTTCCATAATATATTTAATTGCAGCATGATCAGTGTGAACAGTTACTTTAGAGTCAACAATATAAGGTCTAAACTTATCACAAGCGAATACAACTACTAAAAATTCTTTTTCAGTAGTAGCATAATTTCTCTCGGCACTGTCTAGAGTTTTACTAGCATATTGAATAACATTTAGTTTCTTATCAACTCTTTGTCCTAGAACAGCACCTACGGCATAATCACTAGCATTACACATAATTTCAAAGGGTAAATTCCAATCAGGTGGCTGAACAATAGGTGCAGAAATCAAAACTTTCTTAAGTATTTCAAATGCTTCTACACAATTATCATCGAAGACAAAAGGAATATCTTTTTGTAAGAGATTAGTCAGAGGCCTAGAAATTTTAGAGAAGTCCTTAATAAACCTCCTATAAAAACCGGCATGACCAAGGAAACTTCTTATACCTTTAATATCTTTAGGACACGGTATCTTTTCAATAGCATCAACTTTAGCTTTATCAACTTCAATACGTCTTTGAGAACTTTTATGCCCCAAGACAATGTGTTCATTAACCATAAAGTGGCATTTTTCCAATTCAAGACAAGATTAGTTTCTTCACATCTCTGCAAAACTCGATCAAGGTTTCTCAAGCAATCATCAATGGAGGATCCATAAACGGTGAAATCATCCATGAAAACCTCAACAATCTTCCCACAAAAGTCAGAGAATATAGCCATCATGCATCTTTGAAAGGTAGCAGGTGCATTACATAAACCAAAAGGCATACGTCTATAAGCAAAAGTACCAAAAGGGCAAGTAAAAGTGGTATTTTCTTGATCCTCTTTTGACACAGGTATTTGAGAGAAACCAGAGTAACCATCTAGAAAGCAAAAATGTGTATGTTTGGATAATCTTTCTAGCATTTGATCAATAAAAGGCAAAGGGTAATGATCCTTTTTAGTAGCTTTATTTAATCTGCAGAAATCAATTACCATCCTATAACCTGTAACAATGATCCTTCTTAGGGACACAATGAACAGGACTTACCCACTGACTATCAGCAACGGGATAAATTATACCTGTCTCCAGGAGCTTTAGTATTTCTTTTCTTACCACTTCTTTCATCTTAGGATTTAACCGTTGTTGGTGATCAACAACTGGTTTAGCGTCTTTCTCCAATTTTATTTTGTGCTGGCATAGAGTAGGACTAATGCCCTTAAGATCATCAAGAGTATATCCAATAGCAGCACAGTGCTTCTTCAGAATTTTCAATAATTTCTCCTCTTCCTGCTCTGAAAGGTTAGCACTAATAATAACAGGATATATCTTCTTTTCATCAAGATAAGCATATTTAAGAGTATCAGGTAGTGGTTTAGGCTCAAACACGGGATCATCCTTGGGTGGTGGAGGAGAATTTCAACAGGCAAGTTGTGTTTCAAAATAGGTCCTTGTTTAAAGAATACTTCATCTATCTCCCTTCTTTCATTCATAAACATATCATTTTCGTGGTCTAGCAAATATTGTTCTAAAGGATCATTAGGAGGCATGGCAATAGAAGCAAGACCAATAATTTCATCTTTACTAGGCAATTCTTTATCATGGGGTTGTGTACGAAATTTAGCAAAATTAAACTCATGAGACATATCCCCCAAACCAATAGTAACAACATCCTTTTTGCAGTCTATCCTATCATTAACAGTATTCAAGAATGGTTTACCAAATATGATGGGACAAAAGCTATCTTGTGAGGAACCAAGAACAAGAAAATCAGCAGGATATTTAACTTTCCCACACAAGACTTCAACATATCTAACAATCCCAACTGGTGAAATAGTATCTCTATTGGCAAGCTTAATTGTAACATCAAATTCTTCTATCTCAGCAGGTGCAATATCATGCATAATTTCTTTGTATAAGGAATGAGGTATCGCACTTGCACTAGCACCCATATCACATAAGCCATGATAACAATGATCTCCTATTTTAACAGAAATAGCAGGCATGCCTACAACAGGTCCATGTTTATTCTTAGTATCGGGTCTAGCAATTCTAGCAGCTTCATCACAGAAGTAAATAACATGCCCATCAATATTATCAGCCAAGAGATCTTTAACCATAGCAATACTAGGTTCAACTTTAATTTGCTTAGGTGGTGTATGTGTTCTAGTATTACTCTTACGAACCACGGTTGAAGCTTTAGCATGATCCTTTATCCTAACAGGGAAGGGTGGTTTCTCAATATAGGTCGTAGGAACAATAGGATCATTATAAGTGATAGTCTTTTCTTCAACTTTAATAGGTGGAACTACTTTAACTTCAATGGGAGGATTATATTTAAACCACTTCTCCTTAGGGAGGTCAACATGAGTAGCAAATGATTCACAGAAAGAAGTTACTATCTTAGAGTCAAGTCCATATTTAGTGCTAAATTCACGAAAAGCATCAGTATCCATAAAAGATTTAACACAATCAAACTTAGGTTTCATACCTGACTCCTTACCTTCGTCGAGATCCCAATCTTCAGAGTTGCATTTAATTCTTTCCAATAAATCCCATCTGAATTCAATAGTCTTCATCATAAAAGAACCAGTACAAGAAGTATCGAGCATGTAGTGATTGTTGAGAGAAAGCCGAGCAGAATTTTTTTGAATAATAATATCTCTTGAGAGCTCATGATTGGGGCATGAATATAACATTGACTTAAGCCTCCCCCAAGCTTGAGCGATGCTTTCTCCTTTGCAAGGCCAAAAATTATATATATAATTACGATCACGATGAACAAGATGCATAGGATAAAACTCTTATATAGAACAAAAATTATCGGTAACAGATAGTTTTTTATAAGGTAATTTGTAACGGGTAACTAGTAATGAAAGTAAATAAGGTGCAGCAAGGTGGCCCAATCCTTTTGGTAGCAAAGGACAAACCTGGACAAACTCTTATATAGAGAAAAGCGCTCCCGAGGACGCATGGGAATTATAGTCAAGCTAGTTTTCATCACGCTCATAGGATTCGCGTTCGTTACTTTGATAATTTGGTATGTGGGTGGATCGGTGCTTGGGTACTGCCCTTTCTTGGACAAGCATCCCACTTATGATTAACCCCTATTGCAAGCATCCACAACTAGAAAAGAAGTATTAAGGTAAACCTAACCATAGCATGAAACATATGGATCCAAATCAGCCCTTACGAAGCAACTCACAAACTAGGGTTTAAGCTTCTATCACTCTAGCAACCCATCATCTACTTATTACTTCCCAATGCCTTCCTCTAGGCCCAAACAAAGGTGAAGTGTCATGTAGTTGACGTTCACATAACACCACTAGAGGAAAGACAACATACATCTCATCAAAATATTGAACGAATACCAAATTTACATGACTACTTATAGCAAGACTTCTCCCATGTCCTCAGGAACAAACATAACTACTCACAAATCATATTCATGTTCATAATCAGAGGGGTATTAATATGCATTAAGGATCTGAACATATAATCTTCCACCAAATAACCAACTAGCATCAACTACAAGGAGTGATCAACACTACTAACAACCCACATGTACCAATCTGTGGCTTTGAGACAAAGATTGAATACAAGAGATGAACTAGGGTTTGAGAGGAGATAGTGCTGGTGAAGATATTGATGGAGATTGAGCCCCTCCCAATGCGAGGATCGATGGTGATGACGATGGTGACGATTTCCCCCTCCCGGAGGGATGTTTCCCTGGCAGAGCAGCTCCGCCGGAGCCCTAGATTGGTTCCGCCTCGTGGCGGCGGTGTCTCGTCCCGAAAGCTTGCTTATGATTTTTTTCAGGGTAAAAGACTTCATATAGCAGAAGATGGGCACCAGAGGCCTACCAGGGGGCCCACGAGGCAGGGGGCGCGCCCCCCACCCTCATGGACGGTGGGTGCCCCCTCTGGTATTTTCTTCGCTCATTGTTTCTTATTAATTCCAAAAATAACTTCCTGGAGTTTCAAGACTTTTGGAGTTGTGCAGAATAGGTCTCTAATATTTGCTCCTTTTTCAGCCCAGAATTCCAGCTGCCGGCATTCTCCCTTCGTGTAAACCTTGTAAAATAAGAGAGAAAAGGCATAAGTATTGTGACATAACGTGTAATAATAGCCCATAATGCAATAAATATCGATATAAAAGCATGATGCAAAATGGACGTATCAGTCCCCGAGCGTTGCTCGGGGTTATCCGTGTTTGCATGGTGAAAAGTCATGCGGGTGAGAAGCTCTCATTGCTTTTGGAGCAGTCGAGGCAGAGTTTGCCGAAGATAGCCGGCGCGGCTTGACGCACGCGGAGCGCATCGGCGCACCCGCTGGGTGCAGCCTTCGAGCCTCCGAGTGCTCAAATGGGGGCTCGACCGGTCAGGCCTGACCGGCCAGACGGCGAGCGGGACGCGGCTGAGCCGGCTTGGCACAGCCAGCCAGGCGGCAAGGCGGTGAGGCGTCTGGCAGCGTCCTTTTTCTTCTTTCTTCTCTTTGTTTGCCTGTGGGCAGGCGGATGCACATTTCTTTTTCAGCCGGCTAGGCAGCCGGACTCTCTTTTTCGGCCGTCTGGAAGTGAGCAGCCAGCTCGCATCCTATCTTTTTTTATCTTATTCTTTCCTTTTTAGTAGCAGCCGACCACGATCTATTTTTCCTTCTCTGCCTATTTCTTGCAGTAGGCGGCCATAGCGGGACCCGACAGGGGCTCGCAGGGCGCAGCCGGACGCGGGAGCAGCCGGCAGAAGTGAGGCGGAGCCGGCCCCCGCGGCGACGTGGAGCCGGCGGACGCAAGGCGAGGCGGCGCAGGGGAGCCGGCCCCCGCGGCGACGTGGAGCCGGCGGACGCAAGGCGAGGCGGTGCAGGGGAGCCAGCCCGGGGCCGGCGCTGGATGCGGAGGCCAATCGGCGGGGCGGAGCCGGCGTGGCGTGAAGCGCGGAGACAACATGCCCACGGGGCCGACTTGCGGGGCAAGACGTACGTGTCGACCCGGCGACTGGGTGCAGAAGCGGAGCAGCCGACGGGCGCGGGAGCCGGCCTGGGGAGTCGGAGCGGACGGGGGCGGACCCGGTGTCCGGGACGCGGCAGAAGCCGGCGTCTGGGTGGCGGGGAAGCTGGACAGAGGGTTGGACGACGCGAGGATGGCGACGCGAGCCCGGGGCGGAGCTAACACATGACGCGCAACCTGGCCTGCGGCTCGAGAACCCGGCAGAGCAGGGTCGGTGCGGGATGAGGCGGCGCTGCGAGCCCACGCCGACGATCGCTCGGACGGAGAAGAAGGCAGGCGAGCTGGCGTACAAGTACAACCATGGTCTGACTTGCATCTGAGCAAATAATAGCCATTATCTGACCATTGCCTATATAGCATCTGACCAACGTCTGGGGCGTATCTGACTTGCATCTGAAAGATTTTTTGGGTGGTGTATGGGTGGTGTATGACCACAATTTGACTTGCATCTAGCTAGCTTGCATAGATGGTATATGGTGGAGCGAATGCGCGTTTCAGCCGGAGCAAGGCGCAACGCGGAAGGGAGCAGACGCAAGCGGCGAGCGAATGGATGCGGTCGACCAAAGCGAGGCGGCATGACGTGCTCGGACGGACGACCAGCATTGCTGTGGTGGTGACGAAGAGGCCAAGGCCGACGACGAGGATGCGTCGCTCCGTGCGGTCGCCCCGGGGGCGAGTTGATGTCGAACCCTTGAGCGCGACCGGGGAGATGACAACCGTCGTGGCAGAGATGATGAATTTGGTGAGGCCGACGGCAAGGACGCGCCGCCCCTCGCGGCCACTCCGGGGGCGTGTCGATGTCGATCCCCCCGACTGCTACTAGAGAGACGGCGCGATGCCGCGGTGGTGAAGACAAAAATGGTCCCGCCCGGACTGCGAAACCAGCAGCAGCATGGTATCATAGTACCGCCCCACGGTGGGTGCCAACTGTCGTGGTATTCTCATGGGGGGGGGTTGCGAGACGACAGATGCCACAAGGTGGCTTAAGGTGAGGGCAAGACTGCTGCTGGAATATCCAGGGATGGGTATGCGAGTAGCACGCGGGGGTTTACCCAGGTTCGGGGCTCTCCAGAGAGATAATACCCCTACTCCTACATGTTTGAGTATATCTGGTATATCTGGTACAGAGTGCTCCTCGAGCTGCATCTGAGGTTAGTGCCATAGGCATCTGGCCTCGTATCTGTGAGCACAGATGCTTGGGCATGCATGCCCATGGCTGGGTGGCCGTATGAGCTAGTGGCCATGTGATAACCCACAAGTATAGATGATCGCAACAGTTTTCGAGGGTACATTATTCAACCCAAATTTATTGATTCGACACAAGGGGAGCCAAAGAATATTCTCAAGTATTAGCAGCTGAGTTGTCAATTCAACCACACCTGGAAACTTAATATCTGCAGCAAAGTGTTTAGTAGCAAAGTAATATGATAGTGGTGGCAATGGTAACAAAAGTAAAGACAGCAAAAGTAATGTTTTTGGTATTTTGTAGTGATTGTAACAGTAGCAACGGAAAAGTAAATAAGCGAGAACCAGTATATGGAAAACTCGTAGGCACCGGATTAGTGATGGATAATTATGTCGGATGTGGTTCGTCATGTAACAGTCATAACATAGGGTGACACAGAACTAGCTCCAGTTCATCAATGTAATGTAGGCATGTATTCCGAATATAGTCATACGTGCTTATGGAAAAGAACTTGCATGACATCTTTTGTCCTACCCTCCCGTGGCAGCGGGGTCCTATTGGAAACTAAGGGATATTAAGGCCTCCTTTTAATAGAGAACCGGAACAAAGCATTAGCACATAGTGAATACATGAACTCCTCAAACTATGGTCATCATCGGGAGTGGTTCCAATTATTGTCACTTCGGGGTTGCCGGATCATAACACATAGTAGGTGACTATAGACTTGCAAGATAGGATCAAGAATTCACATATATTCATGAAAACATAATAGGTTCAGATCTGAAATCATGGCACTCGGGCCCTAGTGACAAGCATTAAGCATAGCAAAGTCATAGCAACATCAATCTCAGAACATAGTGGATACTAGGGATCAAACCCTAACAAAACTAACTCGATTACATGATAAATCTCATCCAACCCATCATCGTCCAACAAGCCTACGATGGAATTACTCACGCACGGCGGTGAGCATCATGAAATTGGTGATGGAGGATGGTTGATGATGACGACGACGATGAACCCCCCTCTCCGGAGCCCCGAACGGACTCTAGATCAGCCCTCCCGAGAGAGATTAGGGCTTGGCGGCGGCTCTGTATCGTAAAATGCGATGATTTCTTCTCTCCTGTTTTTTTCTCCCTGAAAGCCAATATATGGAGTTGGAGTTGGCGTCGAAGGGCCACCAGGGGGCCCATGAGGTAGGGGTGCGCGCCCTAGGGGGGGCGCCCCCACCCTCGTGGACAGGGTGTGGGCCCCCTGGTCTTCATCTTTGGCGAGGATTTTTTATTATTTATTCTAAGATATTCCATGGAGTTTCAGGTCATTCCGAGAACTTTTATTTTCTGCACATAAAACAACATCATGGCAATTCTGCTGAAAACTGCATCAGTCCGGGTTAGTTCCATTCAAATCATACAAGTTAGAGTCCAAAACAAGGGCAAAAGTGTTTGGAAAAGTAGATACGACGGAGACGTATCAACTTCCCCAAGCTTAAACCCTTGCTTGTCCTCAAGCAATTCAGTTGACAAACTGAAAGAGAAAAAGAAAAACTTTTACAAACTCTGTTTGCTCTTGTTGTTGTAACATGAAAAGCCAGCATTCAAGTTTCAGCAAATATTATGACTAACCATACTAACAATAACACAAAGGTCTCACAATTACTCATATCAATAGCATAATCAACTAGCGAGCTATAATAACAAAACTCGGATGACAACACTTTCTCAAAATAATCATAACATGATATAACAAAATGGTATCTCGCTAGCCCTTTCTGAGACTGCAAAACATAAATGTAGAGCACCTTTAAAGATCAAGGACTGACTAAACATTGTAATTCATGGTAAAAGAGATCCAGTCAACTCATACCCAATGTAAACCAATTATAATGAATGCAAACAACAGTGTGCTCTCTAGCGGGTGCTTTTTAATAAGAAGGATGATGACTCAACATAAAAGTAAATAGATAGGCCCTTCGCAGAGGGAAGCAGGGATTTGTAGAGGTGCCAGAGCTCGGTTTTAAAATAGAGATTGAATAACATTTTGAGCGCATACTTTTGCTGTCAATGCAACAACTATGAGATGACGATATCTTCCATGCTAAACAAATTATAGGCAGTTCCCAAACAGAATGGTAAAGTTTATACCCCCCCTCCTCCACATGCACCAATCCATGGCTTGCTCGAAACAACGAGTGCCTCCAACATTCAACGGGTCCCAGGGGGAGTTTTGTTTGCAATTATTTTGATTTAGTTTGCATAAAGCATGGGACTGGGCATCCCGGCGACTAGCCATTTTCTTGTGAATGAGGAGCGGAGTCCACTCCTCTTGAGAATAACCGCCTAACATGGAAGATAAGGGCAACCCTAGTTGAAACATGAGCTGCTCGAGCATACAAAACAGAATTTCATTTGAAGGTTTGGAGTTTGGCACATACAAATTTACTTGGAATGACAGGTAAATACCACATATAGGTAGGTATAGCGGACTCATAAGGAACAACTTTGGGGTTTAAGGAGTTTGGATGCACAAGTAGTATTCCCGCTTAGTACAGGTGAAGGCTAGCAAAAGACTGGGAAGCGACCAACTGGGAGAGCGACAAGAGTCGAAAACATGCATTAAAACTAATTTACACCGAATACAAGCATGAGTAGGATATAATCTACCATGAACATAAATATCATGAAGGCTATGTTGATTTGATTCAACTACATGCGTGAACATGTGCCGAGTCTAGTCACTCAATTCATTTAAAGGAGGATACCGTCCCATCATACCACATCATAATCATTCTAATAGCATGTTGGCATGCAAGGTAAACCATTATAACTCATAGCTAATCAAGCATGGCACAAGTAACTATAATCTCTAAATGTCATTGCAAATATGTTTACTTCATAATAGCTAACTCAGGAACGATGAATCATCATATTTACAAAAACAAGAGAGGTCGAGTTCATACCAGCTTTTCTCATCCCAATAAGTCCATCATATATCATCATTATTGCCTTTCACTTGCACGACCGAACGATGTGAATAATAATAAGAGTGCACGTGCATTGGACTATGTTGGAATCTGCGAACATTCAATGAACAGGACAAGACAAGTAATATGGGCTCTAAATTAAATAAACAATCATGCATATAAGAGCCACTTCAACAATTTAATCATGGTCTTCTCCTACTGACCCCGAAAGAAAAAGAAAGGAAATAAAAACTATTTACACGGGAAAGCTCCCAACAAGCAAAAGAAGAACGAGAAATATTTTTGGGTTTTCCTTTTCAATTACTACAGCAAGGAAATAAACCACTACTAATTTTTTTTGTTTTTCTTAAGGTTTATTAAACACACAAGAAGAAAGCAGGAAAAAGAAAGTAATCTAGCATGGATATTACAGTGAAAGAGTATGAACACCGACATCTAGCAGTGAGTGTGTGTGAACATGAATGTAATGTCGGTGGGAAATACGTACTCCCCCAAGCTTAGGCTTTTGGCCTAAGTTGGTCTATTGCCAGGGATGGCCTGGCAGATACCCATAGGTGAAGCTGGGGTCATACTGCGATGCAGCGGCCATCGCTTCCTGAGCTGCAGCATAACGTCGAGCTGCCTTCGCTCTTCTCTCGTACTCATCTGCCTCCTCTCTGGTAATAATATATCTTCCTTTTGTCTGAGAATCAAAGAAGGCAGGAGCAGGAAGAGTAATATGGACTACATGCCGTTTGTTAAAGATTAGTCGATACTGGAGAGGTGGTTCAGTCCTCTCGACAAACTGGTGGGAAACCATAGAATCAAAGTCCAAATAAGTAGAGGGTAACTCCATATCACTCTCTCGAACGTCTATCTCAAGAAAATTAGCTAAGTGGGTTGCATAAATCCCTCCAAAGAAATCTCCGTTATGTCTATTATGGTGCAACTTGCGAGCTACAATGGCTCCCATATGATAAGATTGGTCCCCTAACACAGCACTTCTGAGAATGCTGAGATCAGGTGCACACATGTGACATGCTTCATCTTTAGCATTAATGATTCTACCTATAAAGAGAGCAAAATAATGTATAGCAGGGAAGTGAATGCTCCCTAAAGTGGCTTGCGTTATATCTCTAGATTCCCCCACAATTATTTTAGCAAGAAAGTCTCTATATTCAGATTTAGGGGGATCCCTGACACTACCCCAAGATGGAAGTTTGCAAGCAAAAGTGAAATCCTCTAAGTCCATGGTATAAGATTTGTCATAAAGGTCAAACATAACTGAAGGAGAATTACGCAAAGATGAAAACTCAAACCTCCTCACAAATGAACTTGTGAGATCATGGCACTGGGGGCATTTGTCAGCTTCAAAGTCCTCAAGACCGGCATTGTGTATATATGCGTTGAACTCTTCTTGAATGCCCGCTTGATCCATAAAATTTTCCGAAGGCCATTCACAGGGCCTAACAGGAGCATCTCTTTTGAGTAACTTCAAATAAAAGTGAACCAACTTCAATAAAATTGATAGCAACTTCTCCCATAAGTGCCTAGAGCCTATATCAAGCATTAGAACTACTTGGGACCATATAAATTTGACATGCAAGCTCAAGAACATGGTCACCTTAATAGCATAAATTTGCAATGAATAGAGCACTAGAACATAAACTAATTGGACCAATGGAGGAGTCACATACCAAGGAACAATCTCCCCGAGCAGTTTTGCGAGAAGTGCTTTGAGCAAGGAGATCGAAAATCACAGCAACAGGGGCTGGAACTCGTGCTTGAGTTGGTTTTTCGTGTTTGTGTGAGGCAGAGGAAGAAGATGGGTGCAGGGATAAGTGGAGGAGGGCCACCGTGGGCCCACAAGGTAGGGGGGCACGCCTAGGGGGTAGGGCGCGCCCTCCACCCTCGTGACCAGGTGGCAGCTCCCCCCGCGGTGATTTTTGCACAGTAAATTCTCAAATATTCCCGAAAAAATAATATTAAATTGGTATGGCATTCTGAGGACTTTTATTTTCGGGATATTTTTATATTGAGCGGATAAGTCAGGAGACAGAGAAAAAAAATACTATTTTACTTTATTTCTACTAAATAACAGAAAATATAAAGAGGGTACAGAAGGTTGTGCTTCTAGTTTCATCCATCTCATGATCATCAAAATGAACCCACTAACATGGTTGATTAAGTCTTGTTAACAAACTCATTCCGAATAATCATTGAACCGGAGAAATTTCGAATAGCACTAAGTTACCTCAACGGGGATATGAAAATCCCCAACAATAAGAATATCATACTTTTTCTTGATAGTAGGGAGAGGAAATTCAAAACCTCCAAATATAATCGATGGAATTTTTCCAATAGAGTTGATACTATAAACCTGAGGTTGTTTCCTCGGAAAGTGTACCGTGTGCTCATTGCCATTAACATGAAAAGTGACATTGCCTTTCTTGCAATCAATAACAGCCCCTACAATATTAAGAAAAGGTCTTCCAAGAATAATAGACATACTACCATCCTCGGGAATATCAAGAATAACAAAGTCCGTTAAAATAGTGATGTTTGCAACCACAACAGGCACATCCTCACAAATACCGACAGGTATAGTAGTTGATTTATCAGCCATTTGCAAAGATATTTCACTAGGTGTCAACTTATTCAAGTCAAGTCTACGATATAAAGAGAGAGGCATAACACTAACACCGGCTCCAAGATCACATAAAGCAGTTTTAACATAATTTCTCTTAATGGAGCATGGTATAGTAGGTACTCCGGGATCTCCAAGTTTCTTTGGTATTCCACCCTTAAAAGTATAATTAGCAAGCATGGTGGAAATTTCAGCTTCAGGTATCTTTCTTTTATTAGTAATAATATCCTTCATATACTTAGCATAAGGATTTGTTTTGAGCACATCAGTTAATCGCATACGCAAAAAGATGGGTCTAATCATTTCAGCAAAGCGCTCAAAATCATCATCATCCTTTTTCTTGGATGGTTTTGGAGGAAAAGGCATGGGTTTCTGAACCCATGGTTCCCTTTCTTTACCATGTTTCCTAGCAACAAAGTCTCTTTTATCACAACGTTGATTCCTTGATTGTGGGTTATCAAGACCAACAACGGGTTCAACTTCTACATCATTATCGTTACTAGGTTGAGCATTATCATGAACATCATCATTAACATTTTCACTAGGTTCATGTTCATTACCAGGTTGTGTTTCAGCATCAGACATGGAAATATCATTTGGATTCTCAGGTGGCTCAGCAATAGGTTCACTAGAAGTTTGCAGAGTACTATCATTCTTCTTTTTCTTCTTTCTTGAAGAACTAGGTACATCAATATCATTTCTCTGAGAATCTTGCTCGATTCTCTTAGGCTGGCCTTCAGGATACAAAGGTTCCAGAGTCATTCTACCAGTTCTAGTAGCCACTCTAACAGCATAATCCTTTTTCTTACTATTCATTTCATCAAGCACTTCTTTTTGAGCTTTAAGTACTTGTTCTACTTGAGTGGCAACCATATAAGCATGTTTGCTAACAAGTTTAAGTTCACCTCTAATATCAGCCATATAATCACCCAAGCGTTTAATCATATAAGCATCTTGTTTTAATTGTCTACCAAAATAAGCATTAAAGTCATCTTGCTTAAACATAAAGTTATCAAACTCATCCAAGCACTGACTAGCAATTTTAGTAGGAGGGACTTCAGCTTTATCATATCTATAGAGAGAATTTACCTTTACTACCTGTGTCGGGATATTGGGATCAGGAGGTTCTTCAGTGAATAAAGTATTGAGATCATTACTTCTTCAACAGGTGGTAAATTAAGACCGTGTATTTCTTCAATAGGAGGTAAATTCTTAACATCTTCAGCTTTAATACCTTTTTCTTTCATAGATTTCTTTGCTTCTTGCATATCTTCGGGGCTGAGAAATAGAACACCTCTCTTCTTCGGAGTTGGTTTAGGAATAGGCTCAATAATTGGCTCTGGAGCTGGCTCAGGAGGTGCCCAATTATTTTACATTTGTCAACATATTATTCAATAGAATCTCAGGTTCATCCGGTGTTCTTTCCCTGAAAAGAGAACCAGCACAACTATCCAGGTAATCTCTAGAAGCATCGGTTAGTCCATTTTAAAAGATATCAAGTATTTCAGGTTTCTTAAGAGGATGATCAGGCAAGGCATTAAGTAACTTGAGAAGCCTCCCCAAGCTTGTGGGAGACTCTCTTCTTCAATTTTCACAAAGTTATATATTTCCCTCAAAGCAGCTTGTTTCTTATGAGCAGGGAAATATTTAGCAGAAAAGTAATAGATCATATCCTGGGGACTATGCACACAACCAGGATCCAGAGAATTAAACCATATCTTAGCATCACCCTTTAATGAGAACGGAAATATTTTGAGTAAATAAAGGTAGCGCGATCTCTCATTATTAGTAAACAGGGCGGCTATATCATTTAACTTAGTAAGACGTTCCACAACGGTTTCAGATTCATAGCCATAGAAAGGATCAGATTCAACCAAAGTGATTATATCTGGATCAACAGAAAATTCATAATAATCCTTATCAGGAACACAAATAGGTGAAGTAGCAAAAGCAGGGTCGGGCCTCATTCTATCTCTAAAAGTTTCTTTACTCCATTTAACTAGCAACCTCTTAAGTTTGTATCTATCCTGGCAAGCAAAAATAGTTGCAGAAGATTCCGCATCAAAAAGATAACCCTCAGGAATAGCAGGCATATTTTCATCATCACTCTCATCATTATATTCAAATTCAATAATTTCTCTTTCTGTAGACCTAGAAATTTGCTCATCTAGAAATTCACCAAGGGGCACAGTAGTATCAAGCATATAAGTAGTTTCATCATAAGTATCATGCATAGCAGAAGTGTCATCATCAATAACATGCGACATATTGGAACGAATAGCAGAAGTAGGTTTAGGTGTCGCTAGCTTACTCATAACAGAAGGTGAATCAAGTGCGGAGCTAGATGGCAATTCCTTACCTCCCCTCATAGTTGAGGGATACATTGTTGTCTTGGTGTCTTTCAAGTTCTTCATAGTGTCCAGCAGATATAAATCCCAAGTAACTCAAGGAATAGAGCTATGCTCCCCGGCAACGGCGCCAGAAAAAGGTCTTGATAACCCACAAGTATAGGGGATCGCAACAGTTTTCGAGGGTAGAGTATTCAACCCAAATTTATTGATTAGACACAAGGGGAGCCAAAGAATATTCTCAAGTATTAGCAGCTGAGTTGTCAATTCAACCACACCTGGAAACTTAGTATCTGCAGCAAAGTGTTTAGTAGAAAAGTAATATGATAGTGGTGGTAACGGTGACAAAAGTAAAGACAACAAAAGTAATGTTTTTGGTATTTTGTAGTGATTGTAACAGTAGCAACGGAAAAGTAAATAAGCGAGAACCAGTATATGGAAAACTCGTAGGCACCGGATTAGTGATGGATAATTATGCCGGATGTGGTTCGTCATGTAACAGTCATAACATAGGGTGCCACAGAACTAGCTCCAGTTCATCAATGTAATGTAGGCATGTATTCCGAATATAGTCATACGTGCTTATGGAAAAGAACTCGCATGACATCTTTTGTCCTACCCTCCCGTGGCAGCGGGGTCCTATTGGAAACTAAGGGATATTAAGGCCTCCTTTTAATAGAGAACCGGAACAAAGCATTAGCACATAGTGAATACATGAACTCCTCAAACTATGGTCATCACCGGGAGTGGTTCCGATTATTGTCACTTCGGGGTTGCCGGATCATAACACATAGTAGGTGACTATAGACTTGCAAGATAGGATCAAGAACTCACATATATTCATGAAAACATAATAGGTTTAGATCTGAAATCATGGCACTCGGGCCCTAGTGACAAGCATTAAGCATAGCAAAGTCATAGCAACATCAATCTCAGAATATAGTGGATACTAGGGATCAAACCCTAACAAAACTAACTCGATTACATGATAAATCTCATCCAACCCATCACCGTCCAGCAAGCCTACGATGGAATTACTCACGCACGGCGGTGAGCATCATGAAATTGGTGATGGAGGATGGTTGATGATGACGACGGCGATGAATCCCCCTCTCCGGAGCCCCGAACGGACTCTAGATCAGCCCTCCCGAGAGAGATTAGGGCTTGGTGGCGGCTCCGTATCGTAAAACGCGATGATTTCTTCTCTCCTGTTTTTTTCTCCCCGAAAGCCAATATATGGAGTTGGAGTTGGCGTTGGAGGGCCACCAGGGGGCCCACGAGGTAGGGGGGCGCGCCCTAGGGGGGGACCCTCGTGGACAGGGTGTGGGCCCCCTGGTCTTCATCTTTGGCGAGGATTTTTTATTATTTATTCTAAGATATTCCATGGAGTTTCAGGTCATTCCGAGAACTTTTATTTTCTGCACATAAAACAACATCATGGCAATTCTGCTGAAAACAGCGTCAGTCCGGGTTAGTTCCATTCAAATCATACAAGTTAGAGTCCAAAACAAGGGCAAAAGTGTTTGGAAAAGTAGATACGACGGAGACGTATCACCATGCATGCATGAGTGTGTGAACGTGGAGTGCTTCTCCAAGGATCCATTGTGGCCGGCCCCATGGATGGATGGTTGCTAGCTTATATATAGGCTTGGGGGTAGCTTACTACCTAAGCTAGGTAGTGGCATGGGGGGGCAAGTGGGCATGGGGCACCATGCCCATGAGAGGTGTGTATGTGACATGCAGGCCTCCTTGTCCCTGGTGCACTTTATAAAGTAGTGCCCAGGGGCAGATACACTGTAGATGATGTCGCCGCTACTATTCGTCAATAGTGTCGGGTATGGTCGTCTCGTTGGGGTCGCGTCGGGCTGCAGTTAACTTCGGGAAGCCGGCTAGTTGGCACAGTCGGTCAGCCGTTAGTCGGCCGGGTGGAGCAGTCGGACGGGGAGGCCGGCAGGAGCGGCCGTGCAGTCAGACTAAGGGGCTTTGCTAGCCTGGATGTCTTGAATTATTGTCTCGCCGTCTTCGGGGTACCCGTGGTCAATTACCCCGACAATAAGCCTTGCAAGCAATGTGACTAATGAGTTAGTTGCGGGATGATGCATTGCGAAACGAGTAAAGAGACTTGCCGGTAACGAGATTGAACTAGGTATGATGATACCGATGATCGAATCTCGGGTAAGTAACATACTGATGACAAAGGGAATAATGTATGTTGTCATTACGGTACGACCGATAAAGATCTTCGTAGAATATATGGGTACCAATATGAGAATCCAGGTTCCGCTGTTGGTTATTGACCGGTGAGGTGTCTCAGTCATGTCTACATAGTTCTCGAACCCGCAGGGTCCGTGATGACCCACACGTGTAGGGGATCACAACAGCTTTCGAGGGTAAAGTATTCAACCCAAATTTATTGATTCGACACAAGGGGAGCCAAAGAATATTCTTGAGTATTAGCAGTTGAGTTGTCAATTCAACCACACCTGGATAACTTAGTATCTGCAGCAAGGCATTTAGTAGCAAAGTAGTATGATAGTAATGGTAATAGTAATAAAAGGTAAAGATAGTAATAGCAATATTTTTGGGTTTTGTAGTGATTGTAACAGTAGCAACAGAAAAGTAAATAAGCAAAGCATAGTATATGAAAAGCTCGTAGGCAATGGATCGGTGATGGATAATTATGTCGGATGCGATTCCTCATGTAATAGCTATAACATAGGGTGACACAGAACTAGCTCCAATTCATCAATGTAATGTAGGCATGTATTCCGAATATAGTCATATGTGCTTATGGAAAAGAACTTGCATGACATCTTTTGTCCTACCCTCCCGTGGCAGCCGGGTCCTTGTGGAAACTAAGGGATATTAAGGCCTCCTTTTAATAGAGAACCGGACCAAAGCATTAACACATAGTGAATACATGAACTCCTCAAACTACGGTCATCACCGAGAAGTATCCCGATTATTGTTACTTCGGGGTTGTCTGATCATAACACATAATAGGTGACTATAGACTTGCAATATAGGATCAAGAACACACATATATTCATGAAACCATAATAGGTTCAGATCTGAAATCATGGCACTCGGGCCCTAGTGACAAGCATTAAGCATAGCAAAGTCATAGCAACATCAATCTCAGAACATAGTGGATACTAGGGATCACACCCTAACAAAACTAACTTGATTACATGGTAAATCTCATCCAACCCATCACCGTCCAACAAGCCTGTGATGGAATTACTCATGCACAGCGGTGAGCATCATGAAATTGGTGATGGAGGATGCTAATGATGATGACGACGACAAATCCCCCTCTCCGGAGCCCCAAACGGACTCCAGATCAGCCCTCCCGAGAGAGATTAGGGCTTGGCGGCGGCTCCGTATCGTAAAACGCGATGAAACTTTCTCTCTGATTTTTTTCCTCCGTGAGACGGAATATATGGAGTTGGAGTTGAGGTCGGCGGAGCCTCAGGGGCCCCACAGGACAGGGGGTGCGCCCACGGGGGTAGGGCGCGCCCCCACCCTCGTGGATAGGGTGTGGGCCCCTGGTCTTGATTCTTTCTCTAGTATTTTTATATTTTCCAAAAAGTGCCTGCGAGGATTTTTAGGACATTCCAAGAACTTTTGTTTTCTACACATGAAACAACATCATAGTAATTCTGCTGAAAACATCATCAGTCTGGGTTAGTTTCATTCAAATCATGCAAGTTAGAGTCCAAAACAAGGGCAAAAGTGTTTGGAAAAGTAGATACGTTAAAGACGTATCAGTCCGCACACTTAACGTTCGATGACGATTTTGTATATGTGATTTGGTGGCCGAATGTTGTTCAGAGTCCCAAATGAGATCACGGACATGACGAGGAGTCTCGAAATGGCCGAGAGGTAAAGATTCATATATAGTAGGATAGTATTTGGACACTGGAAATGTTCCGGGCTGGGGGTACCGGGTACGTATCGGGTCACCGGAAGGGGTTCTGAGCAACCCCCAGCAAACTACATGGGCCTAGTGGGCCAAGAGAGGGATAGACCAGCCCCTAAGGGGCTGGTGCACCCCCCATATGGGCCGGCCAAGGTGGAGAAGGAAAGGGGAAGGAGGAAAGGAAAGAAAGGGAATAGGATTCCCCCTTCCCCCTCTTTCCTTCCCCCTCCGATATATATGGCAGGGGGCGCACGGCTTGGGAGGAGCCCAAGTAGGATTCAGTCCTACTTGGGGTGCCTCCTGGCCTCTCCCCTCCCCCTCCCACCTATATATGTGTGTGTGGGGGGGGATAGCACACCCGAGATCAATTGTTAGCCGTGTGCGGCGCCCCCTACACCGTTTACACCCCCGGTCATATTTTCATAGTGCTTAGGCGAAGACCCGCGAGGATCACTTCACCATCACCGTCACCACGCCGTCATGCTGATGGAACTCATCTACTACCTCGATGACTTGCTGGATCAAGAAGGCGAGGGACGTCACCGAGCTGAACGTGTGCATAACGCGGATGTGTCGTGCGTTTGGTACTTGATCGGTTGACGTGAGAAGAAGTTCAACTACATCAACCGCATTGTGAAATGCTTCCGTTTTTGGTCTATGAGGGTACGTAGACACCCCCCGCTTTGCTATGCCTCTCCATGGATAGAACATTGCGTGCGCGTAGAAATCTTTTTGTTTTCCATGCAACAATTCCCAACACCTTCCCCTTGTCATCATCGGAGGAGGCCGATACGTCTCCAAAGTATCTACAATTTTTTATTGTTCTAGGCTTTTATATTATCATTCTTGGATGTCTTACAATCATTTTATAGTCATTTTATATCCTTTTTGGTACTAACCTATTGACATAGTGCCAAGTGCGAGTTGCTGTTTTCTGCATGTTTTTTACATCGCAGGAAATCAATACCCAATGGAGTCCAAACGCAGCAAAACTTTTTGTGGATTTTTTTGGACCAAAAGACATCCAGTAGGCCAAATAAGTACCAAGGAGGGGGCCCGAGGTGAGCACAAGACACCTAGGCACGCCTGGAGGCCCAGGCGCGCCCTGGTGGGTTGTGCCCACCTCGGTGGCCTCCCGCACTGCCTCTTTGCTTTGTAAATACCCCAATAGTCCAGAAACCCTAGGGGAGTCGACGAAAATCAATTCCAGCCGCCGCTGAGTCCAGAACCGCCAGATCCAATCTAGACACCATCACGTTGGGGTGCATCATGCCCATTGGTGCCTCTTCGATGATGCGTGAGTAGTTCTTTGTAGACCTACGGGCCCGTAGTTAGTAGCTAGATGGCTTCCTCTCTCTCGTTTGATTCTCAATACAATGGTCTCTTGGAGATCCATATGATGTAACTCTTTTTGCGGTGTGTTTTTTGGGATCTGATGAACTTTGAGTTTATGATCAGATCTATCTTTTTATGCATGAAAGTTATTTGATCTTCTTTGATCTCTTATATGCATGATTGCTTACAACCTCGTATTTCTTCTCCGATATTTGGGTTTTGTTTGGCCAACTTGATCTATTTATCTTGCAATGGGAAGGGGTGCTTTGTAGTGGGTTCGATCTTACTGTGCTTGATCCAGTGAAAGAAAGGGAACCAGCACGTATGTATCGTTGCTACTAAGGATAAAACGACGGGGGGTCTATTTCTACATAGATAGATATTGTCTACATCATGCCATTGTTCTTATTGCATTACTCCTATTCTCCATGAACTTAATACACTAGATGCATGCTGGATAGTTGTCAATGTGTGGAGTAATAGTAGTAGATGCAGGCAAGAGTTGGTCTACTAATCTTGGACGTGATGCCTATATAATGATCATTGCCTGGATATCGTCATGATTATTTGAAGTTCTACCAATTGCCCAACAGTAATTTGTTCACCCACCGTTTGCTATTTTTCTCGACAGAAGCCACTGGTGGAACCTACGGCCCTCGGGTCTCTTCCTTAATATATTTGCCTTTGCGATCTATTTTATTTGCATTTTATTTTTAGATCTATTAAACCAAAAAAATACAAAAATACCTTGCTACACTTTATTTTATTTGGCGTTCGATCTATCAATATTTACAACTCTCTCACATCTGTTTGCCAATTTCTGGCGCTGTTACCCGAAAGGGATTGACAACCCCTTCAACACGTCGAGTTGCGAGTATTTGTTATTTGTGTGCAGGTGTTGTTTACGTAGTGTTGCTTGGTTCTCCTGCTGGTTCGATAATCTTGGTCTCATCACTAAGGAAAATACCTACCGTTGTTGTGCTGCATCATTCCTTCCTCTTTGGGAAAATACCGACGTAGTTCTAGCAGACATCAGAGGCAGTCGACTGAAGGTCACATGGCGGACTATGGCGGAGGGGCTTCTCTCACCTAGTGCAGTTTGTGCATGGCACATTGGCTGAAATGAGGGCCGGACGACGGGATGGCTGATCTGGTGGTGCTCGGAGGTCGACAGCTTCCTATGCACTACCATGAGGTGCCGCTTGGTGCAGGGGTAGCAGAGTCGTGCAATAGCGGGGCTCAGTGCAGCATCTCTGATCTGCGCGACAGTAGGGTTCGACGAACGACGGTTTGGTGCGCGGCCACTGGTGGCGCATCTTGGTGTTCAATCCCAACCAAATTACTTCGATTAGCTCCGATGCTCTGTCTCGGACCGACCAGTAGAGCTTGACTCCTGCATGAAACAACGAATCCAGGGTCAAACGAATATACTTGGTAGCCTAGCCCCCATGTGTATCCGTAGCCTTCCCTGTTTTCAGAATCTCACATTTCTTCATAGCACGTGTGTCCTTCGTATGTTTCGTGGCATGTTCCTGGATAAGTAGATTTTCTACCAACCAAGTAGAATCAGCCTGGGAATCAACAATTGAGAATGCAAGGCACCCTGCTTTTGTCCTCTGCCTGTCTCATCACCTTATGAGCAGTCCAAAAATACGCTTTGCTTACTATCATGTGGTTCGCCTCCTCACTCAACTTCAGAATCAAAGCACCTTCTGGATTCATACTACTACTGCCTAGGTCATCGTTCTTTCCATTGCTTCATTGTTCTTAGGTCATCGAATTCAGAACATAGTGGAAAAGAATTGAAGTGAAGATCTTCCAAATGTTTCTTCAACCAAGTCGTGTGCATCATGGCTTTCTTGTCATTCCTTTACTTTCCTCCCTATTACTGATATGCATAGCCTTATCCGCTTGTTGTTGCTTTGCTATCCATACTACAATTTCTAAGTCTGAAGAAAGGTCTGCCTCATGCTTCTTCACTTATTATGCTTTTCTAGCATCCTACAACTCCCTTACATCCCTATGTCGGCTATCCACCCTTCTTTACCAAGTGACCGGAATCCCTATCCTGAGCTATCCAGACGCCTCTTCTCTTAAACCAAGGCTTATTCAATAGAGATTTCCATCTCCAAAATATTCTTTATCCGCTATCCACAAGCACGAGGCAATGGTATGGTTTCCTCTTGGGCGGCGTGCCTCGGTACGGATTGTTCATCTACGATGAGATGGATGGCAAAATCCATGTTTGGATATTTTCCAAGCGGATGATGGTGATGCCTTTGGGCATCGTTACCTTGTCGAGGTGTCACGAATGACGTTCTCGCCTACCTGCCTATTGCTTTGGGGAAAACCCTACGTTCGGGTGATCTCACATCGGATAATGATGCCAATGGTGTCATTTTACTCTCTTGGGAGCATCATCTTGGAGCTGCATTGGTTAGGTGGACCAATGGATGTTGCTAGGTTTGTGTTACAGCAGACACTTTCATGTTTGACATGTGCTCTGTTTTGGGTGGATAAGGGATCGAGCATAGCGTAGCGAAGGTGGCGGTCATCCTTCTTGAGATGTCGCGCTACGAAGATGGTGCGTGGCAATTTGCCGGTGATAAACCGCAGCCTTGGGGCACAATGATAACTCATGTTGTGTTGTCCGGTATGCCCAGATTTATCACTGGCAGACACTAGCGATGGAAGGTGAGACTGCCGGATTGTCTCCAAGGTGGGACTTTGGTGATGGTGTATTCTCTCATCGACGATTAATGGCTTTGTGATAGGCCATTTGCTTGGTCTGTGCATGGTTTATAACTCGCATGGATATCGCATCTGGACTATACATGCTTACACCATTTTCGGTGGTTGCAACTTCTCGATGAGGATGTTCCTCGAAAAAAGAACTTCTCAACGAAGATCAAGATTGCTGATTTTTTATTTTCGATCCGCCTATGCATGGTGTTGGTCTTGTGTGGCTTCACTATTTTGCGGACATGATTTTTTATGTGTGTTGGTGTTAGCCGTGTGCATCCTAACTATGCAAAGGCGGGGTGTATGCTCATGGTGTTTTGTATTCTCTTAATTTCATTATGAGTGAGTTAATAAAATCATTTTTTTGGGGAAAAAGTCAACAAACTTAACACAACGAGAATGACTTTTTTAGAACAATCAGTCATGCTTTATTACCGAATAA
The DNA here is from genome assembly GCF_018294505.1 of Triticum aestivum. Lineage (NCBI taxonomy): Eukaryota > Viridiplantae > Streptophyta > Magnoliopsida > Poales > Poaceae > Triticum > Triticum aestivum. The sequence continues at coordinate 607,393,555 of NC_057807.1, read as the reverse complement.
GGATGTTTTCAGCAACGACAATAGGATGATGAGAGTATCCTGACCACACATGTCCCATGCCTAGCCAGCTTGTGAGTTTCGGAATTTGAGCTTCTATGTTCATGAACAAAAACACAAGACATAAAGGTTCATCCACTCCTTAATCTCCTTGATGACTCCAATATAGTTTCCTCCAAATCCTTCAAATATCCAAGAAGAAGAAATGAAGCACCCACTGAGGCTCCTCAGAGCTTAGACCATTTCGGCCTTCCGATCGTTTGCTTGATGCGCTTCCGGCCGTCGGATCGAGCTCCCGGATCACCTGCGCCGTCGTATTGAGGCCAAGCCCCTTAGCAATGAACAATTTCACCCCGGTCGTGCCACCACCTGTAATTTAGCTGCCCCGCCAAGGGCATGTAAGTCATTTCGCGTACAGGGGTATAAATAGGGTGCCGCTGCCGTGGGATGACCTAGCCGCCTCCTCCCTCCCATACTCGCGCCTCCCCGTGCCTATCTCTCCCTCCCGCCCCGCCTCTCTCTCTCCCTCCAAACCCTAACCCGCTCCGGCCTCCTTGCCCCGCCGCCGTCATCTCCTTCACCTCCTGGAGCTTGGCCCGAGATTGGTGGCACGGGGTTCCTAGCGGTCTTCCTCCCATTGCTCTGGATGACGCGCAGCCTCCACCACTGGCAGGAGGGGGCTGTGATGGCCGCTGCACAACCCGGCTAGCAGGAGCTCGCGCCGCCCAGCTCGTGGGTCACCTCCCTCCTCCTCCCCATCGGGATTGGGCAGGAGGATGAGCATCGTTGCGCAGCCGCCGCACACTGATACGTCTCCAACGTATCTATATATGAAGCATTCATGCTATTATATTATCTGTTTTGAATGATTACGGGCTTTATTATACACTTTTATATTACTTTTGGGACTAACCTATTAACCGGAGGCCCAACCCATATTGCTGTTTTATTGCCTGTTTTCAGTATTTCGAAGAAAAGGAATATCAAATGGATTCCAAATGGAATGAAACCTTCGGCAGCGTGATTTTTGGGAAGAATATGATCCGCGAGACTTGGAGTTCACGTCAGAAGATCCTCGAGGAGGCCAGGAGACAGTTGGGCGCGCCCACCCCCTGGGTGCGCCCCCTGTCTCGTGGGCCCCTCGAGCACCCCCCGACCGACTTCTTTCGCCTATATAGTCCCATGTACCCTAAAAACATCAATGGAGAAGATAGATCGGGAGTTCCGCCGCCGCAAGCCTCTGTAGCCACCAAAAGTCAATCGGGACCCTGTTCCGGCACCCTGCCGGAGGGGGAGGGATCCCTCACCGGTGGCCATCTTCATCATCCCGGCGCTCTCCATGACGAGGAGGGAGTAGTTCACCCTCGGGGCTGAGGGTATGTACCAGTAGCTATGTGTTTGATCTCTCTCTCTCTCTCTCTCGTGTTCTCTCTCGTGTTCCCTCTATGGCACGATCTTGATGTATCGCGAGCTTTGGTATTATAGTTGGATCTTATGATGTTTCTCCCCCTCTACTCTCTTGTGATGAATTGAGTTTTTCCTTTGAAGTTGTCTTATCGGATTGAGTCTTGAATGATTTGAGAACACTTGTTGTATGTCTTGCCGTGCTTATCTGTGGTGACAATGGGATATTCACATGATCCACTTGATGTATGTTTTGGTGATCAACTTGCGGGTTCTGCCCATGAACCTATGCATAGGGGTTGGCGCACGTTCTTGTCTTGACTCTCCGGTAGAATCTTTGGGGCACTCTTTGAAGTACTTTGTGTTGGTTGAATAGATGCATATGAGACTGTGTGATTCATATCGTAGAATCATGCCCACGGATACTTGAGGTGACAATGGAGTATCTAGGTGACATTAGGGTTTTGGTTGATTTGTGTCTTAAGGTGTTATTCTAGTATGAACTCTATGATAGATTGAGTGGCAAGAATAGCTTCATGTTATTTTACTATGAACTCTTGAATAGATCGAGCAGAAAGGATAGCTTTGAGGTGGTTTTGTACCCTACCATAATCTCTTCATTTGTTCTCCGCTATTAGTGGCTTTGGAGTGACTCTTTGTTGCATGTTGAGGGATTGTTATATGATCTATCTATGTTATTATTGTTGAGAGAACTTGCACTAGTGAAAGTATGAACCCTAGGCCTTGTTTCCTACCATTACAATACCGTTTACGCTCACTTTTATCGCTTTCTACCTTGCTGTTTTTATAATTTCAGATTACAAATACCTTTATCTACCATCCATATTGCGCTTGTATCACGATCTCTTCGCCAAACTAGTGCACCTATACAATTTACCATTGTATTGGGTGTGTTGGGGACACAAGAGACTCTTTGCTATTTGGTTGCAGGGTTGTTTGAGAGAGACCATCTTCATTCTATGCCTCCCATGGATTGATAAACCTTAGGTCATCCACTTGAGGGAAGTTTGCTACTGTCCTACAAACCTCTGCACTTGGAGGCTCAACAACGTCTACAAGAAGAAGGTTGTGTAGTAGACATCACACACCCCCTGCCGTCGCGCCGCCGCTGTCGCTGGTGCTTGTCCCGGCCCCCATCCTCGACCTCACGCCGCCATCATCTCCTCCCCACCCCTTGGCACTCGGTAGTCTATATGGTTGACAGCAGCTTTGCAGTCAGAAGCAACAAGAGTGTTGATCTTCAGCAAGTTTTTTTTGAGGGGTAAGACACACTTTATTGATCAAAAGCCACAGTTTGTGGAATACAATTTGCATGGGGGTGAACAAGCCAAATATGGTTCCCCTTCTAAAGGGAAATAGAGGATCTAGCTATGTTGTGAGCATCACCATTCGATGCCCGGCCCTCAAAAGCGAAGATGCAATTGAAAGCAGAAGCTCGCAAGCTAATTTCTGTTATGATCGTGCCATACTTGCCTTTGTAGCCCTTGTTTATATCATTTATCACCTGCTTAGAATCTGAAGCTATGATGAAATTTTGAATGTGCAAGTCTTCAGCCAGAGATAGTGCCTCCCGACACACGATTGCTTCCAGGGTTGCTATGTTCAGCACCCCTGGGATCACTAGGGCTGAGCTTCCCAAGTAGCATCCATTGTCATCTCTACAGATGGCTGCCGCTGAACCTCCCCTGTTGAAACGCGACACTCCAGCATTAACATGGATCTTAGCAAAACCTGTAGGTGGCACCTTCAGCCGAGCACTAGGTACGGCATTGGGATGCCTTATCACTCCCACATTACTCATTGGCTTGCTGGCTCCCAAACTCTGTAGCTCACGTATAAACCTCTCAACAAAAAAATGGGTAGCAAAAGGACTTTGGAAAATTCCCTCATGGATTGCTTGACATTGAGCCCACCATATTGCCCATAGAGTCACTAAGAGTTTGACAAAAGATTCATGCGATAACAGTTCCATCATTGAGAAGAGCCAAAGTTTGGCGTTCGACTCCACTGAAGAACTTAGTTGTTCGGCTAGGTCTTCCTCTGCTAGGGCCCAAACACATCTCGCCGAGGTGCACTCCACCAATGAGTGACGCCAGGAGTCCGACGCACCGCACAATCCACAAGAGGTAGTTGTAGACATGTTTCTATGAGATCTAACGTCCTCTGTAGGCAAAGATTGCTTTGCAAGTCGCCACAAGAACATCCGAAACTTGCCTGGTACTTGAACTTTCCACAGATACTTCCACGATGTACCCTCCGAGTGTGCACTCAAAGATCCGGCTGTGTCCTCTAACCAAGCCTCCCTCCTCTGCCTAGTAGAGACCAGCATGGCATAAGCCGATCGTACCATGAAAACTCCAGTTTTTTCATAGTGCCAAGACCAGAAATCAGCGATATTTCTTGTGCATAAAGGTATACCCAGCACAACTGGAACATCCATTGGAATAAATATTTGTGCTACCCTCACTATGTCCCAAGCGGCAACGGTCGCATCAATCATATCAGAAACTTGTGCAAGCGGGTTCGCTACCCTACTCCCATACGAGCGCATCATTTCCGTACGAGGCAGCCAGTTATCATTCCAGATATTCGTGGATTCTCCATTGCCAATCCGTTTCACCAATCCCTGCTTCAGGACTCTTTTCCTTCTATGGCAACCTGCCAAATTTGGCTACAGTGGTTTCCCAACGAAGCCTCCAGGAAAGACGACGTGGGGAAGTATATGCTTCTCAGGATTCAAGCACTGAGGGATTCCGGGTTTTGCAAGATCCTCCATGCTTGCTTAGCAAGCATCGCCATGTTAAAAAGTTCAAAATCTTTAAAACCCAAACCCCCATGTTTTTCAGTTGTGTCATTGCCTTCCAAGACACCCAACTTGTCTTGCGTTGTCCATTATTGCTTCCCCACCAAAATTTACGGATCAACATGTTCAAATGCTCACACAAACCTCTTAGCAATTTGAAGCATGACATAGAATAAACCGGAACGGCTTGGGCTACTGCCTTAACCAGAACTTCCTTTCCTGCCATAGACAAGTTTTTCTCTATCCAACCTTGAACTTTACTCCATACACTACAAAAAAAAGACACATCCGTGACATTTTGGGCCGAACGAATTTTTTTCCTGTCATACATATGACACTTCTATGATGATAATTGTGACAAAACCCGGTATCATCATAGATGTGGTGGGCTCCTACTTCTATGACAAAAAATCATGACAGAAAATGGGCTTTTCGTCTTGGGCGGGCCGGAGACGCAGCTGCATGACATTCTTTGGGCCGTCCATGATGGAAAAAACCGTGGTAGAAGTGAGGGCGAGGAAAATTTCAGGGAGTTCCCGGTTACGGTGGGTGGTCAGGGGCCGAGCGATGCGCGTTTCTCTCGTACACGTACGCGTGTGTGTGCGAGGCGTTGGCTCTAACTGAATCCGAGCGAGGCGTTGGGCTCTAACTGAACCCGAGCGATTGCACTGCAGGCTACGTGTTACTGAGCCCGAGCGATTGATCGATGGCTGTTAACTGAACCCGATCGAGCGATTCCTTCACTACTGCTGCTAACTGAAGCCGATCGATGCTGCCTCTCTGGATGAACAATGAGTGTTGCGGGGGGGGGGGGGTTGGATGAACACTGAGCGGTGGGAGTGGATGAACAGGACCCGTGGCGTTGCCTCTGGATGATCAGGACCCCGATCGATCGAGCCGGTTGGGGCTGGATGAACAGGACCCCGTGGAGGGCTGGATGATCAGGACGACCCCGTGGAGGGCTGGATGAACAGTAGACGGTGGAGGGGTGGATGAACAGTAGCCCGTGGAGGGGTGGTTGAACAGGAGCCCGTGGAGAGGGGTGGTTGAACAACAGCCGATGGAGTAGCGCGCGGTGGAGGCTGGATGAACAGGAGCAAGTGGATGAACAGTCGCAGGTGGAGGCTGGAGGAGGTCGACGGTGGATGAAGAGTAGCCCGTGGAGGCTGGAGGAGGTCGACGGTGGAGATGAACAGTATCCCGTGGAGTCCCGTTTTGCGGTATGCCACACCCCTCCCGATGAACAGGACCCCCGTTTCGACCGTAACGCTCCAATACAAGTCCGTTTCGTCCGTTTTGCGGTACGCCACACCCCTCCCGATCAACAGGACCCCCATTTCGACCGTAGGAGGTCCGTTTCCTCTGTTTTGCGGTATGCCAGACCCCTCCGGATGAACAGGATCCCGTTTCGAACGTGGCCAGTCGAACACAAGGCCGTTTCCTCCATTCTGCGGTACGCCAGGCCTCGTTTCCATCGCCTGTTCCGTCCAAGCCCTCCTGATGAACACGATGACACATTCCATTCCGACCCAGCCAGTTGGCTCCCCATGAACATGACGACGACGCTGTTTCTTTGTTCCGACCCAACCATGTACACGAGCCCTGGCTGTACGTATATATGCGCGAGTAGGCGTTCGAGACCCCGCTCGTATGTACACATACGTGGCTGTATTTTCTTTCTTGCGCACTGGCCACTGTACATACGTGTACATGCTACGTGCGCGCCTCTACTACGACATGTGCACGCCTCTACTACGACACATGCGCGCCTCTACATCGACTAGTATATATGTACGTACACATTCGCGACCAGAATGACAATGCTACGTACGCTTCGACCAGGTGGGTCCCGACTGTCAGGCACTTCCTTGCATGCGAAGATGTAGCTGGTGGGTCCCAGCAGTCAGGGGGGCGAATCATTTTTTTTCGGACGCACTTCCTTGCGTGCGAAGATGTAGCTGGTGGGTCCCAGCAGTCAGGGGGGCGAATCGTTTTTTTCTCGGACGCACTTCCTTGCGTGCGAAGATGTAGCTGGTGGGTCCCATCAGTTAGGGGGAAAATGTTTTTTTGTAAAATACGGTGGCCCGTGCGGTGGGTCCCTGCTGTCAGGTGGAGGAATAATTATTTTGCACGTGATAAGGAGGCACTTCCTTGCGGCTGCCGTGGACCCAGCTGTCAGCCTCTCCACGTACAGTACTCTTCCGATGGACCCAACTTCTCCATGTACAGTACTCTTCCGATGGAAGTCGGTCATTGACCACATTGACCACGCCGCGCCGAGAGCACCACGGCGGTGGACGACGGCGAGGCCTAGGAAGGGGACGACGTGGATCCGGGGAAGACGCGACAGTGGATGCCCACGCGTAGAGGAGTATGAGGGTTCACTCGTTCGGCTGCGGTGTGAGGCTGCCGTCGCCGCAGAATAACAGTTGGTGTGGGTGAGTGGAGGGATGGCCTGGCCAGCGATGATAGTAGTAGGGGGCGGTGAGGCCTCCGCGACATCACAGCCGGCCACGGAAGGCAGGAGCAGGCGACACGACCGGCGCTGCTTTGGGTGGCTGGAGCAAGAAGACCAGAGGTTGAAGAAGCACGATGGCCGTTGGATGGACATCGTACGGTCACTACAGCTAGAATCGTTCATATTGACTAAGTTGACAAAGCCCTCCGCCCCCGTCAACTTAGTGGGCCCACAAGTCAGCCTCCCACCAAGGTGGGTCCCAGCTAGCAGGTGGAGTATTCATTTTTTCTGCTTAATAAGGAGGCACTTCCTTGCTGCGGCCGTGGACCCAGCTGTCAGCCTCTCCACGTACAGTATACTTCCGATGGAAGTCATTCCTTGACCACGTTGACCATGCCGAGTTCCATTGCATGCATGCGTCCATGGGCGTGGTGCGGCCCCACTGTCAGCCTCTCACGTACAGTCATCTTCGCAGCGATAGCTTGGCCAGCGGTGGGGTAGCGCTTCGCAGCGATGTGTGCTAAGCAGAGCCGCTAGCCGTCGAAGGCCGGACCAGGCGGTCCCGGCGACGCTGGAGGAAGAAGACGAGAGATTGAAGGTGCATGCCGGCTGTTGGATATAAATCCAATGGTTATAGATGTCACAATCATTTGTTGACCAAGTTGACAACACCCTGCGTAGGCTACGACCTATTGGGCCACATGTCAGCATGCAAAAATGTGGCATATATTTAACCCATGTTTTCTAGAATGTACAGTCCATTTGCTGGGCTGGGTGAACAAATAATTTCGCGTCAATCAGGCCCATTTATATTTTCTAAGAAATCCCAGCCCATTTGCACTTCCTTGAAATACACGAATTGGCTGGGCTCGTTATATTTTCTAAGAAATCCCAGCCCATTTATACACGAATCCCAGCCCATGTCGAGAAGCACTAGTGTTGAGTGAGGACCTGGACCTGGAAAGAGTACATATTGCTACTGACTGTCTGAGAGTCGTCCGGGAAATCGAAGCACCAAAGAACCTTTGTGGACATTGTATGGTGTTTCATGAGATCAAAGAACGAAGCAATTTATTTAGGGCTTGTCTTTTTAGTCATGAACAACGCGAATGTAATGGGGAGCCTCATAGACTAGCACGTATGGCTACGTCTCTTGATATAGGTAGGCATGTGTGGCTTGATGCACTACCTGCTCATTTATGTATCCCTGTAAACATTGAACTTAGGCAATAAAGTGCGCTGTGATTCTAAAAAAAAGCTGGGCTCGTTATATATATAATGTTATGTTAGAAGGAGCAATTAATATCAAAGAATAAACCAGAGAGCACATTTTTTACATATAATTAACAAATTAGCGAGTTATTGCTCAAAATAAAAATGAGCGCGTTATTATTAAATTGGTCCTTAAAATCTTTGCAAGCTTTTGTACGCAATCACCAGGATTTTCCTTGCCTATGAGTCAAAAACAACCAGGATTTTCCTTGCCAACTTCCGTTAAACATTTACTTTTATAAGTTAATAACACGTGGGATGTTTTTATAATGTATATTTAAGTCTCTATAAAATATACGATAATAGTAATAATATAAATATATATAATGTGGTTAGAAGGGAAAACATAAATTGGACACAACATTATTATACTTATATATAGATAAATAGAATAGAGAACTGCATTTTATTAAAAAATACATTGGGCTGCCGATCTTTAAGAAAAAGCCCATAGGCCGGTATGGACCTCAAAAAATAAGACTAAACCACTGTCTCCGTATGTCGTGGGCTACACATGTTAAAATACAAAACCTAGGCCTAGATGATACTTGTTCGCCCTCTGAAAGAAAATGATACCAGATCCCCAAGCGAACTGGATTAAAGAGGGGGCCGGCGGCACGACTGAAGAAGCACATCAGGAGCAATTTTTTTTCTTCAGTGGATGGCTCTCGATAGCATTTTTTTACTTGCCTCTACACCATACAACTTGTATTTTTAGCCTCCCAGTCTGTTGTGGTGGACCAGCAGCCCATTTGCTGGGCGGGCCAACCTACAGAAACCAGCACTCAATTTTTCATCAAGCCCCAAAAACAACGCAATACTATGTTTGTTTTGAGGCTGAAAACATTACGGCAGGGGTTGAGCGGGGGAGAGGGGAAGACAGAGTAATAAAAAGATTAAAAAGAGCTAATGCACCATTGCTACCCTTACAAAGGAGGTGCAATTCTTCTCAGGAAGAAGGTGTGCCGTTGACACCCACACGTCACATACCCCACAGTAGGCATACTAACAAGTTCACACACAAATACAACAGAAAAGGTAAACATTCGTATCAAACTCAGGTTCACAGGACACATTCATATTCATAGCCAACATTCACTATCAACAACTCAAAAGATTCATATATACACAAGCTCAGCATATCTATGCATCCAAATGATTGATAGATCACACGATAATATTCATGCACAATTCACAAAAAGATTCAGATGTACGTTCAGTATGTTTATGCATCCAAATGATTGAGATCACAACCAATATGATCCATGGACGAACTTTAATTACCTAGGGCACAGACTGGTAAATGGTGTTCAGTCGGAGGTACTTCTTGCTAAAATTAGTTCTTGTACGAGTAAACTTTCGAGTACATAAGAGGCAGCACAGACAATCTGAACTTTGCTTGTAGGTTTATCCTCAAATAGTGGCCTCGTGCCGAGCGAGGTTTGAGCAACTTGGCCACTACTTTCATCCAACTAGTTTACTGGCTCATCTTGGTCCTGTAGCTCGCCAAAATTCTACATTGCAGACGAGAAAGGAGGCAGTTGAGAAAATGAACCACCCAAATTTTTTGTGCAGTTCAACTGAAATGGAGCATCCCTGGCGTGCAGACTGATTAAGTGCCAGATGAATATACGCGTCAACCAACTTGTCTGGAATCTTTAGACTCCATGCCATACAGTTCGCTACCATATCTGCTGATAACCAAAAGGCACAAGTTGGGACCAAAGACTGGACTGTGTTCTTCTGGGCTATGCGCCAAGCAATATTTTTGGCGTTCACTCTCCTAATACTTGGGAGTTTGACAACTGGTTGACGCCGGTTGATACTCAAATGAATATAGGCACTTCTTGTCAACATCGATGCTTGTCTAAGTGAACTTTGGAGTACATGGCAGCAACATAAGTATCTGTCCATCTAATCATTTTGTGCAGTTCTACTGAAATCACTCAATGTAATGATTTACTTGCGAGTTCAGGCTCCAAGTTACTCCTTTATAAAATCGGCAAACAGTAGCACAATACCAAATTACCAATACATGACAAGCACAATAATCAGGATAAAGACGAGTACCAACCTGTGTGAGGTAGCATATCAATTACTATTTCCTTTGACTGGAAGCCGAGATAAGCGAAGCGACTGACAGCAAAGGAAGAAAGCAAGCCAAGATTAGCGACTGACAAGAAAGGACAGAAGTTGTCGAGGCAATGAAGCACCCAAAGTTTTTGTGCAGTTCCACCAAAATCGAGCATCCCTGTTGGCACATATATTGAGAGAGTGAGATTACTGTAATAGTGGGACTAGTTGATGAAACATACACTAACAAATAGAAGCACCCTCATTATCTTAATGGGTAAAGTAAGCAACATAGTAGTCTTACTTAAAGAGAGGTGTTAGTTTATTTAATCAGTGCCAATTAGCTCAATACTCAAAGCATTGCCATTTATCATAGGTTGCAAAACTTTAATGTGCAAAGATAAAGGAGTTTCTCAGGATAGTAGCACGATACAAATAGAGATGACAACAAACTAATATGGATGAAGGCCTTAGGCCCGTACCAACCTAAGAAAAAAGCTTATTCATGTAGTCCCATAAGAGATGATAAGCACTCACGGAATCACACAATAGTATATATTTTTGTGCACTTCAAATGTATGGTTGAAATCACTCTTGTTTACCAGTGTTGAGATTATATCGAAAGATTATCAAGAACTTCCAGCAGAGTTAAAGCACTGGCTGGGATACAGTTCATTGTATTGTCTTGTGTAGTTCCACTAAAATGTACGATTGGCACAACATGATCCCTGTTTGCACAAGTAGGAACAAGGTGAAACCTTCATTAGCTTAGTGAGAAAGGATAGGAAGACATTAGCATATTACTCAAACAATAGCATCAAATTCATGATGGACAATACGCAAAATATTGCCTCATTGAACCAATGGCAATAAATTGACATGCAAAACAATAGCACTATTATGTCATGACACTAATAATATTCCATCCCTGCTCCACCACATGATTCACCTCTATAGACAAACATACACACATACTCCCTCCGTCCGAAAATACTTGTCATCAAAATGGACAAAAAAGGATGTATCTAAAACTAAAATACATCTAAATACATCCCCTTTTATTCATTTTGATAACAAGTATTTCCGGACGGAGGGAGTACATGATTCAGCATAGGGTTCTACTAAAGATTTGTTTAACTCCAACAGGAAAATTAGGCAACAATAAATTAGTGGTACTTAAGTACTCCTAATTAATTAAGTGAGACAACAGAAGTGGAAGGGCTCCCTGGAGGATCGTCTCATATGTAAGGTAGTCGTTGCCGGAGCCCTAGAATGGCCTCGGCTGAGGCCTCTGGCTTCAGCAAGATCGCCTTGGCACTATTTATTCTTCTTCTTCTTCCTCTTCATGCTCTGTTTCTGTTTTTCCTCACCAGCTGGTGAAACCAAGTACATGATTGGCCTTCTAGTTCAGAATTGGTTTTGTCAGTGAGGGAGTACAAGTGTACTAGTAAAAAATAGCATTATTTTCTCATGGCAGTCGGAAAATAGAGATGAACACATGCATTAAATATTATTCTTACCTAAAGGAAGGTTATGGCACCAATATGGATGATGAGGATTGGAACACAGATCTCCCTTTGTGCAGTTCCATCGAAATGAACCAACTGTTCCATTCTGACATTCTAGTTAAACAGCCCAAAAGTCACTTCTTTTAAGAAGAGTTTTGTGCAGTGCACCAAAAGGTCACAACAGCAACCAGGTGAATTGGATATCCCTGTTTGCACAAAAAGTTACAGAGGAAACAATTAGAGTCTCAAACAATTACACGCAAAAACATTTGTCTAAACTTGTCATGGCTTATAACAGTGGCATGGCTTCATTTTTACCAGGGACATTAGATTAAGAACAACTAAATATTTGGTATAAGGGCATGGGACAGTGGGTGCACCAGCAGTCCAGCACCATGTACGTAAACATGGGCATAAAGTGGTGATTCATAGTTTGTTCCCCCGAGAAACAAACATCCAAGAAACATATCTGGGTTGGTCCCATTTTTGTTCACTCTAGCCACCTACTCCTATGTGTGGATAGCAAATCTAGTCCTGGCCATACCACTGTGTACAGCGTTACCCCTATATTTCCCTTTTCGACCAAGATACCGGTTGGATGACCAGTCTGTACTACTTTCACCCCCTTTCCTTCCTGTTTGTACCAAGTCCGATGTACACACTAAATTCCCCCACCCCCACTTTATTTCTTGTTTGAACCAAGTACTCCCTCCGTCCAGAATTACTTGTCATCAAAATGGATGTGTCTAGAACTAAAATACATCTAGATACATCCATTTCAATGACAAGTATTTTCGGACGGAGGGAGTACAAGATTCGACTCCATGAAGTAGCTTTACCTCTAACAATAGAAAAAAAATAGTAGGTGATGTTGGACCATCCGATCGAGAGGGGCTGAGAGGTAGAAAATGATGCACATGCAGCAACGTAGCAAGCTAGGGAAGTAGAGCTAAGGCGGTTTTGAACGAAGATATACCTGAAGGTCGTCAGGATGTGGATAGGTGGGAGGCGGGAGGCCGGATCCGCCCACAGGCAACGATGAAGGGATCAGAGGACCTCCCGCGCCGGCGCTCGGCCAGAGATAATGGTGCGGCCGGCAGTGGGTCTCCTCCCTCGCTATCGATGACAGCCTAAACGCTGCCCCTCCTCCCCTTCACCGGCGGAGGGGGATACATCCGGATTTGTAACCAGCGGTGAGGATAGAAAGATAGTGTTTTTTGAAGGGAGAAAGACAGTGTTACTACCCCTATTTTGTTTAGATCTAGAGAGGATGAGAGTGTGTGAATAGAGCAACCGTGGCAAGCAAGCGCGGAGGCTCTGGCCTATATATACGTAGTGGGGTAGTTTTCCTTTTTCACTCCATCAAAACAATTGTTTAAAATTGTGTACTACTACATGCCAGGTCGCGGTTTTTTTAGTTGTTGACCGTTTTTTTAGATAGCTACCCGCTTGTTCCAAGTGGTGTTACGGTGTGCCAAGTCGCACTTTGTATCATTCAAGTCTAGTATACTACAAGTCCCTCCATTAAATGAACAACCACCCCCTCGTAAAAATTGTGAACAAGCCCACGGCTAAAATTAGCGGAAACTTGGGTCGCCCCAACATGTATTATAATTTATATTTTCTACTCCCTCCGTTCCTAAATATAAGTCTTTTTTATTAGCCACACCTAAGACAAGATTTTTTTTATTAGTAGTGAACCCCACATGTCATAGACACAAAAATTGTGGCAAGATTCCCTTAGGCAAGCCAAAGTGTGTCTAACAATTTGAGCAACTCAAGTTAGGCAAGTGTGGCAAGTGTGGGAAAAATAATGTGGCAACATAAGACAAACATAGTCACAATCCAAACAGCCCCGTAATTTTTTGTGACATGCATGAAAATTTGGTTAGTTAAATTATAATCAAAATTTGGCAAGGTGCATCAAATCAACACATGCAAGTATCAAAAGGAAAGTCATGGCATGCATGCATGCGTTGTACTCCCTCCATTTCCAAATATAAGTCTTTTTAGAGATTGCAACAAGTGACTACATACGAAGCAGAATATGTCTACATCTGTATGTTGTAGTCCATTTGAAATGTGTAAAAAGACTTATATCGAGTGCAGTGCTTTGATGTGTCGCGTCAACTCGTACAAGACCGAGAAATTTGATTACTACAACGCCCTCTCCCTCGCCGACTGAGCTCCGGTGCCTTAACTGCACCTGCCTTTAGCTGCATGACAGGAGGGCCAACCACCTATTGGGCCTGTTGGAAATATGCCCTAGAGGAAATAATAAAAGGTTATTATTATATTTCCTTGTTCACGATAATTGTCTATTGTTCATGCTATAATTGTATTGACCGGAAACCGTAATACATGTGTGAATACATAGACCACAATATGTCCCTAGTAAGCCTCTAGTTGACTAGCTCGTTGATCAATAGATGGTTATGGTTTCCTGACCATGGACATTGGATGTCGTTGATAACAGGATCACATCATTAGGAGAATGATGTGATGGACAAGACCCAATCCTAGGCATAGCACAAGATCGTGTAGTTCGTTTGCTAAAGCTTTTCTAAATGTCAAGTATCATTTCCTTAGACCATGAGATTGTGTAACTCCTGAATACCGTAGGAATGCTTTGGGTGTACCAAACGTCACAAAGTAACTGGGTGGCTACAAAGGTGCACTACAGGTATCTCCAAAAGTGTCTGTTGGGTTGGCACGAAGACTGGGATTTGTCACTCCGTGTGACGAAGAGGTATCTCTGGGCCCACTCAGTAATGCATCATCATAATGAGCTCAATGTGACTAAGTAGTTAGTCACGGGATCATGCATTACGGAATGAGTAAAGTGACTTGCCGGTAACGAGATTGAACGAGGTATTGGGTTACCGATGATCGAATCTCGGGCAAGTAACGTACCGATTGACAAAGGGAATTGCATACGAGATTGCTTGAATCCTTGACATCGTGATTCATCTGATGAGATCATCGTGGAACATGTGGGAGCCAACATGGGTATCCAGATCCCGCTGTTGGTTATTGGCCGGAGAGATGTCTCGGTCATGTCTGCATGGTTCCCGAACCCGTAGGGTCTACACACTTAAGGTTCAGTGACGCTAGAGTTGTTATGGGAACTAGTATGTGGTTACCGAAGGTTGTTCAGCGTCCCGGATGAGATCCCGGACGTGATGAGGATCTCTAGAATGGTCTGGAGGTGAAGATCAGTATATTGGACGAAGGGTATTGGAGTCCTAAATTGTTCCGGCGGTACCGGGTAATGACCAGCGTGTCCGAAAGGGGTTTCAAAGGCCCCAACAAGCGTTGGGGGGCCTTATGGGCGAAGGGGAGGGGGCACATCAGCCCACTAAGGGGATGAGCGCCGCTCCCACCCCATCTCACGTAACCAGGAGAGGTGGGGGCGCCACCCCTAGGGCAGCCGCCCCTCCCGGCTTGGGGGGCAAGTTTCCTAGGGGGTGGGGGCGCCCAAACCCATCTAGGGTTTCCCCTGTGGCCGCCGCCCCTTCCCTAGGAACCCTAGGGTGCCTCCTCCTCCTCCCTTTCCCCTATATATAGTGAGGGAGAGAGAGGGCAGCCGCACCCTTCCCCTGGCGCAGCCCTCTCCCTCCTCCAACATCTTCCTCTTCCTCCGTAGTGCTTGGCGAAGCCCTGCCAGAGAACCACGAGCTCCATCACCACCACGCCGTCGTGCTGTCAGAGTTCTCCCTCAACTTCTCCTCTCCCCTTGCTGGATCAAGAAGGAGGAGACGTCCCCGGGCTGTACGTGTGTTAAACGCAGAGGCGCCGTTGTTCGGTGCTTAGATCGGAATCAACCGCGATCTGAATTGCTACGAGTACGACTCCTTCATCCGCGTTCTTGTAACGCTTCCGCTTAGCGATCTTCAAGGGTATGAAGATGCTCATCCTCCCTCTCTTGTTGCTAGAATCTCCATAGATTGATCTTGGTGATGCATAGAAAATTTTGAATTTCTGCTACGTTCCCCAACAGTGGCATCATGAGCTAGGTCTATTACGTAGATTCTATACACGAGTAGAACACAAGTAGTTGTGGGCGTTGGTTTTGTTCAATATGCTTACCTTTACTAGTCCTATCTTGTTTCGACGGTATTGTGGGATGAAGTGGCCCGGACCGACCTTACATGTCAACTTACGTGAGACAGGTTCCACCGACTGACATGCACTTGTTGCATAAGGTGGCTAGCGGGTGCCAGTCTCTCCCACTTTAGTCGGATCGGATTCGATGAAAAGGGTCCTTATGAAGGGTAAATAGCAATTGGCATATCACGTTGTGGTTTTGGCATAGGTAAGAAATGTTCTTGCTAGAAACCTATCGCAGCCACGTAAAAAACTTGCAACAACAATTAGATGACGTCTAACTTGTTTTTGCAGCATATGCCATGTGATGTGATATGGCCAAGAAGGATGTGATGAATGAAATATATGTGATGTATGAGATTGATCATATTCTTGTAATAGGAATCACGACTTGCATGTCGATGAGTATGACAACCGGCAGGAGCCATAGGAGTTGTCTTTATTTATTATATGACATGCGTGTCACTGAATAACGCCATGTAATTACTTTACTTCATTGCTAAACCGTTAGCTATAGTAGTAGAAGTAATAGTTGGCGAGACAACTTCATGGAGACACGATGATGGAGATCATGATGATGGAGATCATGGTGTCATGCCGGTGACGATGATGATCATGGAGCCCCGAAGATGGAGATCAAAAGGAGCAAAATGATATTGGCCATGTCATGTCACTATTTGATTGCATGTGATGTTTATCATGTTTAGGCATCTTATTTGCTTAGAACGACGGTAGTAAATAAGATGATCCCTCATAATAATTTCAAGAAAGTGTTCCCCCTAACTGTGCACCATTGCGAAAGATCGTTGCTTCGAAGCACCACGCGATGATCGGGTGTGATAGATTCTAATGTTCACATACAACGGGTGTAAGCCAGATTTACACACGCGAAACACTTAGGTTAACTTGACGAGCCTAGCATGTAAAGACATGGCCTCGGAACACAAGATACCGAAAGGTCGAACATGAGTCGTATAGTAGGTACGATCAACATGAAGATGTTCACCGATGATGACTAGTCCGTCTCACGTGATGATCGGACAGGGCCTAGTTGACTCGGATCATGTATCACTTAGATGACTAGAGGGATGTCTATCTGAGTGGGAGTTCATTAGATGAACTTAATTATCCTGAGCATAGTCAAAAGGTCTTTGCAAATTATGTCATAGCTCGCGCTTTAGTTCTACTATTTAGATATGTTCCTAGAGAAAATATAGTTGAAAGTTGATAGTAGCAATTATGTGGACTGGGTCCATAAACTGAGAATTGTTCTCATTGCTGCGCAGAAGGCTTATGTCCTTAATGCACCACTCGGTGTGCTGAACCTCGAACGTCGTCTGAGGATGTTGTGAACATCTGACATACACGTTTTGATGACTACATGATAGTTCAGTAATGTTAAACGGTTTAGAATTGTGGCGCCGAAGACGTTTTTGAAACATCATGAAACATATGAGATGTTCCGAGGGCTGAAATTGGGATTTTAGGCTCGTGCCCACGTCAAGAGGTATGAGACCTCCGACAAGTTTCTTAGCCTACAAACTAATTGAGAAAAGCTCAATCATTGAGCTTGTACTCAGATTGTCTGGGTACAACAATCACTTGAATCGAGTGGGAGTTAATCTTCCAGATGATATAGTGATGTTTCTCCAAAGTCATTGACACCAAGCTACTAGAGTTTCGTGATGAACTATAACCTATCAGGGATAGATACGATGATCCTTGAAATATTCGCAATGTTTGACACCGTGAAAGTAGAAATCAAGTAGGAGCATCAATTGTTGATGGTTAATAAAACCACTAGTTTCAAGAAGGGCAAGGGAAAGAAGGGATACTTCATGGAACGGCAAATCAGTTGCTACTGTAGTGAAGAAACCCAAGGTTGAACCCAAACCTGAGACTAAGTGCTTCTGTAATGAGGGGAACGGTCACTGAAGCAGAACTACCCTAGATACTTGGTAGATGAGAAGGCTGGCAAGGTCGACAAAAGTATATTGGATATACGTTATATTAATGTGTACTTTACTAGTACTCCTAGTAGCACCAAGGTATTAGCTACCGGTTCGGTTGCTAAGTGTTAGTAACTCGAAATAAAAGCTGCGTAATGAACGAAGACTAGCTAAAGGTGAGATGACGATATGTGTTGGAAGTGTTTCCAAGGTTGATGTGATCAAGCATCGCATGCTCCCTCTACCATCGAGATTGGTGTTAAGCCTAAATAATGGTTATTTGGTGTTTGCGTTGAGCATAGACATGATTGGATTATGTTTATCGCAATACGGTTATTCATTTAAGGAGAATAATGGTTACTTTGTTTATTTGAATAAAACCTTCAATGGTCTTGCACCTAAAATAAATGGTTTATTGAATCTCGATCGTAGTGATACCCATGTTCATGCCAAAAGATATAAGATAGTAATGATAGTACCACCTACTTGTGGCACTGCCATTTGAGTCATATTGGTATAAAACGCATGAAGAAGCTCCATGTTGATGGATCTTTGGACTCACTCATTTTTTAAAAGTTTGAGACATGCGAACCATGTCTATTGGTATGTGCGCATGAATAAACTCCATGCAGATGGATCGTTTGGACTCACTTGATTCTAAATCACTTGAGACATGCAAATCATACCACATGGGCAAGATGACTGAAAAGCCTCATTTTCAGTAATATGTAACAAGAGAGCAACTTGTTGGAAGTAATACATTTTGATGCATGCTGTCCAAGGAGTGTCGAGGCACCCAGTGGATATCGTTATGTTCTTACTTCACAGATGATTTGAGTAGATACTGAGTATATTTACTTGATGAAACACAAGTCTGAATTATTGAATGGTTCAAGTAATTTTAGAGTAAGGTTGAAGATCGTCGTGACAAGAGGGTAAAATGTCTATGATATGATCATAGAGATGAATATGTGAGTTACGTGTTTGGTACACAATTAAGACATTGTGGAAATTGTTTCACAACTAATACCGCCTGGAACACCATAGTGTGATGGTGTGTCCGAACATCATAGATGCACCCTATTGGATATGGGGCATACCATGATGTCTCTTATCAAATTACCACTATCGTTTATGAGTTAGGCATTAGAAACAACTGCATTCACTTTAATAGGGCAACATGTAATTTCATTGAGATGACACCGTGTGAACTATGGTTTAGAGAAACCTAAGTTGTCGTTTCTTGAAAGTTTGGGGCTGCGACGCTTATATGAAAAAGTTTCATCCTGATGAGCTCGAACCCAAAGCGGATAAATACATCTTCATAGGACACCCAAAACAGTTGGGTATACCTCCTATTTCAGATCCAGAAGCAAAAGTGATTGTTTCTAGAAACGGGTCCTTTCTCGAGGAAAAGTTTCTCTCGAAAGAATTGAGTGGGAGGATGGTGGAGACTTGATATGGTTATTGAACCGTCACTACAACTAGTGTGTAGCAGGGCACATGAAGTTGTTCTTGTGGCACCTACACCAATTGAAGTGGAAGCTGATGATAGTGATCATGAAGCTTCAGATCAAGTCACTACTGAACCTCGCAGGACGACAAGAACGCGTACTGCTTTAGAGTGGTACGGTAATCCTGTCTTGGAGGTCATGCTGCTAGACAACAATGAACCTACGAGCTATGGAGAAGCGATGGTGGGCCCAGGTTCTGACAAATGGCTCGAGGCCATAAAATCTGAGAGAAGATCCATGTATAAAAGAAAGTGTAGACTTTGGAAGAAATACTTGATGGTCATAAGGCTGTTGGGTAGAGATGGATTTTAAAAGGAAGACGGACAATGATGGTAAGTGTCACCATTAAGGAAGCTCGACTTGTCGCTAAGATGTTTTCTGACAAGTTCAAGGAGTTGACTACGATGAGACTTTCTCACTTGTAGCGATGCTAAGAGTCTGTTGGAATTATATTAGCAGTTACTGCATTATTTATGAAATCTTGCAGATAGGGTGTCAAAACATTGTTTCCTCAACGATTTTCTTGAGGAAAGGTTGTATGTGATAAAACCAGAAGGTTTTGTTAATCCCAAAAGATGCTAACAAGTATGCAAAGCTCTGGCAATCCTTCTAAGGACTGGAGTAAGCATCTCGGAGTTGGAATATATGCTTTGATGAGACGATCAAAGATTTTGGATTTATACAAAGTTTATGAGAAACTTGTATTTCCAAAGAAGTGAGTGGGAGCACTATAGAATTTCTGATGAGTATATGTTGAAGACATATTGTTGATCAGAAATGATGTAGAATTTCTGGAAAGCATATAGGGTTATTTGAAAAGTGTTTTTCAATGGAAAACCTGGATTAAGCTACTTGAACATTGAGCATCAAGATCTATAAGGATAGATAAAAATGCTTAATAGTATTTTCAAATGAATACATACCGTGACAAGATTTTGAAGGAGTTCAAAATAGATCGGCAAAGAAGGAGTTCTTTGCTGTGTCATAAGGTGTGAGTATTGAGTAAGACTCAAGACCTGACCACGGCAGAAGAGAGATAAAGGACGAAGGTCATCCCCTATGTTTTAGACATAGGCTCTACAGTATGCTATGCTGTGTACCGCACCTAAAGTGTGCCTTGCCATGAGTCAGTCAAGGGGTACAAGAGTGATCCAGGAATGGATCACAGGACAGCAGTCAAAGTTATCCTTAGTAACTAGTGGACTAAAGAATTTTCTCGATTATGGAGGTGCTAAAAGAGTTCGTCGTAAAGGGTTACGTCGATGCAAACTTTGACACTAATCCGGATGATTCTGAGTAGTAAACCGGATTCGTATAGTAGAACAGTTATTTGGAATAGCTCCAAATAGAGCGTGGTAGCTACATCTACAAGATGACATAGAGATTTGTAAAGCACACACGGATCTGAAAGGTTCAGACCTGTTGACTAATAACCTCTCTCACAAGCGAGATATGATCAAACCCCATGGGTGTTGAATTCATTACAATCACATAGTGATGTGAACTAGATTATTGACTCTAGTGCAAGTGGGAGACTGTTGGAAATATGCCCTAGAGGCAATAATATAATGGTTATTATAATATCTCCTTGTTCACGATAATTGTCTATTGTTCATGCTATAATTGTATTGACCGGAAACCGTAATACATGTGTGAATACATAGACCACAACATGTCCCTAGTAAGTCTCTAGTTGACTACCTCGTTGATCAATAGATGGTTATGGTTTCCTGACCATGGACATTGGATGTCGTTGATAACGGGATCACATCATTAGGAGAATGATGTGATGGACAAGACCCAATCCTAAGCATAGCACAAGATTGTGTAGTTCGTTTGCTAAAGCTTTTCTAAATGTCAAGTATCATTTCCTTAGACCATGAGATTGTGTAACTCCCGGATACCGTAGGAATGCTTTGGGTGTACCAAATGTCACAACGTAACTGGGTGGCTATAAAGGTGCACTACAGGTATCTCCGAAAGTGTCTGTTGGGTTGGCACGAATCAAGACTAGGATTTGTCACTCCGTGTGGCGGAGAGGTATCTCTGGGCCCACTCGGTAACACATCATCATAATGAGCTCAATGTGACTAAGTAGTTAGTCGTGGGATCATGCATTACGGAATGAGTAAAGTGACTTGCTGGTAACAAGATTGAACGAGGTATTGGGATACCGACGATCGAATCTCGGGCAAGTAACGTACTGATTTACAAAGGGAATTGCACACGGGATTGCTTGAATCCTTGACATCGTGGTTCATCCGATAAAATCATCGTGGAACATGTGGGAGCCAACATGGGTATCTAGATCCCGCTGTTGGTTATTGGCCGGAGAGATGTCTCGGTCATGTCTGCATGGTTCCCGAACCCGTAGGGTCTACACACTTAAGGTTCGGTGATGCTAGAGTTGTTATGGGAATTAGTATGTGGTTACCGAAGGTTTTTCGGAGTCCCGGATGAGATCCCGGACGTGATGAGGATCTCCGGAATGGTTCGGAGGTGAAGATCGGTATATTGGACGAAGGATATTGGAGTCCGGAATTGTTTCGAGGGTACCAGGTGATGACTAGCGTGTCCGAAAGGGGTTTCGGAGGCCCCGACAAGCGTTGGGGGGCCTTATGGGCCAAGGGGAGGGGGCACAGATACTAAGGGGTTGAGCGCCCCTCCCACCCCATCTCACGTAACCAGGAGAGGTGGGGGCCCCACCCCTAGGGCAGCCGCCCCTCCCGGTTTCGGGGGCAAGTTTCCTAGGGGGTGGGGGCGCCCAAACCGATCTAGGGTTTCCCCTATGGTCGCCGCCCCTGCCTTAGGGAACCCTAGGGCGCCTCCTCCTCCTCCCTTCCCCCTATATATAGTGAGGGAGAGAGAGGGCAGCCGCACCCTTCCCCTGGCGCAGCCCTCTCCCTCCTCCAACATCTTCCTCTTCCTCCGTAGTGCTTGGCGAAGCCCTGCCGGAGAACCACGAGCTCCATCACCACCACACCGTCGTGCTGTCGGAGTTCTCCCTCAACTTCTCCTCTCCCCTTGCTGGATCAAGAAGGAGGAGACGTCCCTGGGCTGTACGTCTGTTAAACGCGGAGGTGCCGTTGTTCGGTGCTTAGATCAGAATCAACCGCGATCTGAATCGCTACGAGTACGACTCCTTCATCCGCATTCTTGTAACGCTTCCGCTTAGCGATCTTCAACGGTATGAAGATGCTCATCCTATCCCTCTCTTGTTGCTAGAATCTCCATAGATTGATCTTGGTGATGCATAGAAAATTTTGAATTTCTGCTACGTTCCCCAACAGGGTCCACCTGTCATAGACGCAAAGGCATGAGCAGTAAGTAGAAGCTTTCGCTACACGCTATCCCTCCCGCACGAGGTGGACAGACATGCAGCAGTGGATTTGATACTGTGGAAGTAGGAGTAACATCATTGTTCGTCTTCTCGAAGAGGCGAAGAGCCAAGCGCAACCCGAACGTGGCAGTTCCGAACGCTCGCGTGGTGCGGTGCCTTGGAGCATGCATATAGTAGCCAGGCTCTTGCATGAGACAAAATTGCTATTTGAGCCCACTATTGTAGTACTAGTACTTGCTACTCCCTCCGTCTAGGTGAGTAAATTGTTGAATTTGTAGCTAAGCTTCCCTCATTGAATTGTTTAACAATTAAACTCCATCATCCATTCGTTGATACTCATTCTGCATAGGTCCACGCGCTTAGCACCGTTTCCTCCTGGGGTCACCAATGTTTATTTGCTAATTAATAGCATTGCATGCAATGAACTAGCCACTGCAAGTCATTAAAAGCATGCACACCTCTCATCTCTTATTGGTTGATATGTCAAGAAACAAGAAACAAGGTAGAAGTTAATGCACCGCGCCTAAGTGTTTTGGGACTATTTGGTTTTCATAAGATGACTTAGACTAGCCACAGTGGGAGTAACTTCAGCAGTAACATTGAGTCCAACTCAGCAAATTTGCTTATGTGGCAATGAGTTAATGAGGAGAGAGAGGTAGTTATAGTAACTTAGCTAGTTACTGTAACATCACATTCCCCAATGCAATATGAGTCTATAACCTAATAAATGAAGCTTTGCATGTTACCACACTTATGTTACTACCCACTATGAAGGCAGTAACAAAGTCTAGGGATATGTGTATGTTACTAGTGTATGTTACTCACCATTGTGGTAGTCTTACACACCTAGACGGAGGGAGTAGTATAGCCCTATAAAACGGAAAGGAGTATTTGCCTTTCTAGAGATTTCAACAAGTGACTAGACTACATCGCGTGCAGTACTCCCTCCCTTCCGGTTTATAGGGCTCAAATCTCAAATCTCATGAACCAAGGCATTTTGTGATTGGAGGAATGTATCTCATACTTTACAAAACTACCCTAATTAAACTCATGCATTAATTACGTAGTTCTCTTGTTTTCCTCTCTGCCTTGGTCGCGGTGCACAAGTATTGAGCACTCCTATATGACTAGCCGCTCTATCTACATGCGGGACATTTCAAAGCATCCAGGCCCGAATGCCATCCAGCAAATCACAGCGAGGTGATACAGTCGAGACTCACCTGTCACCCCATTTGGCTGTCATGACCCATCATATCACAAAACGCACACCTTTACCAGCAGTGGTAAGGTGGCCTCCAAGTTGGACTGGACGAAGCAACCATCATTTCACTGGAACACTCATTCAAAATCTTTGTTCCCTTTCTTGAAGAAAACTTCACTCCAGGCTACTCACTTCTACCATTTTTCTTCTATATCGACGAAGGAAAGGTGGGCGAATCAGTTATGCTGCTATATTTTCATTCCAAGAATCTTCTTTTTGTGAAGCACCGACCGATTCTCACATCCTATTCTTTTCCCGTTTTCATTACGATTGTGGTTTCCTTTCGATTGCTTTTTGTTTGTCAGTTCATTGATGGATCCTGGAGCACTAGGCAAAGAGTTGCCGGCGGACAACCCACTGGAGACAGCAATCTCCAGGAAGCGAGCACCGACCAACGAGTTGACCATGTTGGCAGGCTAACCCATGGAGATGAAGAACTCCAAGAAACAAGCACTGGCCAAAGAGTTGACGACGTTGGCGGACGAACTCCTCAAAGAAAGTTGGAAGAACAGCAAGGGCCCCACCGTCCATACCCCAGGAACTCTGATGGCCATCTATGCGAGGCTCAAGGTCGAGTTTGAGGAGATAGTCGCCGTTGAGAAGCAGTATTCCCCTGGCAAGGTGATGGCCCCCATCGAGGACGAGGAGATGGCCCACAGAGGGATGAGATCCCCCGGTGAGCTGCACAAGGTAAAAAATAATGGCTTATTACCATATGATGTCTACTACGCAACCTTCTTCTTGTAGACGTTGTTGGGCCTGCAAGTGCATAGATTTGTAGGACAATAGCAAATTTCCCTCAAGTGGATGACCTAAGGTTTATCAATCCGTAGGAGGTGTAGGATGAAGATGGTCTCTCTCAAACAACCCTGCAACGAAATAACAAAGAGTCTCTTGTGTCCCCAACACACCCAATACAATGGTAAATTGTATAGGTGCACTAGTTCGGCGAAGAGATGGTGATACAAGTGCAATATGGATGGTAGATAAAGGTATTTGTAATCTGAAATTATAAAAACAGCAAGGTAACTAATGATAAAAGTGAGCGTAAACGGTATTGCAATGATAGGAAACAAGGCCTAGGGTTCATACTTTCACTAGTGCAAGTTCTCTCAACAATAATAACATAGATAGATCATATAACAAACCCTCAACATGCAACAAAGAGCCACTCCAAAGCCACTAATAGCGGAGAACAAATGTAGAGATTATGGTAGGGTACGAAACCACCTCAAAGTTATTCTTTCGGATTGATCTATAAAATAGTTCATACTGGAATAACACCTTAAGACACAAATCAACCAAAACCCTAATGTCACCTAGATACTCCATTGTCACCTCAAGTATCCGTGGGCATGATTATACGATATGCATCACACAATCTCAGATTCATCCAACCAACATAAAAGTACTTCAAAGAGTGCCCCAAAGTTTCTACCAGAGACTCAAGAACGTGTGCCAACCCCTATGCATAGGTTCATGGGCGGAACCCGCAAGTTGGTCACCAAAACATACATCAAGAGGCACATGATATCCCATTGTCACCACAGATAAGCAGGGCAAGACATACATCAAGTGTTCTCATAAAAGACTCAATCCGATAAGATAACTCAAAAGGGGAAACTCAATTCATCACAAGAGAGTAGAGGGGGAGAAACACCATAAGATCCAACTACAATAACAAAGCTCGGGATACATCAAGATCGTGCCATAGAGGGAACACGAGAGAGAACACGAGAGAGAGATCAAACACATCGCTACTGGTACATACCCTCAGCCTCGAGGGTGAACTACTCCCTCCTCATCATGGAGAGTGCTGGGATGATGAAGATGGCCACCGATGATGGATTCCCCCTCCGGAAGGGTGCCGGGAAGGGCTCCTGAGAGGTTTTTGGTGGCTACAGAGGATTGCGGTGGCGGAACTCCCGATCTATCTTGATATTTGATGGTTTTAGGGTACGTAGGAATATATAGGCGAAAGAAGTCGGTCGGGGGGTGCTCGAGGGGTCCACGAGACAGGGGGCGCGCCCAGTAGGGTGGGAGGGCTCCCCCCTATCTCCTGGGCTCCTCGAGGATCTTCTGACGTGCACTCCAAGTCTCCAGGATCCTATTCTTCCCAAAAATAACGCTGTTGAAGGTTTCATTCCGTTTGGACTCCGTTTGATATTTCTTTTCCTCGAAATACTGAAACAGGCAATAAAACAACAATATGGGTTGGGCCTCCGGTTAATAGGTTAGTCCCAAAAGTAATATAAAAGTGTATAATAAATCCCATAATCATTCAAGACAGATAATAAAATAGCATGGAACAATCAAAAATTATAGATACGTTGGAGACGTATCACCATAGTTGTGGTTTTTGATTATTTGCAATGTGCTTGCTAATATGTTAGGGTTGTGCAGGTGCCGGTGGACGTCCTTGATGATTCCGATGTTGCGGCCCGTCTTGTTGGCATCGCCCCAGAGATCGATTCCGATGCCGCTGTCCAACCTGTGGACATCGCCCCAGAGATCGATTCCGATGTCATGGTCAGTCTTGTGGACATCGCCCCAGAGATCAGTTCCCATGCCGCTGTCCGTGCTGTGGTCATTGCCCGAGAGATCGATGACAAGAAATAGTTGGTCGCGCTAATCCTTTAGGGTAGTTTGCATTGCCCTGTGTTTAATTACCAGAACGATGCATGTTATCAAACCATCTTAGGGCTAGTGCACTGTCTTGTGTGGGCAGTACTTGCTACTTTTGTTTGATAGTGAATCATGTGAACCCTCTCTGAGTTATGGAAACAGATGTATCCTCACTGGGTTTTGATGTAATATATGGCATGCTTAGATGTAAGTTTGAACTGTTTATCATATCAGCAGGGCTTGTTTGATGATTCTTGGTGTTAGTAGGCTAGCTACTCTGCGAGCTATAGTACTTGCAAAATACTCACCGAAGAGAAACGTTGGGGCTGATGAGCTCGTGGTACGCTTATACTTATCCGTTGTCGATTGACCAATAGCCCTAGCTCCTAAAATTGTAGGCTTAGCGGTCGATCAGACAATAGTCGACACAGATACATTCAGGCCTCATTTGGTTCATAGGGTAGGAAAATCGTAGCAAAAGTACAGAGACGTACGACACAAAATCATAGCAGTGCAGAGACGTACTCCCTCCGTTCCAAAATAGATGACCTAGGCGGGTTTGGCCTAGTGGGTTTCAGTGATATGACATGGTACAGTGCCGTGCAGTCTTCGCGTGTGGTAGCAGTATTGCGGGTACAGTAAGTTTTCTTGAAGAAGCAAAATTCAACGAAGTCGTGATGGTTCCTTCGTCCAAACAACTTACAGTAGGAAAGGTTGGGCTGCGATACGACCAGGGTAGACCAGGATAATTTTGTGCATGGCAGGTGGACCAGGATGGTCGGCGTCCCACATGTCGGCGAATGAAAGTATTCTTTCCGATATAGAGGACGAGTAACGAGTATTCATTGTTTATTTTTGATGAAAGCTATTGTCTCCATTGTTACTCCTTGACTTTGTCAATGCCTCTCTCTCCTCCACATAAGCAGGGACTACTTGCTATGCATGCGGCGGGCAGCTGGTGTCTTGAGGGGCCAGGGCGGTCAGAGTGGGCTCTGAAAGCAGTCCGGACTCCAGCATGGCCCACCTCACATTATCACCATATATTTCTTGGAGTCCGTGCACGGCGGGCGGGCGATCTCTTCTCCCTCCCCCGTTTCTCTCATCTCAGCCGACGCCCACCGAGCGATTAGATTTCGGCTATCGACGGTTTATTCAATTACAGTCCCACATGTCAGTGAAATTGCAAGACAACGCGTGTCCCCTCTGGTGAGCGGCGTGCAAGCCGGACTGTCGGGGTTGCGACACGTATGAGTCGTAAGTGTGCCGCCTTTTCCTTTAGAACTTGCGAAGCATAACATTTTCGCGCGATCGATTGATAGAAATCCAGAACAAAATGACAAGGGCGGTGCTTTCCCGCTCGTTAGGCGGGCTAGTTTGAGTGATATGACGTGCTATAGTGCCGTCCACTTGCTCCATTTTTATGTTAGCAAGAATTTACACTCTTACACGGGAGGAGTGCGAAACACCACGGATCTTATTTTGATCGAGGGATAACTGTTCCCTGCCAAATAATGGAGGACTGTTAGCGATTATAGCATGATAGTTAGGGCATCTCCAGCGCTAGCCCACAAATTTACATCGGCATTTGTCCGAGGACACTGATGGATCCCATCCGATGCTGCCCGCATACCTTTCGACAACTATATGAACTAACCAGACGAAATTCGTGCAAACAAAGCAAATTTCAAATTAACCGGATGCAATTCATTACATTTTGAAAACTTTTCCTACAAATTGGACAAAATTCATTACATATTTCGCACAAACCGTACCAAAACCTACTATAAACCTAATCTAAACGATCGCCGGCGCACGACCACGATGTCCGGCCATGAACCCGAGAAAGCCGACCATTGCCTTTGCCTCCTCCTCATCCGCCTCGATAACCTCCTCCTCCGGAGCACAAAGTTCTAAAGATTTCCGCCTCCACATCGCCGTCAAGCGGCTAATCGGCCGCCGATGTTTACCCCACCAAGCTTGGCGTCGACTGAGTGGAGTAGCGGTGGCCTTCCTGGGACCAGAGCAGCGGCGACCTACCGTGTACTACTCTTCCTCGCTGCCGGCTGCGCCCGCGCACATGCGCCAGCTTCGTGGTCATGGTGGCGGAGGGCGGCCGGGGGTGCCGGCGATCTCCTTCGTTTGCTCCTGCGACAGTACGTCGACGAGAGCTTTGGAGCGCGCCCGGAGCGGAGCCGCCGATGTCCCTCATCTGCTCCTGCGACAGTACGTCCAAGAGAGCTTCGGAGCGCCAGGAGGCCATGGTTGGAGTGATGCGGACAGAAGGAAGGGGCCGGAGGAAAATAAGTGTGGGTATTTGGCTATGGATAGGAGCTAGGGCTCACGTTAATGTAGCAGGCGAATGGCAATGACCCGCGGCAGACGGATGGACAACTGTCGCCGGAGTAGATTCGTCGGGTGTGAATGCGGACGCTGCTTCAGTGACTTAACTGCAGATGCATTGGGTTACTGACATGTGGGCCCAACAGGCATCTGGCCCGCATGTTAGTGACACACCAATTGCACCTGCAGTTAAGTCCGGTGAATGCGGCATTGATGTTCTGGAGAGACGGTGACCGTTTCAGGTGAGAAGCGCGCGCTAGCGATGGAAGGGGTTTCGGTGTGCAGTGGTACTAAGATCGGTCGCTCATGATAGTACATACTCTGTACCATACTACCATAGTACCCTCTTTAGCTAGGTTGTTTTATAGATTGTCGTTGTGATGGACGATATACATGAGCAAGGCGCTCCGAGTATGACCGTTGGTGTTGAGTCAGGTGAATACATGCTCGGCATTTGCGTAGGCCTCCATCAAACGTCTAAAAAGTAATGTCAGGCACCGCCGAGGCACGCAGGTGATGGGTGATACGTCTCCAACGTATCTATAATTCTTGATTGTTCCATGCTATTATATTACATGTTTTGGATGCTTATGGGCTTTATTTTACATATTTATATCATTTTTGGGAACCTACTAACCGGAGGCCCAACCCATATTGCTGTTTTTTTGCCTATTTCAGTATTTCGAAGAAAAGGAGAGTCCAAACGGAATGAAACCTTTAGGAGCGTTATTTTTGGAACAAATCTGATCCGGAGAGCTTGGGGTGCAAGTCAAGAAAGCTTCGAGGGCCCCACGAGATAGGAGGGCGCCCCCTTGTAGGGCGCGCCCCCTGTATCGTGGGCCCCTCGGGCGTCCACCGACGTACTTCTTCCTCCTATATATACCTACGGACCCCGAAAACATCCTGGGGCACCATGAAACACAATTTCCACCACCGTAACCTTCTGTATCCGCGAGATCCCATCTTGGAGCCTTCACTGGCACTCTGCCGGAGGGGGAATCAACCATGGAGGGCCTCTACATCAACACCCTTGCCCCTCCTATGAGTTGTGAGTAGTTTACCACAGACCTACGGGTCCATAGTTATTAGCTAGATGGCTTCTTCTCTCTTTTTGGATCTCAATACAATGTTCTCCCCCTCTCTTGTGGAGATCTATTCGATGTAATCTCTTTTTGCAGTGTGTTTGTCAAGATCCGATGAATTGTGAGTTTATGTTCAGATTTATCATCTTCTCTGAATTCTTTTATGTATGATTGAGTTATCTTTGCAAGTCTCTTCGAATTATCACTTTGGTTTGGCCTACTAGATTGATCTTTCTTTCCATGGGAGAAGTGCTTAGCTTTGGGTTCAATCTTGCGGTGATCTTACCCAGTGACAGAAAGGGTTGCAAGACACGTATTGTATTGTTGCCATCGAGGATAACAAGATGGGGTTTATATCATATTGCATGAGTTTATCCCTCTACATCATATCATCTTGCTTAATGCGTTACTCCATTCTTATGAACTTAATACTCTAGATGCATGCTGGATAGCAGTCGATGTGTGGAGTAATAGTAGTAGATGCAGGCAGGAGTCGGTCTACTTGTTTTGGATGTGATGCCTATATACATGATCATGCCTAGATATCGTCATAATTATTCGCTTTTCTATCAATTGCTTGACAGTAATTTGTTCACCCACCGTAATACTTATGCTCTCGAGAGAAGCCTCTAGTGAAACCTATGGACCCCGGGTCTATCTCTTATCATATTTGCTTTCAATCTACTTTTATTTGCATCTTTACTTTTCTTGCATCTATATCATAAAATACCAAAAATATATTTATCTTATCATACTATCTCTATTAGATCTCACTTTCGCAAGTGGCCGTGAAGGGATTGACAACCCGTTTATTGTGTTGGTTGCGAGTTCTCAGTTTGTTTGTGTAGGTGCATGGGACTTTTGAGGAGCCTCCTACTGGATTGATACCTTGGTTCTCAAAAACTGATGGAAATACTTACGCTACACTTGCTGCATCACCCCCTCCTCTTCGGGGAAAACCAACGCTAGCTCAAGACATAGCAAGAAGGATTTCCGGCGCTGTTGCCGGGGAGGTCTTCGCTCAAGTCAAGATATACCAAGTACCCATCACAAACTCATCTCCCTCGCATTTACATTATTTGCCATTTGCCTCTCGTTTTCCTCTCCCCCACTTCACCCTTGCCGTTCTATTCGCCCTCTCTTTCCCAATCTCCTCCTCTCTTTCTTTTGCCTTTTTCCATTTGCCGTTTTCTGTTTGCTTGTGTGTTGGATTACTTGTTGCCATGGCACAAGATAATACCAAGTTGTGTGATTTCTCGAATACCAATAACAATGATTTCCTTAGTACTCTGATTGCTCCTCTTAATGATGTTGAGTCTTGTGAAATCAATACTGCCTTGCTGAATCTTGTTATGAAAGATCAATTCGCCGGCCTTCCTAGTGAAGATGCCGCTACTCATCTAAACAATTTTGTTGTTTTGTGTGACATGCAAAAGAAGAAAGATACGGATAACAATATTGTCAAATTGAAGTTGCTAAAGTTTGGTTTTCGTCTTTGCCTAAAAATAGTATTGATTCTTGGAACAAGTGCAAAGATGCTTTTATCTCTAAGTATTTTCCTCCCGCTAAGATCATCACTCTTAGGAACGATATTATGAATTTTAAACAACTTGATCATGAGCATGTTTCCCAATCTTGGGAAAGAATGAAATTGATGCTTCGCAATTGCCCTACTCATGGTTTGTTCCATGATCTTGATGATTGCTCTTTAAATTTGCACCTTGCAGATTCCACCATTAAAAAGCCTATGGGAAGGATCAATGATGTTCTTATTGTTTCTAATAGAAATTTGGTGCCCGTAGATTTTATCGTTCTTGATATAGATTGCAATCTTTCTTGCCCTATTATTCTTGGTAGACCTTTCCTTAGAATGATTGGTGCGATTATTGATATGAAGGAAGGGAACATTAGATTTCAATTTCCTTTAAAGAAAGGCATGGAGCACTTCCCAAGAAAGAAAGTCAAATTACCTTATGAATCTATCATGCGTGATACTTATGAATCAAGTGCCAAAGATGGCACTCGTTAGATCTATCCTTGCTTTTATGCCTAGCTAGGGGCGTTAAACGATAGCGCTAGTTGGGAGGCAACCCAATTTTCTTTATGTTCTTTGTTTTTGTTCCTGTTTAGTGTTAAATTTTGTTTCTACTTTCTTTTTAGATGTGTTTTTATCTTTTGTTTAGTGTTTGTGCCAAGTAGAACCTATAGGATGAACTATGATGATGTTTGATTTGATTCTGCTGAAAAACAGAAACTTTGTGCTCACGAGAAAAAATTCAATAAATCACAGAAAAGATCTTTTGAGTTGATTCTTTTTGCTTCTGATCAATAAATTTTTTTCCAGTACTTCCCATTTTGGTAGGATTTTTAGAGTTCCATAAGTTTGTGTTAGTTACAGATTGCTACAGACTGTTCTGTTTTTGACAGATTCTGTTTTCCGTGTGTTGTTTGCTTATTTCAATGCATCTATGGCTAACAAATTAGTTTATAAACCATAAGGAAGTTGGAATACAGTAGGTTTAACACCAAAATATATAAAGAATGAGTTCATTGCAGTACCTTATGTGGTGGTTTTGTTTTCTTTCACTAACGGAGCTTATAAGATTTCCTGTTGAGTTTTGTGTTGTGAAGTTTTCAAGTTTTGGGTAAAGCTTTTATGGACTATGGAATAAAGAGTGGCAAGAGCCTAAGATTGGGGATGATTATGGCACCCCAAGATATTCAAGAATAGACAAAAGCCTAAGCTTGGGGATGCCCCGGGAAGGCATCCCCTCTTTCGTCTTCGTTCATTGGTAACTTTACTTGGAGCTATATTTTTATTCGCTACATGATATGTGTTTTGCTTGGAGCATCGTGTATTATATTGATCTTTGCTTTTTAGTTTACCACAATCATCCTTGCTGTAACACACCTTTTTGAAGAAGCCTATTTGATTAGTATTTGCTAGAATACTCTATGTGCTTCACTTATATCTTTTGAGCTTGATAGTTTTTGCTCTAGTGCTTCACCTGTATCTTTTAGAGCATGGTGGTGGATTGATTTTATAGACATTGCTAGTATCTCATGCTTCACTTATATTATTTTGAGAGTCTCTTAGAACAACACGGTATTTGCTATGGTTTTAATTTGGTCCTAGAATGATGTGCATCCAAGTTGGGTATAATAAAAACTATCATAGAAAGTGAATTGGATGCTATGATCAATTTGATGCTTGATAATTGTTTTGAGATATGGAGGTAGTAATATTAAAGTCATGCTAGTTGGGTGATTATGGATTTAAAGAATGCTTGTGTTGAAGTTAGTGATTCCCGTAGCATGCACGTATGGTGAACCGCTTTGTGATGAAGTCGGAGCACAATTTTATTTATTGAGTGTCTTCCTTATGAGTGGTAGTCGGGGACGAGTGATGGTATTTTCCTACCAATCTACCCCCCTAGGAGCATGCGTATAGCGCTTTGGTTTTTGATGACTTCTAAATTTTTACAACAAGTATATGAGTTCTTTTGATTAATGTTGAGTCCATGGATTATATGCACTCCTTTCACCCCTCCATTATTGCTAGCCTTTCTTGTATCGTGCAACTTTCACCGGTACCATACACCCACCATACTCCTTCCTCAAAACAGCCACCATACCTACCTATTATGGCATTTCCATAGCCATTCTGAGATATATTGCCATGCAACTTTTCGCCGTTCCGTTCATATGACACACATTACTTTTTTCATATTGCTTTTTGCATGAACATGTAGTTGACATTGTATTTGTGGCAAAGCCACCGTTCATAATTCTTTCATACATGTCACTCTTGATTCATTGCATATCCCGGTATACCGCCGGATGCATTCACATAGAGTCATATTTTGTTCTAAGCATCGAGTTGTAATTGTTGAGTTGTAAAAAAAGTGTGATGATCATCATTTTTAGAGCATTGTCCCAGTGAGGAAAGGATGATGGAGACTATGATTCCCCCATAAGTCGGGATGAGACTCCGGACGAAATAAAAAAAATGGAGAGGCCATAAAAATAGAAGTGGCCCAAATAAAAAAATGAGAGAAAAAGAGAGAAGGGACAATGCTACTATCCTTTTACCACAATTGTGCTTCAAAGTAGCACCATGATCTTCATGATAGAGAGTCTCTTATGTTGTCACTTCCATTTACTAGTGTGAATTTTTTCATTATAGAACTTGGCTTGTATATTCCAATGATGGGCTTCCTCAAAATGCCCTAGGTCTTCGTGAGCAAGCAAGTTGGATGCACCCCACTAGTTTTCTTTTTGAGCTTTCATATATTTATAGCTCTAGTGCATCCGTTGCATGGCAATCCCTACTCACTCACATTGATATCTATTAATGGGCATCTCCATAGCCCGTTGATACACCTAGTTGATGTGAGACTATCTTCTCCTTTTTTGTCTTCTCCACAACCACCGTTCTATTCCACATATAGTGCTATGTCCATGGCTCACGCTCATGTATTGCGTGAAAGTTGAAAAGGTTTGAGATTATTAAAGTATGAAACAATTGCTTGGCTCATCATTGGGGTTTTGCATGATTAAATACTTTGTGTGATGAAGATAGAGCTTAGCCAGACTATATGATTTTGTAGGGATAACTTTCTTTTGGCCATGCTATTTTGAGAAGACATGATTACTTGCTTAGTGTGCTTGAAGTATTCCTATTTCTTATCTCAATATGAACTTTTATTTTGTATTACTTGGATCTGAACATTCATGCCACAATGAAAGAAAATTACATTATGAATTATGCTAGGTAGCATTCCACATCAAAAATTCTCTTTTTATCATTTACCTACTCGAGGACGAGCAGGAATTAAGCTTGGGGATGCTTGATACGTCTCCAACGTATCTATAATTTTTGATTGTTCCATGCTATTATATTACCTGTTTTGGATGCTTATGGGCTTTATTTTACATATTTATATCATTTTTGGGACTAACCTACTAACCGGAGGCCCAGCCCATATTGTTGTTTTTTTGCCTATTTCAGTATTTCGAAGAAAAGGAATATCAAACGGAGTCCAAACGGAATAAAACCTTCGGGAGCGTTAATTTTGGAACAAATCCGGAGAGCTTGGGGTGCAAGTCAAGAAAGCTCCAAGGGCCCCACGAGATAGGAGGGCGCCCCCCCCTGTAGGGCGCCCCATGTCTCGTGGGCCCCTCGGGCGTCCACCGACATACTTCTTCCTCCTATATATACCTACGGACGCGAAAACGTCCAGGGGCACCACGAAACACAATTTCCACCACCATAACCTTATGTATCCACGAGATCCCATCTTGGAGCCTTCGCCGACACTCTTCGGAGGGGGAATCAAGCATGGAGGGCCTCTACATCAACACCCTTGCCCCTCCTATGAGTTGTGAGTAGTTTACCACAGACCTACGGGTCCATAGTTATTAGCTAGATGGCTTCTTCTCTCTTTTTGGATCTCAATACAATGTTCTCCCCCTCTCTTGTGGAGATCTATTCGATGTAATCTCTTTTTGCGGTATGTTTGTCAAGATCCGATGAATTGTGAGTTTATGTTCAGATTTATCTATGGTTAATAATTGAATCTTCTCTGAATTCTTTTATGTATGATTGAGTTATCTTTGCAAGTCTCTTCGAATTATCGGTTTGGTTTGGCCTACTAGATTGATCTTTCTTGCCATGGGAGAAGTGCTTAGCTTTGGGTTCAATCTTGCGATGATCTTACCCAATGACAGAAAGGGTTGCAAGACACGTATTGTATTGTTGCCATCGAGGATAACAAGATGGGGTTTATATCATATTGCATGAGTTTATCCCTCTACATCATATCATCTTGCTTAATGCGTTACTCCGTTCTTATGAACTTAATACTCTAGATGCATGCTGGATAACGGTCGATGTGTGGAGTAATAGTAGTAGATGCAGGCAGGAGTTGGTCTACTTGTTTTGGATGTGATGCCTAAATACATGATCATGCCTAGATATCGTCATAATTATTCGCTTTTCTATCAATTGCTTGACAGTAATTTGTTCACCCACCGTAATACTTATGCTCTCGAGAGAAGCCTCTAGTGAAACCTATGGCCCCCGGGTCTATCTCTTATCATATTTGCTTTCAATCTACTTTTATTTGCATCTTTACTTTTCTTGCATCTATATCATAAAACACCAAAAATATATTTATCTTATCATACTATCTCTATTAGATCTCACTTTCGCAAGTGGCCGTGAAGGGATTGACAACCCATTTATTGCATTGGTTGCGAGTTCTCAGTTTGTTTGTGTAGGTGCGTGGGACTTTTGAGGGGCCTCCTATTGGATTGACATCTTGGTTCTCAAAAACTGAGGGAAATACTTACGCTACACTTGCTGCATCACCCTATCCTCTTCGGGGAAAACCAACGCTAGCTCAAGACGTAGCAATGGGCTCGCCGTTTGCGTTGCGCCATGAGCAGGACTTTGATTTAGAGGGTGACATGCATGCATTAGCATGTTTTGACAGCGTGAGCGTGAGTGTCTGACGCGAAGTATTTCATGTTCATTTGGCTGACAAGGGTGCGTTACAGCGACGAGTCCGTGGTTTGATTCCCCACATACGCATAATTTTGGTTTTTACAGTATTTCTTTCTCCATTGACAGGTAGGCCCGCATAGATAGATAAAGAACACGAGCTGATGAGGCGCATGCCGACTGTTTGACTGGTCAACCAGACAAATACGAAGCTATACGCTGAGCCAGTGACCGTATAATCACCATATCTCGTATACAATGATCAAAGTGAGCTATCAAGACAAGTTCGATGACCGCCAATGCATTTTACTCGGTAATAAATGACCAGGATTGAAGGGGAATCCAAATTTCCTTCGTCTTCTATCCTTGAGCTCTTGACAAACCAATGCACTATACGGTTGTCCGGCCACTCTACCCCAAAGCTCTCACCAAGCGTCATTCATGCCACCGCATCGCACACTAACCGGTAAGGCAGCGATGGCATCCCACCGCGCCGAGTTCCTCGCCGCCCATGACCGCACACAAAATGGTAGGGAAGCGATGGCATCCCGCCATGCCGAGTTCATCGCCGCTCGCGACCTCACAACTATGTGGGAGGAATTTGAAGATGCGAAGGCCGAATGGGAGGTAGAGCAAGAGGCGGCCAAAGCCGCACAGAGGGAGCGGAAAAGTCAGAAAGCACTCAAGAAAAGAGAGGCCCGCCGCTGCAAGAAAGAAAAGGACACACGCACTGCCGCGGAGAGGTCGGTGGAGATCCAGGCACGGTGGGGTGTCGCCGACAAAGCCGGGAAGGAGAACGACGGTGTCTGGCTAGCATGTGAGAAGTAGTAGTACTAGTAGTTAGTGTGTGTCAGTGTCTGAGTACAAGCATGTACCAGTACTACTAGTTACTACTGTAGTTTTTAGAGAAAATTACCAGTACATTATCCTAGACTAAATGGAAAAATTCCTATCCTATGCATCAAATGACATCTCTTTCTCTATAGGAATTGAGATGCATGTCATCTCACTTCCTATGATTTTCATATTCCTATAAAATTCCTATCCTATGAACGAAAGGAGGCCTCTGTTGGAGTAACTATTGTAGCTAGCAGTACTGCTGGTACAGTATTTTTCATCAAGAAGCGGAATTCAACGAAGTCATGATGGTTCCTTCGTCCGAGCAACTTCAAAGTGGGAAGTGGGCCTGTGATTTGACGGCTTATTAGTCATTGTTACTGCGGTGCGACAACCGAGGTGACTCTCCCTTGGAGTTCTGCATGCATGGAAAATGGACCAGGATGGTCGACGTCCCACATGTTGGCGAACGGAAGTATTCTTTCCGATATCGAGGAGCAAGGAAACCGCATGGTATAGTATCACTGTTGATTGGTCTCGAAAAAATAGTATCACTGTTGATTTATAATTATTTTTTATTTCTGATGAATGCTAGCATTTCAACTCTTACGACGAAGAGTGCCAAACACGCCACGTGCTGGATGTCCCACGCGTCAGCGAAAAGCGTGGGACATGAACAGCGTGGTAGAGCCCAGCGTAAAAGAAAAACAGCATGGTAGAGCGTCTCCACTTCTTCCACTTCTGGGTCGGAGACCACACGTAGTAGTACTTAGTGGTATGAACAATACAAAGTGCGACCTGGAGAGAAAGACACGTCTAGTTGGAAGGTCTCGGGGCATACACGTAAACAAATATAAAAGTTAATATGTGCATCCAACTAATATAGTAGTAGTAGAGTACTTAGGCACGTACTCCATGACATCACCATGCATTGCACGTACAACATTTAGTGGTAGTACGTAGTAAGATACAAATGTCACCCAAGAGTTCCCTTCTCGACCTACTTTTGGGTGTTTGGTAGAGTGTATGGAGGGTGCATGAGTCCACACTAGTTTAGCACAAATACACTAGAAGCATGCATGAAGAGGGGTGTTGAGTTGAGCATGCATGAAGAGGGAACAACTATGCTCAGATGAGAACGCAACCAAACACACCCTATATGCCATGCATGTTCATACCATTTGTGCCTTTCTACTTCACTTACTGCGCTACATTACTCAGGTTCATACGTCCACTCCTGGGTACATGTCCGTCTCGTAGTTCCAGTCCCACGTGTTCTTCATATAGATGGAACGATCCTTGCATAACACGTGCACCTTGATGCTAGATGTCTTGTATGTTGGAAAAAGGATGAACAAAGCCCACGTAAAAAATAGAGTGGAAGAACATAGATTCCCGACGATCCAGAAGGAGCAAGGAGCCTCGTGGTGGAGCGTCTACACTCATAATATTTAATATTATTCAGCGATATAAAATCAACCAATCATCTCCAAAGTGGACTGGAAGAGTACGAAACACGACAGCCCAGTGTAGTTACATCATACTAGTACATGGCTAACCCAAGCTATCACCATATTTCTTGGCTTCTGTGCGACACCTATCTCTAGTAATCCAGTAGCCTGTATCGCTTCTCCCTCCTCGTCTCTATCAAAGTGCGGCGGGCTGGCGTTTTTGCTGTCTATTGAGGTCGGTTAACTCATCACATGTTAGCGACATGCCAAGAGCATTCTAAAAAAATTCCTTTCATGTTCCATTTTCAAAAAGAAAAAAATCCTTTCACATACAAATTTGACTGTATGCTTTGAGCAACTTGCATGTCCTATACTGCTCCTGTTTGATACTCTAACTTAGCTAGAGGTTAGACTAACTCATGACTAACCCTGTACTAACTATAGCCAAAGAGGTGTTTGGGTGACAGGGTTAGATTGACGATAAATGCACTTGATGGAGAGAGAGAAGTGATTTTTTAGTGGTCCCAATGAGAACTATCTCCAGTTAGCACCTCTTGGGTGGGATAGTTTTTTTGGTGGGTTCGGTGCAACTTGCTCCAATTTAAACCCTCATGCTTGGATACTTTAGGGCTATTTGAGCCCCAACTAGCTCAAACTAACTCTAACCCATGGATCCAAACAGGGTCTATTACCAGTTTCGACGCGCAGCAGTCGCGTGCACCGGGAAGCGACGCTCTCTCGACCGCCGCGCCACTTCAAAGCCGGCACCAGTGAGAGGCCGCCTCCGCTCTAGCCTGGCATTAATGCGGCACTGACGCTCCAGGGCGACGCTGACCATTTCACGCGTGAAGCGCGCGCTGGCAAGGGAGTATAGGTTTTGAACCATTTCAGGTGTAGTACTAGTAGTTTGCGAAACTACTCAATTATTGCACTCAGTTTCCTAAGAAATTCTGGTAAAAACGTTACTCCACAGCCAGCTTCCCTTCTCCTTCCTCTTCCACCGCCCGCGCACGTCCACAGGAAGCGACCGGTCGACCCATATATAGGAGTGCTAGCACATAAAGATGCATGCATGACCACTAAAATTTTCATATTAAAGCACCGCTCCGGCGGGAGTATGTCGTATGTTGTTACCTTCGGCCAGGCCATGGCTACCGGGCGGCGACCAGAGAAGAGGCGGCGGGAGGGGAATGAATGAAGCTACTGTTTGGGTTCGCGTTCCGGCTTAAATAAATGGGCAGCATCACGTGTAACCGCGGGTGCACAAATTGTAACATACGTGTCTGCTTAAGTGGGCGTCACGTAACTGGTGTGTGCGTGAGAGAGATTCTGAGAGACAGAGTACATGTGTGCGACTCTACTCTTCGGACATGTACTCAACCTTTTGCATGGGGATATAAGTATAATGGTATTTACTTTAGCTAGTGATTTACGTGGCCATGTTAATGTGGTTGTGTCAAAAAAAATGTCACTTCCTGCTCGTGATTTGCGTTATATAAT
Organism: Triticum aestivum; assembly: GCF_018294505.1. Lineage (NCBI taxonomy): Eukaryota > Viridiplantae > Streptophyta > Magnoliopsida > Poales > Poaceae > Triticum > Triticum aestivum. The sequence continues at coordinate 607,353,508 of NC_057807.1, read as the reverse complement.
TACAAGCAAGATTCTTGTGCATTGCATGGAACATCAACATGCATTTTTTTACAAAACACCTGTTGTGATTGACCCATGCAGGAGTAATCCCATGTGTAAAAACTAATGATATCTCGAGAATTTTATCAGAAAACTGGTATCTCGAGAATGTCATCGAAAAAATGAAAAATGAGAGATAAGGCGAGGAGGAGTGGAGCGTGGTGGTGACTGGTGGTCGGAGTGGGCGGAGGCATGGGGATGGACGGCATCGGCGGGCGGCAGCGGCCACCATGCTAGATTGTTCCAGAGACTTCCATTTTTAATTGCTGAGCAATGAGGTTGTGGGAGATAAGGATGTGGAGAGAGGTGCAGGTATCTTTTGTAAAATTATCATAGTTTGCTTTCTATCCGTCAGATATAGATCATACGGTCTGTATTACAAGATGACAAGCACACCATCATCGCTAACTCGTGTTTTATAAAGGTACAGATGATAAGTTCTGACTACTAAAGTAAAGTGGAATTTGTCCATGTTGTGCAAGTAAATTAAGGTGATTGTTTATCATACGGGTAAGGTTGGATGAAGGGTGGTAGGAACAAATGCTCCGCCTAGAGCATGTGTGTGTGAGATGGAGTCTTAGTGTGTGTGTGGGGTGTGTGTGAGAGAGATAGAGATGGAGTCTTAGTGTGTGTGTGTGTGTGAGAGAGAGAGATGGAGTCTTAGTGTGTGTGTGTGTGG